>NC_135211.1:17214732-17382232 GCF_052324685.1 Brachyhypopomus gauderio | reverse complement strand
ATAATGCCAAGGTCACCTAAAATTAAACACAGCTTTATTACATTTGACCACAGCATTTGTTAGATATTATCATACATTGTACACTGTTGTTATGTAGCTGTGAGGCCTATATGCAAATCTTTCATATGCTTTAAAATAGCATGTTTACTGCCTCTGTATTTATATGTTTACTGCCCCAGTGCTTACATGTTTAAAGACTCAGTGTTTACAGGTTCACTGCCTGAGAGTTTACATGTTTACAAACTCAGTGTTTACATGTTTACTGCCTGAGAGTTTACATGTTTACAGACTCAGTGTTTACATGTTTACTGCCTGAGAGTTTACATGTTTACAGACTCAGTTCAGTCAGTCTACCATGTAACCTGATTTTCTGGACATAAACAGACTTGGAACTTGCACAGACATCTTATTAGACATCATCATCCATTGCTGCTGATGGACGCTCCTCTTTGGAAATGTTCTGTGATCCAAATGAGCTACATGTAAGGCAAGGCCTAAAATCAGTGGCTACACTCCTCAACTTTCATGGTGGTTGCAGAGACGTTTTGGAAATCCAGCTTCACGTCCTGGATTGGCTCTGATATTACACAGACTGGTGTGCTGCTAGTCGGCCTAACCATTTTGGGGGGGTGGGGGGGGGTGATGGCTCTGCTGTAAACGCAGCCCAGGTTCCGTCAGATTTCATCAGCTATGAGGGGCTATGCAGGCACTTCCTCGTGGGCTCCACTAATCTCCCTCCACCGAAACACGGGTCAGCTTCCGCTTTGATTAGCGGCGCTTCAGTCTGTCATAGTTTCATAGTGCAGTATGTGGGGATTTTCTGTAATGATTTGCTACATTCAATACGCTTTATGGCCTAAGCTAATAACGTACGTGTGCTTAGTCCTGTTATATGAGTTCTTTGTTAGACTTATGCACACAGTGCCACAGTGAGCCGTTAGCACTGATTATGGTTGAAGATCATAAATGTTCTATATGCAACTCTTATGATGGGCTCACAAGCCTAGAATGCAGTGCTGTTGAGTGAGGCCAGTCAAACCTAAAGGACTTAATCGTTAGTGTTTCCTTTACGTCCGTGACAATATGACATCTGAGTGAGTGTGGAGGGTGGTTTAGTTGGGTGGGTGGTGCTCTGGATTGGCTTTGTGGAGGGTAGTTTATTTGGGTGGGTGGTGGAGGGTGGTTTATTTGGGTGGGTGTTGCTCTGGCTTGGCTGTGTGGAGGGTGGTTTATTTGGGTGGGTGGTGCTCTGGTTTGGCTGTGTGTAGAGTGTTTTAGTTGGGTGGGTGGTGCTCTGGTTTGGCTGTGTAGAAGGTGTTTTAGTTGGGTGGGTGCCCTTACGAAAAAGAAGTTTATTCAAGTGTGCTATTAGTATACTTCTTTTAAACTAAAAATAAGCAAGTATGCTTTTCGTTTACTCTTTATGCACTTATCAGTGATGTACTTAACACAGTTATACTTAAGTATACTTGACTTATACTGACAAGTATACAGAATAGTTTAAGTATATGTGGCATTTACTTGTACTTAAACCTTTGATCAATATATACTTAAGAAAAGTATAATTAAGTATTCTTGCCTTATACAGAAGTATACTTGACTTGTAGTTTGGGGTGGAATAGCTTAGAGTAAATAGTACATGGGCGGAAGTGAATCAGATCTTTATGTACACAGAGTTATTAACCAGTACAGAAACAGATAAACAATTGGCTAATTCTATTGACAGTAGTTTTCCAAGGTTTGAGAGGATTTTAACAAGCTTGATTCATATTATAATAGATAACATTATACACATGCACACACATATATAAAACATATTTTTGTAAGCTCATCACAAAACATTAAGCCAAACAACAGTAAGTATCTTAAAGTAATACAGTGGCTACAACACTCAATTTTTGATTAAACTCATGACTGCTCTTTTAGTCCCGTTCATGGCGATTTGGCAAAGGTGTAATGTACAATTTGTCAACTGTTTCAACAACAACACATTTCATTTTTATCATGTCTGGCCATATAGCACTGACATTTCCAGTCTTCCTCACCTCATGTGTAAAAGTACACTGTATTTATTTGTGAATCTTTACACAATGGCCTGCTAGATGTAGCAAGTACCTCAACTAATACACAGCAATGTTTGGTACATGCACAATTTGCAGGGCTTTGATGTGCACAGTGTATGTAATCCACTGGTAAGTCTACTTAAAGTACAGTTAAAGGTATATTTAAAGTGTAAAAAATTGAAACTATAAGTAGTAAACTATAATTATTATGTTAAGTTCAAAAGTGTCACGGTGAGGGGGCCGGGTCGCCACCAGAGGTCGCGCATCCCGGCCAGCAACCGATCCCAGTATACACCCCCGCGCACGCAACCACTTCCACAGTCACAATCACCAGCATACTGAACACCTGTTTCTTATTTACTTTGCTCTTCTTAAGCCCGCAGGTCGTCTGGTCCAGTGCTGCACATTGCCGCTACATGAGCGTCTCTGGTCCCAGCGAGTCCGTCACTGCGTTCCCTACCTGTGTGCGCTACGAGCTTTACCTTGCATCACTTGCAGTGTGTGCGCTAAGAGCTTTACTAGTGTGCGCTACGAGCTTCACCTTGCATCACTTGCAGTGTGTGCGCTAAGAGCTTTACTGGTTTGGTTGCCATGGATAATAAACATCCTTCTGTTCAACCCCCGTCTCCGGCTGCCTCTGTCCCGACGCCCCCGGCGTCACAAAAAGTAAGCTTATTTGTATACTGTTAGTTTACTAGTTATATACTTATATCCCACTTTTAAGTGTATGAAAGTACACTTTTAAGAATACTCTTAGTAAACTAGCAGTATACAAATAAGCTTACTTTTAGTATATTAACAGTACAAAATAAAACCTAAATGTAAACTAGTTGTGTACTCAAAGTTTACTATTCTTACACTTAAAGTATACTTAACAGTGTACTTTCATAAACTAAAAACTAGACTAGAAGTATATAACTAGTAAACTAACAGTATACCTGTAAGTTTACTTTTAGTTGTGACGGGCAGGTGTGAGCAACTAAAAAGGAAGCGATCACGCCAAGTCTCAGGGAAAGAGGATGGTTTAATAGAAAGTGTGCAAACCAAAAACCCGTGCATGGTTCCAGATTAAGGAAATAATAACCAGCAGTCAACTGGTACAAAGACAAGACATATATAGACGAACAAACGACCCTCAGGTGAGACGGATCACGGGTCCCGCCCACCTGAGGGACGAACATCACGTGACCAAAAACAGGACCGCTGCAGCTGTAACCGGGGGCGACCGGTAGGGGGCCCCCCCACAACGTGACATTAGTATAGTTGTAGTACAAAATAAAACTTGGATATAAACTAGTTGTGCACTCAAAGTTTACTACTCTCTCACCTAAAGTATACTTAAAAGTATACTTTTATAAACTAAAAAGTGGGCAAATTTAGTACCAAGAAGTATTGAATTAGTAAACTTACCAGTATACTATTAGTACATTGATATTAGTATACTTACTACATAAAGTATACTAATATTAAAGTATTAAAGGGAAATACCCTTTAAGTATACTTTTTTTTGGTAAGGGTGGTGCTCTGGTTTGGCTGTGTGGAGGGTGGTTTAGTTGGGTGGGTGGTGCTCTGGCTTGGCTGTGTGGAGGGTGGTTTAGTTGGGTGATTGGTGGAGGGTGGTTTATTTGGGTGGGTGGTCCTCTGGTTTGGTTGTGTGGAGGGTGTTTTAGTTGGGTGGGTGGTGCTCTGGTTTGGCTGTGTAGAAGGTGTTTTAGTTGGGTGGGTGGTGCTCTGGTTTGGCTGTGTGTAGAGTGTTTTAGTTGGGTTGGTGGTGCTCTGGTTTGGCTGTGTGTAGAGTGTTTTAGTTGGGTGGGTGGTGCTCTGGTTTGGCTGTGTAGAAGGTATTTTAGTTGGGTGGGTGGTGCTCTGGTTTGGCTGCGTGTAGGGTGTTTTAGTTGGGTGGGTGGTGCTCTGGTTTGGCTGTGTGGAGGGTGTTTTAGTTGGGTGGGTGTTGCTCTGGTTTGGCTGTGTAGAAGGTGTTTTAGTTGGGTGGGTGGTGCTCTGGTTTGGCTGTGTGTAGAGCAGGGGTGCTCATTACGTCGATCGCGATTGACCGGTCGATCGCGAAGGAAGTGTCGGTCGATCGCGAAGGAATGTGCGTAGATCGCGTCACATAAAATAGTAGTAGATGAATCGCACATCTTCACTGACGGTTGTATTTTGATTGACATTCACGGTAGCCAATCTGCAATCCACTCAACAAATTACGTTCGCCACCCCCCCTCCCACCCCCCGCTCAACAAATTACGTTCGCCGCCACCCCGGTAGATCTTTCTGACTTGGTCATCTTATAAGTAGCTCGCAAGCTGAAAACTGTGGGCACCCCTGGTGTAGAGTGTTTTAGTTGGGTGGGTGGTGCTCTGGTTTGGCTGCTTGGGGGGTGTTTTAGTTGGGTGGGTGGTGCTCTGGTTTGGCTGTGTGGAGGGTATTTTATTTGGGTGGGTGGTGCTCTGGTTTGGCTGTGTGGAGGGTATTTTAGTTGGGTGGGTGGTGCTCTGGTTTGGCTGCGTGGAGGGTGTTTTAGTTGGGTGGGTGGTGCTCTGGTTTGGCTGTGTGGAGGGTATTTTATTTGGGTGGGTGGTGCTCTGGCTTGGCTGTGTGGAGGGTGGTTTAGTTGGGTGATTGGTGGAGGGTGGTTTATTTGGGTGGGTGGTGCTCTGGTTTGGCTGTGTAGAAGGTGTTTTAGTTGGGTGGGTGGTGCTCTGGTTTGGCTGTGTGGAGGGTGTTTTAGTTGGGTGGGTGGTGCTCTGGTTTGGCTGTGTGGAGGGTGTTTTAGTTGGGTGGGTGGTGCTCTGGTTTGGCTGTGTGGAGGGTGTTTTATTTGGCTGGGTGGTGCTCTGGCTTGGCTGCGTGGAGGGTGTTTTAGTTGAGTTGGTGCTCTGGTTTGGCTGTGTGGAGGGTGGTTTTGTTGGGTGGGTGGTGCTCTGGCTTGGCTGTGTGTAGAGTGTTTTAGTTGGGTGGGTCGTGCTCTGGTTTGGCTGTGTAGAAGGTGTTTTAGTTGGGTGGGTGGTGCTCTGGCTTGGCTGTGTGGAGGGTGTTTTAGTTGGGTGGGTGGTGCTCTGGCTTGGCTGTGTGGAGGGTGGTTTAGTTGGGTGATTGGTGGAGGGTGGTTTAGTCAGGTGGGTTTTGCTCTAGATTGTAGTTTAGTCAGGTGGATGGTATTCTGGTTTGGCTATATGAAGGTGCTCCGTAGTGGTGCACGGACGGAGGTTCGGAGGCAGACCATGCCACAGCGTAGCACCTGTAACCTCGTAACTCCTCTCAGCGAGGATGAGGAAAAGGAAGAAGAAGCGGATGCAGCCAGTTAGGGAGAATGTCAACAAGCAGCATGTGAACAGCGTTCCCGACTGTACGGCGACACTTTGACGGAGCTACTGCCAAACGTCACGTAAACACACCCGAACATCCAAACGTCACGTAAAGACGCCCGCAGATCCTAAGCATTGTGCGTTCCTTTCACCAGTGTCATCGCTGTGTTCAGGACCACGCATCACCAAGCAGGCAGACTGATGTGACTTTGCATAATTTTAATAATACCATTCATGGAAGTGTTCTGGGTACTGAAACTTTAATGAGGTCTGGAATAACACAATGGCATCTCATTTAAAAGCTCTCCATCTCCGCTTCTTCTACCCAGAAAAGATTAACATACTCTGTTTTAATGATTGTAGCCATTATTTTTAATTAGTTTCCAGAAGCAGAAGCGTAATTAATCTGAAGGTGTCCGTCTTTATTAAGGTTTAGGGAGTAAACCACAACAAACAGTATTACAGCAAAACCCTGAGTCAGAATATTCAGACTCCTCGGTTTATTCCTCATCTGTTCTCTTAATCTGTTTCTGGATGGCAGTGAGTGCAGACTGAGGTGGGTTTTGCTGTTAGTATAACCTCAAATCAATATTTCAGCAGCCCAAAAACAGTTGCTGAGTTGCAGTTTTTTCCTTTCTGTGTGATCCACGTCGGTTAATAATTCAGTCCCTTGTAAAGGTGTGATCCGCTAAAGTAAATATGAGATGCTGGCTCTGTGTGTTTGCTCGAAAAAGTCCAATTCTGTTTGCACAAACATAATCGGCACTGGCAGGAGAGAAATCATCTGAACACTGACGCTGAGCTGAACATCAGCTGGTCTTCTGAGGTTCAGTATCCATATTTGTAAGGTGCCTGAATCAAAATATTTTCTTTTGCTGTAGCTTTGGAAACCAGACAATTTATTATGCTCCCATTTCAGATGGTAGTTGCAAATGGCAATCTAAATTCATCTTAACAGCTTATATTTGTGTATGTATTGTCTTATCTGACAATCGGTTTGTGAGCCAACCCTCTAAAAATCTGCTAAATAGATCATGATATGACTGAGACTAAGAGATAATAGCACATATTATTATATCCTCTGCACATATGTCACTAACCAAAACAGTGAATAAATTCTTTTCAAATTGGTGCATCGACCTTTGAGCTTGAGGGTGGTAGAAACCTCTCAGTCAGTTCCCCTCATGTCCTCTGAGATTACACCACCAATTAGTCTGCCATTTCCTAACATTCAGCCTTCAAAGCTGAGAAGCCGTTGCTTTTATTCCTCCACATCAAAGCCTATTATTCTTCCTTTGCTCTCCTGGAATCAACATCCAGCCCCAGGATCTGGGATCTCCCCCCTCCCTCCCTCCCGCACCTCCCCACCCAAAGCGCAGCTTTGAGCACAACCATAATGAAAGCAGTTCGCGGAAGACAAAGGCTTGAGAGGAGAGATGCTGTTTGCACCCAAGAGATGTCAGATTGTTTATTGTGTTTACTGTGTTTTTATTTGTCTTTATGTACCAATGCTGTTTATTCCACAATGATGTGTGAACTGCATAATCAGAAATGAAAGGACCCCCCCCCCCCCTCGTAGCAGATGAAGTATTTATGACAGCTTCTGTTGATGCTTAGAGTAAAAAAATGTATCATCCCAGTATGCACTGCAAAATAATGCTTTAAATGTAAGATCTTTCAATCCATCAAGGTGCAGACAGCGTAGGTGATCAGGGCTACCAATCACAACTCGGTAGAGTCTCCCTGGACTGTTCATGGAATTACATGCAGAAATACTGAAACAATAAAGCTAGAAAGGTGATTATTAAACATTTTATTGGCTTTTCATTGGCTGTTTTTCAAGCCAAGTCTTTGTTTTGATGTTTCTAAATAATTGTTATATTATTACTTTGAATATCCAGAATGTTTACAGGAAAATAAATGGCGATAATAAAATATGGTGCATAATCTCTTGCCAGTGTTTTAAATTATGACACAATAACAGTATATCATGGCAAACATGATGTACAGTTCTTCTAAGGGTATAAAGATTTATCATCAAACAGGGTAAGCCATTTTTCAGCAACATGCTAAGATATAGTGATCATTTCTCAAATAGTCTGGGGATCATGTGGTGTGTGTAACGTGTGTCGTGTGTCCTTTTTACATGCTGCAAAAATGCAACATTATCTTCCACACATTTTTAATTTAGAGTGAAAAGCCACTAAAAGCCTTAAATAACTGCATGTTAACTGTGGTACAATACTTGAATCAACTTAAAGGTTTTTGATGTTCCATACACATTAGTGTTCACTGGTGTAGCCGTGTCATGTAGAATGAGGACACTTATTCAACA
This sequence comes from Brachyhypopomus gauderio, assembly GCF_052324685.1. Lineage (NCBI taxonomy): Eukaryota > Metazoa > Chordata > Actinopteri > Gymnotiformes > Hypopomidae > Brachyhypopomus > Brachyhypopomus gauderio. The sequence continues at coordinate 17,374,526 of NC_135211.1, read as the reverse complement.
CAAACTCATTCCCTTATTTCTTATGTTTGTAAATGCTTTTGATTTATTATATTCCATTGTATCACTGTTTTTGCTATTGCTGTAATTCATTATAAAAATGCCATTATCATTCATGTAATTCAATGTTATTAGGCCTTTGACGCCTACACTCTGAAGAAAGAGCTTCATGGAAAGATGATGATATTGTGACCAAGGTCTTCATCAGCCCCTCTCCACTTTCACATTATTTACTGTCTCGCCTTTTCTTCTCTTCTCCTTCCGTTCATCTGCTTCCTAGTGAGGCTAAGTGCTCTTTATTAATCACAAGGTTGTCATTGAAACCCTCCCATACATAAACACACACACACACACACACACACACACACACACACACACACACACACACACACACGCAGGATGTGTAAGTCAAGAATTGATTTATTAGTGTGGGGGATAGGAATTAATGAAGGAAATACACTTCTGAGGTCCTTCCATTTGTGTCTCCTGAGAGAGGGCTGTTTGGAACATGGGTTCAGATGTGCGTCTCTTCTTGAGTTCAAAATGCACTGTAATGAATGTGTTGGCGTGCATGCATGACTGTGAATGTGTGCGCAAGTGTATTTGTAGGCATCAGACCTTCCATTTGTGAGTTTGCACCTGCTGGCCAGGTGTGTTGGAACAGTAACTGTGTAAGCACTCCTGCACAAAGATCATTCAAGTCTTCAAAATGGGAGTGCTGCTCTTCCAGCTCTCACTCTGAACAACATACTGGTTCTGGATGGGCCTGTTACTGTTGTGCATCACACTGCAAGTGGCTTGAAGTGGACCAGAATGTCTGTGTCCACATGGTCCACATGCAATGCAAAAATTATTTTTTAATTGTCGCACCAAGCCAATAATATACATACCCATTCTCTTTAAGACCTCAAGGGTTACTGATATTCCCACACCATGTGAAGTGACATATGTAAATGTAATCCCCACTATTAATTAGAAGTAAGAAAAGCAATTTCTTTAACTACAATGGGACTTCTTAATAGATAAAGGAGGCGTGTTTTATCCTCTACAAAAACAGGATTCAGCATCCTCTAAAGCTATGTCTTTTGAATTTAATTAGAACACAGTGTAGGGTTTGGATTTCGGATCTTTTATAGGAACTATTGATTTTTTGAACTCAATATTGCTGTTGCCCCCCAGACTCAGTACCACATTCAGCTTTGCTGGGCTCATAATCTTCAACTGCTCCACCTCTTCACCACAGCAACCTCTTTACTATTTGGACTTAGGTGCTGTAAATTAATATTTTTAAAGAACACTTTGGCTAAACTGTCCTACATCCTCAGAGCTATCATTAAAATAGCCCTAGGACATGGTCTGGGACTTTCCTGTGCCATGATCATCAACATCAAATTTCAACATTGGTCCTGCTGTATATCAGATCTTTCTCCTTTACAAGAAAGAGTTACGTCCTGCTTGTCAATCCTGATGTGTGTGCACACATCGCAGGGCCAAGCCCTAAGCACGATTGCTGTTGGAGGCAAGTTAGCATAAACTGCAACATCGATTACGGCAGCTTTAATTACAGCCCAGCTGCGTGAGTCATGCCTTACCCTTGTGCTGTGCTCTCATAGAGTACTTACTAATCCATTTCCTGTGTGCTCTAGTCTTACCGGCCCCTTATCTGTTCCCTGATTGGCTCCAGAAGGTTGGATGGCCCTTTAGAACTAGTTCCTCTGTGTTCTTTGATCATTGTCTATTTCCCGATTCTACATTTGCCTTGTAGCCTGTTTTTCATATCTGCATTGTCCTGATTTCTGTCAATAAAGAGAATCCTGCAATTTTTTTCTGGTTAGCAAGATGCTACAGTACAATATCTAACATTGATCTCTCTCTACTGGACTCACTATAAACTACGCTATAAACTATACTATATTCCATTTATCATACTTGTACATGCATGAATATGCATGTAGATATGCATATCTATCTAATGTATTGTACAATATTTTAAATATTTTAAATATATTAACAGTTATTAAATTGCATCTGTCAGCATGGCTCTGATAATAAAACAATCAGATGAATCTAATTAGAATGATCTATGGTGCACGTTGTTTGGCCTTCAGAACAGCTTGTGTTCATCTGGGCATGGATTTTGCAAGATACTGGGTGTATTTTGTACCATGTGGAAATGGTTGCGTAGTTGCCGCAAACTAGACAAGTCCACAGTCTTGCTTTGAAGAGTTCTCTCCACCCCATCCCCAAACGGCACACTACAGTAGTGAGGTCTGCTCTACTACTGCAAGTCACTGTAGAAATGAAAACTGACTGTTATTTTCCTGGAACCATTTGGTGATGAAATATGGCTAGTTATATGGTGTACGGTCACTCTGGAGGCATGGGAGTCTTAGAGTGTGGATGAACAGTGACGGTGGGCACTGATCTTGGTCAACAACACGTTCAGGTACATTGTGATATTTTGACACCCTAAGTTGTTGAACAGGATGGCCCCACACCATGCTACAAATTCTCTTTGTTGACTCAACGCAGAAGCATTCTGGATTTTTCTGACCAGGAAACATTTTGCAGCTCCACAGTGCTCTGACTTCCCAGCATTCCCTGAAGACGTGCTTTTCTGTTCTTCACTAACATTGACATCGCCCAACATTTCCTCAACTGTGGCAGCCCATTAGAAGTCTGAATAGTTGTGCGTTTTGCAATGAAATTTTGTACAGTGATGTTGAAATCAGATCTGATTTCCTGTTTGAGGCTCATCTGTTTGACCACAAGATTCTTGCCATTTCACTTATGAACTTTCTAAACAAATCATTCTTGTCCATAGGATCACATATCTTCAAATCTTACATCATTTGATTGGTTCAAATGTAAAGGTAGTAGTTTAAAATATGTGTAAAGGTAGCATGCTTCATCTTGCTAAATAAACTGGCAACTCAATGTTAAACTCATATATATCACCAAAGACTGTTCCTCAGTTTACTTCATTAGAAAACGTGTCAAGTCAAGCTGATAACATATGAGCTTATTGGCCATCCCAGAGTGCACATTTCCACAGCTCCAGAGTGCAGCAGTAGCGTGCTTTACACCACTCCAGTCGACACTTGGCGATGGTGATCTTAGGTTTGTGTGCAGCAGTTCAGCCATGGAAACCCATTTAATGAAGCTCCCAGCACACTGTTCTTGTTGCTTCCAGAGGCAGTCTGGAGCTCAGTAGAGAGTGATGCAACAGAGTATCTACACACTTCAAGTCTTGGCAGCTCCGCTCTGTTAGTTTGCATAGCCTGTTGTTTATTGGCTGAACTGTTGTTGCTCCTAGAAACTTCCATTTCACAATAAAAGCCCTTACGTTTGACCAAGGCACATTGAGCAGTGCAGAGATTTCACAGTGACTTGCAGCAAAAGTAACACTCTGTGACACTTAAAGTCACTGAGTTCTTCAGTACGATCCATTCTATTGCTGTATTTTGTCAGCAGTAGATGAGAAGTATGAGATTGCATGGCTATGTGCTTGATTTTATACACCTGTTGGCAATTAGGAGTTGTGTCCTCATACGTGTGGTCATGAATTATATATGGAATTTAGAATTTAATCTTTCATTTTAATTATGTCGTGAAAAGTTTGACAAAGGGAAATTATAAACATATTATTTGGAGACCTCCCCTGAGCTTGCCTTTATATAAGTTCAGTCATTATCGTGTGGTTAAATTCCTGCAGGATTTATTCATAATTTGAAGCCTAAAACAAATCCCCATGGCCTACAGTAGAAGTGCTTCAACATTAGCTGTGTGGAAAAAAGAATCATCTGTGAGGTTTCTCACATTATGCTACACATTGCTTGTCATGCCCATATTGTCAAAGATGTTTTCCAGATGTCCCATCTGTAACATGTTGATGCAGTATAACTTTACCCAGGAAGGAGATCTGATCCATGGTTCACACTACACACACACACACACACACACACACACACACACACACACACACACACACACACACACACACACACACACACCCACACACCCACACACACACACAAAGGAAGAGGACAGTAAATCCTATCCCATCACATCCCTGCAATAACTTGATCTGCTCAAAATAATACTCTGGTTTTCAACATGCTCGCCCTTCCATAAAATAAACAAAACTGCAGCATTTCTGTTCATCCAGGCAATCTGGGTACCTGGAACTCATGACAGTATTTTAGATGATCACTGTGGTGTGAGATTTACAGTGTGTGTGTGTAGGTGTGTGTGTTTTTATTGGCTCAAAACATAAAGCTCAAATTTGAGATTTTCAGTATTCTGTTAAAGGGCACTGAAGATGTTTTCAGATGGTGAGAGGTGTATTAACAATTAAAACATCTTCTTTACATCTCCGGAATCATCATATTAACCCGAGCCCTTAAGTTTTTCAGAATGAAGTCAATGGCCGGTCATCTTCATTTTCTGCGGAGCTGCAGTAGATGGTATCTGCACATTTTTTCTGCTACTCAAGAGGAATTCTGTTTTTTTTCCACCACTAGGTTAAGTCAAATTCACTATGACTCACAATAAGGTATGAGAGGTACCATAGAAACATGTGTAAACATGTCTTCCTGAGTGGTTACTCCTTAGATATCTTGTATAATAAACAGACATAGACTGGATATTATATACACTCGCCTGCCGTTTTATTTAGGTACACCTGTCCAACTGCTCATTAATGCAAATCAGCCAAGCCAAATCAGTCAAATCAGACAATCACATGGCAGTAATTCAATGCATTTAGGCATGTAGACATGGCCAAGTCTGCTGCAGTTCAAACCAAGCATCAGAATGGGGAAGAAAGGTGACTTAAGTGACTTTGAACATGGCATGATTGTTGGTGCAAGACGGGCTGGTCTCAGTATTTCAGAAACTGCTGATCTACTGAGATTTTCACACACAACCATCTCTAGGGTGTATAGGGAATGGTCTGAAAAAGAGAAAATATTCAGTGAGCGGCAGTTCAAATGCCTTGTTGATGCCAGAGGTCAGAAGAGAATGGCCAGACTGGTTCGAGCTGACAGACAGTGAGGCATGCAGAAGAGCATCTCTGAACGCACAACACGCCGAACCTTGAGGTGGATGGGCTACAGCAGGAGAAGACCACACCAGGTGCCTCTCTTGTCAGCTAAGAACAGGAAACAGGATAAAATTTGCACAGACTCACCAAAATTGGACAATAGAAGATTGGAAAAACATTGCCTGGTCTGACGTGTCTCTATTTCTGCTGCGACATTCGGATGGTAAGGTCAGAATTTGGCGTCAACAACATGAAAACATGGATCCATCCTGCCTTGTATCAATGGTTCAGGCTGGTGGTGGTGATGCAATGGTGTGGGGGATATTTTCCTAGCATACATTGGGCCCATTAGTACCAATTGAGCATTGTGTCAATGCCACAGCCTAGCTGAGTATTGTTGCTGACCATGTCCATCCCTTTATGACCACAGTGTACCCATCTTCTGATAACTACTGAGGCGTGAATCACCTCAGACAGGTTTCTTGAACATGACAATAAGTTCACTGTACTCGAATGGCCTCCACAGTCACCAGATCTCAATCCAATAGAGCACCTTTGGGATGTGGTGGAATGGAAGATTCTGCAAAATCTGCAGCAACTGCGTAATGATATCATGTCTATATGTACCAGACACTCTGAGGAATGTTTCCAGTACCTTGTTGAATCTATGCCATGAAAGATGATGGCAGTTCTGAAGGCAAAAAGGAGTCCAACCCAGTACTAGCAAGGTGTACCTAATAAAGTGGATGGTGAGTGCGTGTGTGTGTGTGTATATATATATATATATATATATTAGGGGTGGGACGCGATTTAAAAAATTAATCGAATTAATCGGAAGCTTTGTAATTAATTAATCGAAATTAATCGCATTTTATTCGCATTTCAGTATTTAACATGAGAAATATTCATTTAAGTTTGAATGATGAATGAATCAATGAACATAATCATAAACTTCAACATCTTGTTTATTTTTCCACCAGTCTACTACACAGACCAATATATGTGTAGTGTGCAGAAAACAGTTCAGAACATTGGAAATTCTGACCAAAAATGTTGTTTAATTTTGGGAGTTTTGCTCAGGATATTGGAAGAATTGAAGTAAATCAGAAGATGTTTTTTAATACCATTTTAGATGGTAGACTTTCTTTAATTTCCCAGGCCTCTGCCACAGGCATCTTCATAGTGCCTAGAAGTGGTCTTCTGCATGCTCAAAGCAAATGACTGGATCTTCATCATCTATAGATTCATCATCTATAATATGAGCTGTCACACCAAGATCATTCTTGTTGCTAACAGAGGTCCAGTGATCCCCAGTCAGAGCCACATTTGTGGCACTCTTCACAATAACCTGTTTTAATTCTTTCCTCATCATACAGCTGCTGGATTATCTTCGACATTGTCTTTCTGGGGTGAGTTTCCCAAAACGTTCTGAGCGCCTAGTACTTCGTAACCTCGTTCTTACGTACGAGGTTAAGAAGTACTTGGCGCTAAGAACGTTTTGGGAAACTCACCCCTGGACGGTAGTTTGTAACTTGCATCAGTTTACGCAATTCGCAGCGCTTCTTGTAAGCATTTATCTTCGACCACAGGGAGCGGACAACACAAATAATGTGACGCGTCATGTATAAACGCGTGCGGAGTCGCGCGCTACGGCCACTCGCGAAAGTTTAATCCAGTCTTAATGGTCCAATGAAGGTAATTTAAAAACCAGGACATTTCCTCACTTTAAAAAAAACCCGGGACGCCCAGGACAGGATGTGAATTACGGACGTTTGGTCACCCTATCGTACTAGGAATACATTTATGGTGCATTTCCACTAGGGCCTGCTTGGCGCGGTACGGTTCGATACGGGTCGATTCGCAACGGAACGGTACGGTCGCATTGTGTTTCCATTACAATGGTGAACCACCCCAATGTGGGTGGAGTCGCTGTTGGTGCGCGGGTTGTAGTGTCGTGACATCATTTGTATGCGACCACAACACCGGTCGATGCCCCTTAACACATAGCATTATTGTATCTTATTTATCTTTATCTTCATTATTGTATGTGGTTGCTCTAATTATTGATAATAATTTGGTATTACTCAAACAGGCTGAACACACCCTGCATAAAAAGCATCAGTCATACAATCAAATGAAATCAAACTTTATTATGAAATATAGATATTTAAAGTACAACATATGTAAATAATATAGTTATAGTTAAAAAAGTGCAAAAAGCAAATATATATGTATAGCTTTATATGAAATAAATATTTATAGTACTACAAGCAACATTTTGTGTGCTTTTACTGGCGTCTGTCTCGCATGGTGTTCACAAGTTCGCCAAGCACCCCGAGGAAAGCCCGGTTGAAGGAAACATTTTCCGCCAACTCCGCTCGCCTCGTCAGTGGAAGGGGAATCTTGAACGTAAAAAATAACAAATATTAAACACAAGCATTCCCGTGAAAGCAACAACAATATAGCGTAACTGCACAAAATGTGTAGCACGTCATCGCTGCTCATGCTGTGAGCTGTGTATGGCTACAGCTAACTAGCAACTAGCAAGGCTAAGAGCTAGCTATTGTACAGTAGTGACTGTGGTGGTAACATTAACTACAAACACAGCTCTAAATTCCTGCGTTTACAATAGATGCGTTCATATTACGTTCATATTACATCTTTTACGAGCCTAGTAGTAAAACTGAAATCACAATACACTCACCATTCTCCGTAGCCTCCATCACCGACGTCGTGTCCAGCACGTTTTCTCTTCCGTTACTGGATGGCCGGTGACCGTATATGGCATCCATTTGCTGGAACCATTTCCAGTCTTTGCGGTTTGCTCCGCTGCGTCCGTTATGGTCCTTCACCGCCCGGTAATCGCGTTAAGCTTTTTTAGCTTGGACCGGCACTGCTGAATGGACCGCTGGTAGCCATGAGTGTCCATTAGCGCGGAAACCTCGCTAAAAACCTTTACATTTCTAGTGGCCCCGTCCAGTTCGCCCTGGATTTTTTGATCGCTGATTATTAACAGAAAGGTTTGTACCTCGGCGTTTGACCAGGGAACAGACTTCACTCCTTGGGTTTTAAAAATGGCTGAGGAGTTCATAGCATAGCGGAGGAGTCGCTCTCCTGACGCAACCTGTGACGACACTCCCTGGCCAATCAGTGTCATGCTGTTCCTCCACATCACAGAACTGTACCGCTTCGGAACGGTTAGAACCTCGAGCGAGAAGGTACGAAAATAGTACCCGAAAGTACCGGCTAACCGGGACCTGGTACTAATGGAAACACTCACAAACTGTCGCAAATCGAACCGTACCGCGCCAAGCAGGCCCTAGTGGAAATGCGCCATTAGCGGCTAAGTTACTGACCTGCGCGTTAAGCTGGGCGTACACTGTGCGATTTTTGGCCCATTTTCAGCCGATTTTTCACTCGTTTTGGCTCAATCGCGTGTCGTGCATCGTATAGTTTACACAGGTAAACGAGGAGCGATTCACACCTCACGACCAACTCCCGATCAGAAATCGCAGCATCGCAAGAACATCAAACGTTTGAAATTCAAATCGCTCCTCGTGAGAGTATCGCACTGTTGAAGCAGCTCCACGAGCCGACTCTCCCTGCGATTTAGTCGTAGGCTACGGTTTGAGCTGGAGCTGAGTACACGATTTAAAATATCGCACAGTGTACGCCCAGCTTTAGCCCCAACATGTTTTGCGTTGAGGTGGTAACGAAGGGTGGAAGTGCTCCTGTGATAAGCGAACTCCTTCCTACATAAAGTGTAAATAACACTATATTTGTTTGTACTTCCATCTGGAAGTTTCTTATATTTGAATTTCCCATCCACCAGCGTAGCCTCTTCAGTCATCTCCATCATGATCTTATTGTGTGTCCATAATCTGTATGTCTGGAACTTGTGCACTGAGAAACATTCCACGGTGCAAAAGTGTCTCATGCGTTAAATGCGTTAAAATGCGTTAATTTTCCTGTAATTAATTAATCGAAATTAACGCGTTAAAGACCCACCACTAATATATATATATATATATATATATATATATATATATATATATATATATATATATATATATATATATATATATATATATATCAGTGGCGATTGCTCTAAGACTGCAAGGGAAGAAGCTCAGCTTCCCCTAAAATGTCACCCTCAGCAAACAATTTTATTTCACAAGTTCCTCACTCTACAGGTGAACTGCATGTGTGAGAATGTCTTCAGGATGATAGGAGGAGCATCATATGTGAACACCAAGAGTCTGCAAAGCTGCCATTAAAATATAGGATAGTCTTCAAAGACTCTAATATTTGATTGAGCATTTGGTTTGGCACCTTCCCTGTTTATATACATATCAGAAGCAAACTACGCATATGGGCAAACACATCTTTTCTTGAGGAGGATATGGCATCAGAGATAGCTGAAACTAGTTGCAGGGACACAGGTGTGGATGGGGTGTTTGTGTTTATGTGAACACAGTGACGTGATGATAATAAAGTTAAGGTGACCTCTAGTCTATTGTCACGTAGTGAATGAGGGAGCAGGAAGCAAAGCGGGAAAAGTCACATCTTTACAGTCTATTATGCTACATAGCGACAATGACAAAAATAATGAAGATAACACCTTAGCGCAAAACACAAATGAAGTATGTTAGCTAAGCTCGTATGATGATTTTAAGTCTCTAAATCATGTTGAGGATGCTTTTGCAGTGTGGCAATGCACAGCACTGGAAGAGTGGACCTACCGGCTTTAAATAGTGTGAGAGGGGACTGGGAACAGGTGTAGGTAATATGACAAAGTGATCAGTAAAATGGTGATTGGGAAGGAGGGAAGGGTGTGTAATGAGTGGGTGTCTCCCTACCATGACACCTATATTGCAAGCTGATTTTAAACTGTAAGAGATGTCAGCTAATGTTAATTCAAGTGAACAGAAATTAAATTAGATTTGTTTTGAAACTGGTTATACTAGTTTAAACAAAGCCTTGTTTTAAAATTACTTTTAAAATATATAGAAACAAGGTTCACTAGGTGAACAACATTTTGTGTTGGAAGCAGGACAGGTGGGCAAACGTGAGGACCTGAGTGCAGCGGTTAGTCCCAAAGGTTGTCCAGGGAAGGACAGCTGGTGAACTGGCGACAGGGTCTTGTACTCACAGGCTCATGGGTCTGCATGGGGAGTGAAGGCTAGTCTGTCTAGTTACTGTAGCACATACTGCTTAAATTAATGAATGCTGGCTGTGATAAGAAGGTATCAGAACACACGCGTATGGCAGCTTTCTGCATATGGGGTTGTGTGGTCAAGACCTGGTCAGAGCGCTGAACCCTACCTATCACTCAAAGTGTCTACAGTGGACATGTGAGCGTCAGAACTGGACCTAGTTATTGAAAGTCTGTTTTGTTTTACTTTTTGTCTCAAATGGGTTTTGGAATTGTTAATCTTATTTAATACATACCTTAACATTTGCAGGGCTTTACATCACTGTTAGAAGTTATTTATTTTGCATTAGGGTTGTGGATACGTGTATGTTTCAGTTTCATCGTGTGATTATTTCGATTAGGTAAACCAACTGTCTAACTGTACTTATGAGCTACCAGTTGTGGTCGACTCTGTTAGTAAGAGTTGTCGTGGTTTATTAGGAGGAACAGAGAAGGCGCTGGGACGGAGAGGGAGAGCATGATTCACGAAAACAAAACTAACCGTGAAGGGGAAAACGAGGTCAAACTAAGAACACACGAACAAAATACGATAAGGCCTATTCGATATGGGTAAGGTGCGACAGAAAAGTAAGTCATACTGATGTAATTGAGTTTAAACTGCACACCTGTTTGTATTAAGATCGATAATAAGTTTATTTCTGAAGAAAATCTCGCCAGCGGAGACGTTACAAACGCACATCGCTCAATACCGGTATGGACCTCCCTAAACATATAAATGTTATGTAAGCAAACGGTTATGCATACAGCGTTTTGTGTTTAGTCGTGCAGGTTTTTCCAATCGTGACATCTAAGTTTTAGATAACATTACATTTGTTGGGTTCAGAAGAGTCTTTATGACTTATAAACGGCCCTTTTCCCCTGCTGGGCCCATATCCTGGTTGTTGTAGTCCTCCCAGTCTAAATGTTGTAACCCTTCTGGTTTCAGTTTCAAAGCAGACAGAATATAGATATGGCTACCGCGTCAGGTACGTTTTATTTCTAAACGCCCTTAGACACGAAATCATGTGGTTAAACTACTTCACTAGCTTTGTGGTTTATTGAATGTAGTGTGGTATTTTTGGCACGTGTGTGTTATTTTGTCACGCTGGTTTGAAATGTTAACGTCAACTGTAGATGTAAAATATGCTACATATTCAGGTTTTGTTTGAAACTAAACTGTGACCCGTGGAGTCTCTTCGAAAGAAAAAATGAAAACAAGTTTGTGTTGACGATGCTTAAATACTTGCCTATAAAATTGTGGTATTTTCAATGCCCGTTTATATCGTTGGTTATGGGTTTGGAATAACTGGTAATCCGTTTTTTTTTTTACAAAGTTGCACACTGTATTCCTTGAAGTCACACGAGTGAAAGCCCATCCAACCATCAATCCAGAAAATTTGTTATTTACAGTAGTTACCGTTTTATTTTGATGAGCATTTTCTATTATGGATATCTTTAAAATAACTCCAAATTGCTCTAAATCAGGGGTAATCAATTAAATCTTTCCGCGGTCCATTTTTGGCAGATAGCTCAGACCTTAGGTCCGTGTCCGCGGTGGCGAACGAAAGTTGTTGAGCGGGGGGGGGGGGTGTGTGGTGGCGAACGTAACACTCAAATGGGTGGTGAACGTAACACTCGTCTGAAAATAAATTCTCCGGTTTAAAATATAGTCTCCCGTTAAATTTTTTTTGGCATTTGGGTCCGTATCCAGTTAATCAGGAATGTGATTGGGTCCGGACAGGACGGCGTTCGGGTCCGGATCCGGACCGCGGTCCGCCATTTGGTGATACCTGCTCTAAATCGTATCTTTGAGAAGTCCATGTGAGCTGCAATGCTCCTCTGTTATATCCAATGCGCATTGAGCAATGAGTGACTTCTTTAAATAAGGGAACACCTCCCCCTCCCCAGTTAAGAAAATACAGCTTTCTACCACTGAAGTGGTTGAACACACAGGCTCAAAAGTAGTGGATAGAAAATAAAACTATGTTAAATACTTATTGTCTACCATTGACGATGTGTGTTATTGGAATGTTCAATAGCAATGTTTGTGCTGCCATAATCTTTCCTCCAATTACACAACTACCAGTTTATTACTAACACCTATTGTATTACTTCACTGTCTGATTATTAGGTGCAACTGTCTGAAATATTTGTCTAGCACAAATTGTATATACATAGAAGTATAACATTGTAAAGGTAAACTAACAGTGAGCAACAATAGACACACACTCAATGTTTCTTGGCATATTTGAGTGAACCAGTGGTGGTGTAACACTTAAGCCCTAATACTTAACATTGTTTTAAGCAGACAAGGTTTATAAGAATCAGAAAATGTACCCTTTTTCTTTGATCTGAAGCCAAGTTCAATTTCACTGGTTAAATTATAGGTTTGGTAAACAGAACATAGATGAAAGCATAAAACTACCATAGCTTTGACTGGCACTGGTACAGTAACTTAGCCAATATTTTTATTTATTTGTTTGTTTATTTTTTGTCAACAGAAAGTGATCATTTGAAGATACTATTACTTGGTGGGCGATGGGCGGGAAAGAGTTCCTCTGGAAATACCATTGTAAACAAGGAGGTCTTCAGTGTTGGGGCGCAAACTGAAGTGTGCATCATGGAAACAAACAAAATTGCAGGTGTTCAAGTCACTGTGGTGGACACTCCCAGCTGGAACTGGGTTTCTGCTAACGATACATCTGAGGAACTTAAGCAGGAACTCAGGAGAGGAGTTGAGATGCTTGGTGAAGGGTCTCACGTTTTCCTTATGGCTTACCCTTTAGGGGCCCCTTTTGTAAAAAGACATAAGATCGCGGTGCAGGAGCATTTAGAGCTTTTGGGTGCTGATGTTTGGAATCACACCCTGGTGCTCTTCTCCAGAGGAGATTGGTTAGGAGAGGCCTCTATTGATCAACATATTGTGGGAGCAAATGAAGAATTAAAGTGGTTGGTGGAACAGTGTAAGAACAGGTATCACGTTCTCAACAATAAGGTCAGGAGTGATGAATTTCAGGTCATTGAACTATTAGAGAAGATCAAACAGATAATTAATCGTAAAAGGAAATGGAGCAAGACAGAGCCACCTGAATGTAAGTCTACAGGAGTGTTCATGTTCTCTTCACCTGAATGTAAGTCTACAGGAGTGTTCATGTTCTCTTCACCTGAATGTAAGTCTACAGGAGTGTTCATGTTCTCTCCACCTGAATGTTTGTGCATTGGAGTATTCATGTTCCCTCCAGAAAGCATAGGGAGAAAACCTAGAGACAGGCGACTTCAATTATCTGGGGATGAGGAACATAAAGTGGGATTCTGGGAAATGGAGTCTGGGGAACTGCGGTTAGTTCAAAGGCGTGACACCTTGCCCATAACTGGTCCTATGCATTGATTTTAGAAAAAATAGCACAGGTGTGAGATGTGTTATATTACATATTATAGTATTTGCTAAGTATATAGTTTGATTTTTTGTAATATATTCACAAGCTAAAACAATAATAAACCCACAAACCTATGGTAAACTACAGAGTTCAATACTCAGGTACATTTACATACTGTATATACTTTGGCAGCAATGAATTTAAGGATTTTGATTCAACTACAGATTTGCTATGAATAAGGCTGTGTGTTTAAGATGTGCTGACATGACTTCTTCTGACTGACTGACGTGGAAAATGTTTAATCAGTTATTTACTGTCTTATGATTTCATATTTCAGTCATGATTTGTTAAATCTTACTGCATTCATTATGTGAGTCTGCTGACATGCATTAAGTAAGACAGTTACATATAATAGTTAAGAATATGACAAATCACTGTGACAGCTCACATAAAACATGCCATATTTTCTGAAAAATATACAGTATTAGAAGTTATGACCTTGGTGGATATTTTTGGTAGAATTCATAAAAAAACCGAATCTTCTAAGTTTCAGTAATGAAATGCATATGTCTTAAAACGTAGTATTCTACAGAATTACTTTAGGAAAAAAGTCTTCTGTTGTGAACAGTTCTGGAGTCGATTGTAACAAAAGGAAGTGGAACACTTGTTATGTAATAGATGAATAATCCTTGTTTTTATTCATCTTTTTAAAAAACCCATTGTAAGCTAACCACGCTCAGTTAGTGCTATTTTGTTTAAAGACAAGTTCCCAGTAGCGGAAAGCCAATTCTTTGAAATAGTTTTTCAGTGCCTTAGCATCAGTGCCTTGGTGTCAGTGGTACAGCTCACAGTCAGTGGTGTTCATCATGTGCTGTGTTGCAAGTAAAACATCCAGACTGCAGTACCGTATGCTTATTCTGTATGGAAAATCCCGGTTGCTTTTATGACACAAGCTCAACTGGTCCCACTGAAGCCAGTGTTCAATGGGTCAAACACAACCTCTGCGTGTTTATGCTTTCACTGAGTCACTACATTTAGTGATGACTTTACGTAATTGTTTGTTCTTTCTGTTGTAGTAACTGGAGAAACCTCTTCTGCTGGTGATCACGGAGAGCCTTCAGCAAAGAAATAAGAGAACTGAACTTCCTTCTTGTGCATCTACTAAGAGGTCAATGGTGTCTGTGTATGTATAATATTTATTAAAGGATATTTAAAATTTGTATCTGTCTGAGGTGATAATATGCTGTCAGTGCAGTTAAGCTTTAATTGACCGCAGTGATTGAGTAATGATTAAGAGTGAGAAAATTAGACGTGTTAAGACAATGACAGACTAGCAGTTTTTTGTGGTGGTAGTAACTGATGGACACCAGCTGCCATGTGGTGTGTTTTATCAGTTCTTTTTTGTGTTATTTTTGCAAAGCCTCTGCTTTTGTCATCCACTTTTCTAGTTTTAGTTGCTAATTTTCCTCATGGATGCTATATTCCTTATGGATGGATGGGGTGAGGGTGTGGCAGTGTATATATTTAAACAGAGAAGCATGCATAATTGCATTGTTTTTCAATCTCTGTCCAAAATTTCCAACACCTTTCTATGCCCATGATTAAAGAAACTCAGTAGAACTGTAATGGAGCCAATCAGAAAGGTCGATCAATGGACCCCTGTTGGCCATACACCAACCCCCTGCAATGTCTTTGATACAACAGTCAAACAAGCTGCAATCACAGCATGAGGAGCTTATGTTTGAAGTGGGCAGGTGAAGGGCATGGTATTGACCAGCCCTCGCGTCTGCGTACACGCACACACTCCAGCTCTGGTTACAGCGGTATATCTCTTACAGGTGAGATTGTATAAAACACCCTTGATCGAAGAATCGCACAGCACAAAAAGGCCTTTTACTGCTCAGGCGGTACATCTGTAAGATTCCTGAATCTGATAGGATTCCTGAATATTTACTGCTGGATTCCTGGATCTGATGACATGAGAAGGAATAGCTAAATAAATACAAAGGTAGGACATTAGGACATTTGATCATAATGTTCCGTTTTGCCAGTTTTTGTTTTACATGGAATGTAATCCTTAACCATACAAACGAAAGGTGCTATATATTAGGGGAGGTGCTTTAAATTCCCACAGCCTCCATCTGGGAGCGTGTTATGATCTGGCAGTGTACTTCCAGATGCCTCCGAGAGTTGTAGTACAGTGCCGTCATCAGAGCTCAGCACAGTCTGCCGATTTATCTACTCTAATGCGCTTCATCCGTCCCATCAGATCATTAGTGCCTTTACTAGGCTAGTGAAAGCAGAAGGATCACCAAGGTGTGCTGGTCTTGTACAGTCTGTAGCATCTCTGCTTTAGATCTGCATTGTTCTGACTCCACGGGCTGTGTGTGCACATGAATGGTTAGTGTGCTGGAGTCTGCGCTGATCTGGTCCAGCCTGCTTCATTTTGTCCTGCTGTGCGATACTCTTGTTACGAAATAACTTGTGTGACCTTCATCTGTGATTGCTGTATGGGTTTCCATCCCACACGTTCCGTAAAGTGAATGGAGTCGAGCTGCATCTTCATGTCATTTTAATTATGCTACAGAACTGCACATTAAGGATCCATCACATCATGCTCTTTAGTCTCACAGTATAGAGAAGTATAGAGATAATGAAGAATAAAGCCTGGCCTTGTGGCATGTTGTGAATGTGGACTTGCTCAGAGCGTGTGTGTGTGTGTGTGTGTGTGTGTGTGTATATATATATATATATATATATACAATAATACATAACAATAGCCATTGAAAGGCTCTATTGATTATTGATGTATTGAAAGAAAGCATCACAGTCTTTGATTCCATGTTCTATAATTTCATCAATTTATGCTTGTTATTTGTTAATTTGATTTGAAAACCATGCAGGCCTTGAAGCTTTTACAGGCGTCTCTCAGTGCAGCAGTAGGAACGCGCTGGAAGATAATGGTGAGAGAAGCACTTCTCATGCAAGTGCTATTAGGAGATTGTCAAATGTGAACCAGCAGCCCCCGATGGCTCTCTCAACCCCTGCTTTTATATCTGAGCTCTTTCCCCTCACATTACTGTAATGTGATGAACTGTGTTTAATAATGTTAGTACACCGAGAGCCTCTTTTATACCACATCAGAATCACAGTGAATCCAGTGGCTGGTGTTCACTGGCAGGAATATTAAGTGTGGACGCAATGGTAATATGGAATATAAATGAGCTTATTTTGTACTGCACAGCCTCACAAAGCGACTCAAAGACTTCTCACTCTGCAATAAATCATCCCCTTTCAGACAGCTGCGCACTCAGAGGGCATTGTTTAATACTATCTGAAATGGGAAGAGGATGGCAAATTGGTTTACCTTGCAACCAAAAAAAGGCACAGCAAGAAGGTACCTCTGAATATGGCTGTTGAGGACAGTGTAGAGGTTGACTTATTGATGATAATGAACTTGAGGTTTGGGAAACAGTTTGCTGACAAGGGGCTTATAATAAAAATGGCACGAGAGATTGAAAAGGCGAGGGAGATTGTGTGTGTGTGTGTGTGTGTGTGTGTGTGTGTGTGTGTGTGTGTGTGTGTGTGTGTGTGTGTTTGTGTGCGCTTGTGTGTGTTTGTGTAAAAATGAAATGGAGTGTAAATCCTAAGCAAGCAATAAATGCAGCAAACTAAGATTTTTCCAGAATAGCGTTCTGCTCTCTTCTCGGTCCATTCAATAAAACTCGCACTGCACTTATGTGTTGCAAAAGAAGCCAAATGATGAAGATACTTCTTTTATTTTGTTGAGATTCTGATCCCCAACCAATACGGATGGCTGAGAGCTGCACACTTCACCAGCAAAATGTGCTGCACATTATCTGAGTTGCACATTATCAAATTCATGTACCTACCCAGCAATACATTTACATTTAGGGCATTTAGCAGACACTCTTATGCAGAGCGACTTACAAAGTGCTTTGCATCTGTTCACAGAATGCATCCTATAGACAGTAGCATAGATAGATCAGAAATACTGAACGTTCCTTCCATGGAAAGCCTTGATTTTATGACACAAGGTTGACAGTGGACTCTGAAACCAGCACTGTCCACTGTTTTTATGGGCTGAATGAACCTAGAGTCATAGAGCTAACCAGTGTGACCTTTCTCTGGCATGGTCCAATATCTGCAGATAGGTTAAAAAAAGAAAGTCGATCCCCCCCCCCTCGCTGCATCACCTTCAGACCTGCTGCTCTCCTCGGGCCTAAATGGGTTTTCTGTTTTTCTGCAGGAAGAGGGAACTTTTGACATGAAGTGTGTCATGTGCAGTCTGGTAACTTCAGCATGAATGTAGCCAACACAGACATTTCGACCGGATATTTTAGCCACTGTAGTGCAGCTAGCAAACAGTTGCAAATGTGTGAGGATACATGTGAACCAACTTGGTGTTAGGATTGTTTTTAGCAGGGAAAGCTTTTCTTATGTCTATATTTATTTGACAGCTGCTGACAATGCTAGGACTTACTGTAGTAGCTCTCATGAATTATTCATGAGATTGAAATAACATGAACAATGGGCACCCCTGTTTACCAGTCTGTTTAAAGAAAAATAATTTGTACTGGAATTAAGCAATGATAATTGCAGTTACAATATACATGTGTGTGTGTGTGTGTGTGTGTGTGTGTGTGTGAGAGAGAGAGAGAGAGAGAGAGAGAGAGAGAGAGAGAGAGAGAATTTGATGTATTATATATTAGAAGACTAGAATGTTGATTTTTGTTGACTAACTGATGGAGTAATTGTTGCGGGCGTTTCAGTGCCTCCAGGAACCGGTTAGCCAGGAACACACACCTTGTTTGTGAAGAGCATTCATTATTCTCTTAACACATAGTTAGGAAAGTAGACCACAAAGGAGCCTCCTAGAATGATGATGTTCACTAATGTGCTTGTGGCCGAGTCAGAGAGGGTTTAGAATAACATTATAACATATAATGTTATTATAACTTATAACTGTATTGTATTGTGGGATGTTCATGGCGAGGTTAATGGCAAAGAGAATGACTATTAATCCAGCGTGCTCCGCAGTACTCAGGATGAAAAAACACTGGATTTAGGGAGCTGCTATTAGCAAAGCAACAGGTGTGTTTATTAACGAGCTATCTACTCAACAGGTGTGTTCATTAACAAGCTACCTACGCAACAGGTATGTTTATTAACGAGCTACCTACCCATATTACATTACAGACTTGCGACACTCTTGATTTTTGGACCCCACAATCAAAGGCTTGGGGAAAAATATAGATGTCTTATTTCCCGATTGTTTCCCCCATTCCAGAAGTGTGAAGATCGGGTGTCACCATGTTGAACATTCATTGGCAAGTGTGGTGCTAAATATTGAGTGGACTGATGTGTCTACTAGATTAGCTTGCAGAATAGAAGGCTTCTAGGAACAGAGACATTTTCTCAGTTGTAAGACTCCCAGATTTCCAAGCATTTCAGATTATATCCATGTTTAATTCACATCTAGAAGACACTAACAACATTTGTGGTCTGGCTTCAGCTAAGACAAAAATGACCTGTTCAATAAAGAGGAACAGCAAAGTGTGCAGTAGTGGAGAGAATACATTTGCAGCATTCGCTCTGTGTGATACAGGAGGTGAAAAGAGACTGCCTTTTTCCCTGAGGAGCTGAAGCCAATATCATTAAGATTTACACAGCTAGATGCCCCCATCCTATTATACACACACACACACACACACACACACACACACACACACACACACACACACACACACAGCTTCCATCAGTATCTGATCAAAGCTGCAGAAAGAACATTTACTAAGGCAGGTAGAAAACAAAGGGAGATATATTAAAATGCCACAGCATGTATTATGTTTATTAATGTTTATGATAATGTTTATTATCATGCCATAAGAAATATGCACAGACATTCTGAAATACTGTGGGCGAAGGTCTATAATGCTGTCAAAGATTTATGAATTATTCTTTGAGTATTTATAGATGTAGGTTGTATGAGGGCAAAACACACATAAACACAGTTACATTGCTGAATGAATTAAGGGGGGCATTGATAGCTAAAATAATCTTATCCAGGGCTGTTATACTTACAGTGTGTAGATGCATTATAAAATCTTTTTTTGGACAAATATTTATTGGAAAGCTCAAAAGAAAAAAGGTTTCATATTTCAACTGCACCTAAACAAGGCATCTATATCTATATTTCTCTGAAAATGAATAAAACCTTTAATTAAAAAAAGACTAAAGGGCTTAGAGAAACAGGTTATTTTCAAGACATTAATCATGAAACTTTAATGGATATCAAATATTTAATACAGTAGAATGTACAACTAGTATTACTATGGCTTTTCTTCAAATCGATCATGTAGGGAAAATCCATAATTAAAATTATGCTAGTGGGCACAAACCATTAAGGTTTCCTTTCTCTTTCTCATGTGGAAAAATGAAATGTCCTGCCACACGATGATGTATAGGCTATTAAAAAGGAGGATAAATGATTCTGGTTCTTATAAAAATTACTGGTTAATTATATTACAGATATATAAAGTGTGTAATGTAGCTTGTGCTTCCAGCTGCAACAAAAACGTAGTTAACATTTGTCACATGTTTATTTTTTTACACCTTACAGTTGCAAAAATGTTGTAAGTGAATCTGTGATAGCACCTTTTTAAATTAAAAACAGTCATCTGCAAGATGTTTGCTGTTCTTCAGAGTTTCCGATGGGAACATGAGGCAACTTCGCGGTTTATATTCAGTGCTGGAATTGACAGGTTCAGCTTGTTAGTCATCTAATATATTGGATTTTTAATGTGTAATTTTTTTCTTTCTCTTTCTCTCTCTCTCTCTCACACTCTCTCTCTCTCTCTCTCTCTGTCTCTCTCACTGTTTACCTGGGTCATAATTAGTTGGTCTCATATTGCCTCAGGTCGTAATGTTCAGTTCTTTGAACACATGCCACCCATCCACCCGGCTTTTCTGAAGTGCCCAACCTGAGCCCATCATCTGTGTTCTGTGTTGTCTCTCCTCTGTGTTGTGTTCTGTCTTTCCTGTGTTCTGTCTTTAATCTGTGTTCTCTCTCCTCTGTGTTCTGTCTCTCCTCTGTTTTGTGTTCTGTCTCTCCTCTGTGTTTTGTCTCTCCTCTGTGTTATGTGTTCTGTCTCTCCTCTGTGTCCGGCCTCTCCTCTGTGTTCTGTGTTCTGTTTCTCCTCTGTGTTCTGTCTCTTCTCTGTTATGTGTTCTGTCTCTCCTCTGTGTTCTGTCTCTTCTCTGTTATGTGTTCTGTCTCTCCTCTGTGTTCTGTCTCTCCTCTGTTATGTGTTCTGTCTCTCCTCTGTGTTCTGTCTCTCCTCTGTTATGTGTTCTGTCTCTCCTCTGTGTTCTGTCTCTTCTCTGTTATGTGTTCGGTCTCTCCTCTGTGTTCTGTCTCTCCTCTGTGTTCTGTCTCTCCTCTGTGTTCTGTCTCTCCTCTGTGTTCGGTCTCCCCTCTGTGTTCTGTCCGAGCACATGCTGCCCTCCTCATGTGGCACATACCCCCCTATCTACCGCGAGCCTCTACCACACACTCACGGGTTTCGCCTCTCTTTGATCCTGCACTGTTCTGACAGAAACCAAGGCACTTCAAACAGAGGGTTTGATGTGAGCAGCTTTTTGATATGAACAGCTATTTCAGTCCTTTATATGTGATTGATTTAATAAGGGGGAGTTCAATACTGTTGAATAATGAATCATTTCATCAAACTGTGTGTGTGTGTGTGTTTGTGTCTGTGTCTGTGTCTGTGTGTGTGTGTGTTTGTGTTTGTGTTTGTATCTGTGTCTGTGTATGTATGTGTGTTTTCATGTGCCTGTGTGTGTTTGTGTTCTGGGTTTTTTCATGAAGCATTAAGAGGTTTGGTTCTTGCCTGCACAGTAATGAGGGAGGGTTAATACTTGTGTGTGTGTGTGTGTGTGTGTGTGTGTGTACATACATGTGTGTGAAACCTCTTGTACTTTCAGTACATAGTATAGTGCCTCAATAATTCATTATCCCTTTAAAGTGCTCATAAAAGAACATGATGGTATTATTAAATAATAGCGACTCCACTGTCTTGGTGTTTTCTCTGCTACCTTGGGGTTGCTTGCTTGTTTTTGGTCTGTTGTTTGTTACACTGTAATACTGTAATAATTAACAGTACAACAATATCAAACAATATGATATAATAATGTAAACAAACAAATGTAAAACAAAAGTGTAACCCACTCACCCACAAAAGCTTTCAGATTAATAGAAGCAAACACAGGCCATGTGGTAGGTCTTGAGTAACGGGTGTCAAACGTTAGCTCTGGGCATGAATAATAAAACAATAGCAACAGTCCAGAAGGATGAAGCAAATCAATGGATGGGCCATGTGTGTGCATGTGCGTTTGTGTATGTGTGTTAGTGCATGTGCTTTCGTGTGTGTGTGTGTGTGTGTGTGTGTGTGTGTGTGTGTGTGTGTGTGTGTGTGTGCGTGTGTTTGTGCACATGCGTTGCTGTGTGTGTGTACGCGCACGTGTGTTTGTGTGCGTGTGTTCGTATGCGTGCATGCGTTTCGTGTGTTTGGTTTGTGTAAATCATTGCTGTTGCGCTACAGCTGAGTAAATTCATATGGATGTCCGTGTGTGGTGTGAAGAATTTGAGCAGTCAATGCAGAGCATGAGGGTGCTTGAGACGGTTGGTTTGGGTTTAACATATTGCATGCAACTACCGGTAATTGTATTTTGACAAACTCATTAGTGGTGAATATTTGTGGCTCCTGCTACAATTCATGTAAATAAATTTAAAGAATGAATCTTACTCAATTCAAAATGTATTCTCATAGCAAATGTCTGTGTGCTTGGAGAGGTTATTTGGTGATTTCTAACATTTTGTGACACTGTAGTGATCACAGTTCATACAGCTTCATGCCCATCACAAAGATCTTGTTCACCAGTGCAAACAGTGGAAAGCAAGAGTTTTGTAGCATGAAATTCTAATATGTTGTAAAATGTTCTAATATGTGGTTACATTTGAATGGTCTGCCTGTCTGTCAGCCGGCTTGGCTGTCTCTTTATCGCCGTCTCTTTTCAATGACCAGTTCTCTCTTCTTACAGTTGTAATGCCCAATGCCCAATAAGTATTAGTACACATTTAGTACTCATATACATATTGTTTTTTTAAATTCTCGTTAAAAATACATTCAGAGTGAATCTGAATCAGTTAAATTCTTAAATGTTCTTATTCTGAGCAAGGACTTGTGATGTACTGTAATGAAATTGCTGCCTGGGACTCTAGAGTAATTGATGGGATATTTGGATTTGCCATCATTATCTAATTTAGTTAGTAATGCTCCATTCCCTCTTTGCATTAATCAAATGAGCTGAACATTTATGGGTGGGTATATTAGAGAGAAAGTGGTTTTAGTAAATAGCAGTATTCATGTTCTGTCCTCACTCCTCGTGGACACATTTCATCGCGGTTTAACCAGAGACCCTTTAAGCGCAGGTGACCAATCTTCATATCGATTCTCACTGAGAGTGTCGTGCACTTGCAGGTCACGCGCTGCCACTGGGTTTGTGCGCGGGAATGAGCCGTTCCCGCTGGTAGCTTACCTCCAGATCGCCATGGGCAGTAGATCTGAGAGCCACTCCCTCGCACCAGGCCCTCCAGCCAGACGACTCCATAAAACACGACTAATACCTGCTACAGCAGTGCCACAAACCAGCATTTATAGTAGCATGCCGAAGCATTATCGAGATGGCAGAGGGTAAATGGGCCGTTATTTCAGTTGCCCAGTAGAGTTTAGAAGCCAAGTGTCGGAACAGAATGACTGGACTGAGGGATTTTCATGCGTGTCTATTTCAGAGCTTTTAAAGCTAACTCGAAGGCAATGTGATGACTGTAAACTGTTGTGATGTGACGTGACGCGTGTGTATGAGAGTGTGTGTGTGTGTGTGTGTGCGTGCAGCCATGCGTGTGCAATTGCCATCCATCTTCACTGTGCCTCTGTGACTTGATGAGGCAAACTGAAAGGTAATTAAGTTTGAGATGTAGCTCTTGCCTTACTGCGGGGGCGAGGAGAGAATAACAAGGTGGAAGAAGAGAACGCAGGTCCAACGTACGGCCCATCATCTCTCCTTCACTGTTCCTCAGGATTCCTCCTCCTGTCTTTTCAGCTGCCTGATTTCACATTCCATCTGATCCCAGCTCCTCGTACCTCTGAGAGTGCTCCAGTGCAGGATAACACGCCACTGCTAAGAACTGCCACATTTAAACCACTGTTGAATTCAGCTGTTATATAAAATCTCCTTTCACTGTTTGCGTTCAAATTGTATTGTTGAATATGCCATGCGTAAAAAAAATAAAATAAAAATAAAAATTTTTGTTCTTAGCTAACACTTCTGGGACGGTGACACCTCTGCTATTACCTTGCAGGTTTTTTGTTTAGGAATTATTACCTGCGTTCCATACCTCACGTGTTTGAATTTGTTCCTTTGCATAATGCAGAGCAAGCTACACACACACACACACACACACACACACACACACACAGAGTACAGGATGCTGTTAATTCATTCTGCTTTTAACATGAAAGCACCACAGATTTGAATGCTTTGCTTGGCGCTGGTGTTGAAATTTGTGCCCACCGAATCCTGTGCCTGTGGAGGCCGTTGATGCATCTTCTACACGTGTGTTGTTGAGATAGAAGATACAGAATAAAATAAGAATAAAAATAAAACAGCTGTTTCTTAAATGTTTTTGGCTAAAACATTAACTTGTTTCAGATATGTCTAGGATGGTTAGTGGTTAGTGACCAATGTTGTCTCTTTACCCATAGGAAGCAATGGTATCCAGCGATTACAAGCTTGGGCATGGAGTAATCTGAAATGTTTATGTTTTGTTTGTGTTAACACTCATCTTCATGCCTTTTCTTGACAACACACAGGCAGAAAATGTGCAACGGTAGTTTGCGGTCACATAATTAGATGGTCACAGATTCCAGTGTAACACTGGTGTATTGTGATTCTAATTAACCCAAATGAATGTTCCAGTTCTGTGTTGCTGGGCATGGGGGCAAAAATTGCTCCGTTTACCCACAATCACCTATATGACAGGAAATGAGGTCACTCTATTTGTGAGACTTCCACCGAACAACATATTCCTCAGCACGTGCAATGAACTGGTAATTGCGAATAAATGACCCATTTCACTGTATAGCCATGGTGAACAACCCTCACCCCCACCACATAATTCCAATCAACATAAATTATTTACTGTCTCCTTAGTGTCGGACAATGTGTTCTGTGCACACATTTTGCTTGGTGGTTATTACTAAAGGCTACTTTCCATCATCTATTTTGCTGTGGGACACAAAAACACAGTTTATAATAATAGAGAAGTAATAGAAAAATCTGAGCTAACAATCTGTGATTGAGTGTGAGACTGTAACATAAATAAATAAACTGTTTGCTAAACATATTCATGGAATTTTTTCCCCCATCTTTCCTCCAGCAATATAATGAGCACACAGCCTGTTTTTAAAGTCGTCCATTTGTAAGTGCTGTGGTTTGAAATGGAATAGCAATGTGTTTGCGTGTTACATGACTGATGTTGTATTAAAGTCGAGGCCCCAATCTATTGAAGGGGACTGTGCAGGCCTCCTTCCACAATTGAGTTAGCTCTGTGCAATCGCTGCCCATTCAAAGGCTGAGAAATTGAGTTTCAAGCCCGAAGCACTACCAGTCCCCTGTAATGGAGAGAGAGATAGAGGAGGGGGGAGGAGGGGTGGAGAGTGAGAGAGAGAGAGAGAGAGAGAGAGAGAGAGAGAGAGAAGGGAGGTGTGTGAAGAAATGCACGCACACACAGTTTGCTTAGAGAAAATGAGTCAAGGTGTATCTATATACATCTCTATACAGCTCACTACAGAGAGTAGAGTCTATTCCTTATCCAGCTTTCAGAGCATTTAACTGAAGCACTGGCAAAACCCTATGGACTGATCACTCTTCCTCTCTGGTAGTGAGAGCAGACCTTTTATTTTTTTTACTTTACAAAGAACCAATGAGAAGTGAGCAGAAGGCCCATGTGTCAAAGGGTGGCTGTTCTGTGTAGTCCCCCAGGGGAATGCATCTTATGCAAAACAGCTGTGCCTTCCTCTTTGGTGAACCTCACCTCATTCCAGTGTGCTGAACCTCACCTCATTCCAGTGTGCTGAACCTCACCTCATTGACTCTTTCAGTGTGCTGAACCTCACCTCATTGGCTCTTCCAGTGTGCTGAATCTCACCTCATTGGCTCTTCCAGTGTGCTGAACCTCACCTCATTGGCTCTTTCAGTGTGCTGAACCTCACCTCATTAGCTCCTCCAGTGTGCTGAACCTCATCTCATTGGCTCTTTCAGTGTGCTGAATCTCACCTCATTGGCTCTTCCAGTGTGCTGAACCTCACCTCATTGGCTCTTCCAGTGTGCTGAACCTTGCCTCAATGGCATGTCTGTGCTGCAACCCTGCCTCTGGTTCTACAGGGAGGCTCTAACGTTTCATGTCGTCACCCCCCCCCCCCCCCCCCCCCAATGCTTGGCTGTCTCAATTTTTTCTTTCTTTCTCAACCCTTACTTGAGTATACAGGCTCTTAACTTTGACATATCTCATGTTTCCTTTGATGGTTAAAGGAAGTGATTATGGTTTCTGGTTATATACAGTGACGTTCATTTATGGTTTCATCTATCAGTAGCTAGTCAGCTCCATCTTTTGTTTTGTAAAATCTAAAATTCTATAGATATCTAGATTCATACAATGTTTTCTCTTATGGTAAAACCACAAGTTAGTCTTGAAGTTCTGTTACTTTAGATGTACATGTATAACCATATCTTTGTTATGTGATATCTATGATGAATGAGGAAAGGGGATTCTTCTGTCTGCTGTGGTGTATGGTGCTGTACAGCTTGTGTCTGAGTGTGTGTAGTCTCTCTTGTGTCTGAGTGTGTGTGTAGTCTCTCTGTGTTTGTTTGGGTGCTATCACAGATTTGTTACACCCAGGAATCTCTTGCCAAATTACCCAGATTCGCTTTGTCCTCCAAAAGCTGAAGCTCTTTGGCTGTCGCAAGTGACCCTAAATTTGGTTTGTCCTTATTATCTCTCCATGTGTATATATATGGCAATGAACATTTAAAGAGCCATATGCCAGAGGGAGGGAGGGAGAGAGAGAGAGAGAAGATACCACAGAATGTCCCAAGCCATTAGAAGTAGACAGAGAGTATGTGTGAGAGAGATAGAGGAGCAATTTTTGATAAAAAAGCTTTATTCATAGATGCAGTACACAGGTCACTATATCTGTGATGTACAAACTACCTTCGATACACAATGTCTACCGTTGTAACGATCTGCGCTGGGCAGAACATGGAGACGGACACAAACGCGGAGGAGAGCGAGATTTAATACAGGAAATTCCAAAAGCAGAGTCGTAGTGGCAGGCAGGGGTCATAACGGGAAGGCAGTCCATACAAGAAATAACAACAGACATACTCGGACAGATAAACCAAACACGACGGGGATACACGGAACAGGCAGGAATGCAGGCAGCGGAAACAATACTCACAACCAACAGGCAACAAAGCACAAGGCACGAAGTAGACAAAATCACGGATCACACGACTGGGGAATGACGGGACTTTATACATAGAAACTAAACAAGGGACAGGTGATGGCAATGACACTGGGCGTGGTAACAAACAAGGAAACACGAAGACAAACGAGCAGGGCGGGACAAACAGGCAGGGAACACGGACATGAGGGAACCCAGAGTGACAGCTACGAGAGGGGGCGTTGCCCTACGTGACAACCGTACTGATGACTTATTATTGAAAACTTTATTACTGTGAAGGAACTGACATATGGTCAATATAAATTAAAACAATTTCATTTATGATAATTTAATCATTTATTACTGTTAAAATTCTATGTGAAGAGTAGGGCTTTATGAGTAGTGATTAATGCAAACTCCTGCACACGTAGATCATACCAGCAGCTATGGGCGGTTGAGGAGGTCTGGTTATGTTTCTGACTCAGTGATGTATGGAAGACTAAAATCAGAAGGAGAAAAGAAGCCCTGCTCCACTATGTCCTAGGAACAAATCTGTACGGGTTGCTTCAGGTAATAGGAGCACGTATTTTCATGCAAGATGTTGTGTTAATTAGAATTATTATTGATGACATTGTAATTAAAATAATGGAGCCACTTATTCAGATTACTTTGAATATATGCGTGCATCTGTTGCTCAATCGGACAGCAACAATAATCATAACTTCCACTTTGTGTCCTCGTTGATGTCCACGAGCGTCCTACGGTCAGTCCCAGCTGCAGAATAAAAGCCACACTTTTTTTACCGCATTCTGCCCACTTTAGTAAGTCGTTAAGTACCTACTAGAAAATGGAGAATGCAGACTCATGGAAGTGTGTTCTGCTTATGTGCCTGTCAGTGTGAGAAAGTGTGCATGGATCCAGCTGCCTGGACATTGGAAGGAACTCAATGTGATTGGCCAGTGTGAATGTGGAGCGGTGTTAGCTATCACGTCTACATGAATGTGAGTGTGCATGTGCCTGTGTGTGTGTGTAGGCCAAGTGTGAAAACATTATAAATTTACTGTCACTGAGCAATTGACACATTTAATCACTTTTTAAATTCTACAGGGGGTATTATAAGAGACAAACCCACATTTAGCACAGGACGTCTAACAAGAACAGTGTACGTGATTATTGTGGGGCTTAACAGGAACAGTAATGCAGCTCCTTGTGCACGACTAAGACAGAGAAAAAGGAGATGGACAGGAAGTTAGAAACAGAGAGGCAGAACAGTTCAAAGTAAGCAAGGTGAGGATGTCAACTTCATGAGCTGTTTGAAGATTTTGAAGTTTATAAGCATCATTCTTCTGAGAGCTGCAGCAGCAGTCACCATTTTACCTTTGATAACTCATGGAAATGGCTTTTGGAAAGCTTAGTTATAGTGTGTGTGTGTGTGTGTGTGTGTGTGTGTGTGTGTGTGTGTGTGTGTGTGTGTGTGTGTGTGTGTGTGTGTGTGTGTGTGTGTGTGTTTGTCAGAAGAACATAGCAGTATTGCGTTCTGAGTTTTAAGAGCATAAAGGGCTGACTACTGTTTAAAGCTGATGTGCTCTGTGTGAGCTTCTGCCAGTCAGGAGGAGGCAGATTATAGAGGAAGGAGGTCACGGGTGCACGTGGGGCGAAAATGAAACAAGATGGTGGGTGTGAGAGCGGTCCTGTTCAGGGCTGCATTTCTGGAGCTGCAGAGTAAAACAAACAAAGTTTGACAAATAACTGAAGATGGAGGTTGATGTATTTCCCAGTGGCAGAGAGATCTGCACGGTGTGAACAGACAGCAGTCTGAGGCAGACCGAACAATTCAGAGAATAGCAAAAAATAAATAAATACACATCACAGGACAGGATTTTAACCTTCTGTTAATATATATATTTTTATATATATTTTATATATATCTTATATATATATATATATATATATATATATATATATATATATATATATATATATATATATATATATATATATATATATTAGGGCTGGGTATCGATTCAAATTCCAAGAATCGATCCGATTCCGATTCTGAAGATTAAGAATTGATTTATTTCGATTTAATCAGATTTAATCGATTCGATCCAATTCGGGGTTTAGTGTTATTAAAAGTATTTGAGCTGTTTCCTGACTATGTACAGAAGCAACATGTTAAAACTAGTATTATATCGATATTAATCAGCAAATAGTTACTGGTAGTTGGTAGTTACTGATGGCTGGAAGACTGGTGAAAAGGGTCATCATAAATCTACCTTCAAGAAAGGTAATAAACAGCACAATAAACAGAGGACATCTTTGAGGTGTCTATATCTGCAACAGTGGACTCCTACTGGGACACTAACCAGTGCATTATTATTATGATTGAAATAATTAAGAATTCACCCAAAAGCTGTTGCTACCAAATGCATTTTTATTTTAAAAGTGCTCACACTTAATAAACTGAAAGTATAAAATGTAAACATGTATTTTTCTTTAAAGTGCGAATATAAGAACAGAACTCTCACGTTACGGTCCCCGACCCCTCCCTGTTGGGCGTGTGTTAACGTTGTCTGCGTCTGTAGATCTCCGTGGGTGCGGACCGTATATACAGTCACTGGTCTCACCTGTGGCTCGTCTCGTCTCGTGGGGTTTGTGTGTTCGCGCAGCGTCCTGTGCTCGTCGTTGTTTGAGTCACACATGTTCTATGTAAACGTGTTTTATGTGCGCTGTCTGCGCTTCGGTAAATGTAATAAACTTAGCTAACGATTTGGAAAGTGCAAAGGATTCTGTCTCGTCCATCGCCTTGCGCCCAACAAGAACATTTTTTACTTTTTTAAACTGTAAAAACACTGGGTAAACTGTCAGTGACATGGACTAACTGTAAATAGTCACTGACACTGGATAAACTGTCCTTCTGTTTTTAGATTTCCGATTTGACTATCGTCGTTACCGTCACTGTCCGACGCCATGTTGTTTTACAGTTAGTTAGACCGAGCACGCCTGCGTGAATTCAGTGACAAGGCGGGGGTAAAAGTTCACTAAAAAAATCGATCTTTGGACGTACGAATCGATTATCAGATCATCATATGCGAATCAATTCTGAATCGGAAAATCGATTTTTTCAACACAGGCCTAATATATATATAGCTCTGGCTTCCTGGATTGTGTTGATTCCACAAATTTAACCTGGATTGCTAATTAGAAAATCTAGCAAGCTTGAGCAATAAAAAAAAATTACTAATTAATCGCACAATTTGCTGTGCTTAATCGCAATTAATCACATTTTCCCTTTTCCTTCTTTAGACTGATGCTTTTAGTAATATTGTGACGCTCGAGATATGAAGCACGACGAACGTCAACTGTGCAACACTGAACGTTTAATGAAAACAAACAAACACGTGAAGCTCCGTGCGGAGTGCAAACAGACAACACACCTCTCACACAGGCACGAAACTTTAGACAAAGACGAGCACAAGACACTGCGCGAACGCACATTAAATAGGTGAATAACACAAACCCTCGTGATCTCGAGACAAGGCACAGGTGCGACTACGAACACGCTCACGAACAACCCACACCCACGGAAGTACATACATGGGCATAACGACACGCAGACGACATAGTGGCACGCCCACAGGGAAGGGTCCGGAGCTGTGACCGTGACAGAACCCTCCACCAGGGGCTCGCTACTCCCGGAGCTTCCCGCGTAGCTGGAAAAGCCCCGAACCAATACCAACGGGCAGGTCCGGAGCCGCCGGGTTCACGAGCCTCCGAGAGCCGTCTCCCCCGATGGTGGGAACCGCCGCGAACAGCTCTAGAACACCCTCCCTGGGAAGACAGGGGAGAATACGTTAAACAATGGCACAGTCACAAACATGCACACAGGGACGCTGAACACAAAGGGCACAAATGGGAACAGTGGATTAGGGAGAAACACTGGGACTGACAAAAACACCGGTACATAAACATTCATCATCGGAGCCAAGCTCCCCGCCTTAGGCAAAGCCTGCAGCGGAGAGAAAGCTCCGGGGACTGGAGGCGCTGCAGAAGGCGGGTCTCCCCCCGCCTGTGCTGCGTGCTCACCGCCAGGTGACGCACGACCGGCGGACGCGCCAGGAGCAGCGCGACTTGGAGACCGCTTGGGGGCAGCGCGACTGGTGGCCGCGCGAGGCGCAGCGCGACTGGTGGCCGCGCGAGGCGCAGCGCGACTGGCGGCCGCGCGAGGCGCAGCGCGACTGGCGGCCGCGCGAGGCGCAGCGCGACTGGCGGCCGCGCGAGGCGCAGCGCGACTGGCGACCGCGCGAGGCGCAGCGCGACCTGTTTCCCGCCTGGAGGCGGTGCGACCAGCGTGTCTCGCGGCAACTGTCCTCCCTGGTCCGCGGCTACCTCCTCCGGGAGTTCCGTAGGGGCTTGCCGCCCTATAAGCCTGCTGGCGCTCCTCCACCCTCTCTGGGAACCTCCCGTAGGAAGCCCTTCCTCTGCCAGGCCAGCCTCCCCTGGTTCCGGTATCGGGGGTGGTGTCCATCGCCGGCTCCTCCTCCTCGGCCACGCTCCAGTCCATGGACCGTGTGGGGGTCTCACAGCGAGCGTGCTCCATGGGCTCCTCACCGCAGGAGTCTCCACTGTCTGACGTGGGCGGACTGTCCGGTCCGCTCCTACCCCCTTTGCATACGGTCGAGAGGGAACTCACCGACCGAAGACTCTCCCCCTCGCTCTCCTCGCTCTGCCCGTCGGTTCCCGACAGGGCTGGGTGCAGCGACGAAGGGGGACTGAAGTCTTCCCTCTCCTCGCCGTAGTCAGACGGTGGAGGACTGACGTCTCCCTCCCCGTAGTAGACCGTGCTCTTTGAGCACACTGACGGGGAATACTCCTCCACCTCGTAGTCCGTCCCCTCCGCCCCGCCTTCAAACGGTGGGAGACTGCCCCCCTTCCCCCCGTAATACACAGTGCTCCTTGAGCAAACTGAGGGGGGATACTCCTCCTCCTCCGAGCCGTCCTCCTCGGACTCGTCCTCGGGAGGATTGGCACGTACCATCCCCGCATAGACGACCAGCGGGTCCTCCGTGCCTTCTCTGGTTTCGGCCAGGGGGTTGGTCTCGCGCGTCATCGCGCGGAGTCCCTCTCTCCACGCCGCCTGGAAAAACACCTCCTCTCTCCTCTCCTCGGCGCTCTCAGGAACTCGCTCGGGAGAGGGCGCGCGCCGGGGCATGTTTCTCTCCACCTCCGAAACACAACCGCCCACAGCCCTGGGTGGTGGCTCTAGGGACGCGGTGGGGTGTTGGTCCTCCCATATACGCACCGCGGACTGACGGAGGTGTTCGGCCATCTCCGCGTCTTCCGCACTCCGAGCGGCGCAGAGTATGTAAGCGCAGATGGGGCTCTGCATCATCTCCTGCTCGGAGATGGGGGCTTCGGGACGTCGGACTGGAGAAGAGCCATGGTGACGTCGGCTCTTTCTCCTACCTTTAGGCGCCCTGGTGGCATATCCAGGCATACCTTCTTTTATTAGGCTCGTCTTTCTGTGACGCTCGAGATATGAAGCACGACGAACGTCAACTGTGCAACACTGAACGTTTAATGAAAACAAACAAACACGTGAAGCTCCGTGCGGAGTGCAAACAGACAACACACCTCTCACACAGGCACGAAACTTTAGACAAAGACGAGCACAAGACACTGCGCGAACGCACATTAAATAGGTGAATAACACAAACCCTCGTGATCTCGAGACAAGGCACAGGTGCGACTACGAACACGCTCACGAACAACCCACACCCACGGAAGTACATACATGGGCATAACGACACGCAGACGACATAGTGGCACGCCCACAGGGAAGGGTCCGGAGCTGTGACCGTGACAAATATATATTTAAATGTAAAATAAAAGAATCATTATAAGATCAACACAATGTACTTATATTCATATTCAAGTATGTTGGTTTATGTCACGTTGAGGACCCCGGCCCCTCCCTTTTGGGTGCGCGTCACAGTTTAATTGAATCTTTTTTCAACTTTTAACACAGATTATCTCTTGTGAACTATGTGCTAGTTGAATTTCAGTCAACATCAACTGTGCAAAATATAAAGAACAAGAAAAGATAAAAAGAGATAATTTCGGTTGCTTTGAGGTAATATGTCAAAGATTAATTACTTCTGTGATAATTAAATTCTGCTTTGCAGACTGTGTAAATTACTTTTGTTTTCAGGAAAACTTTCCACCTAAAACTCCATCCATGTCTTTATCCATCTTTATCCAGGATTTTCTTGTTTGTTTATAAAAAGAGTGTAGTGAGGTGAAGTACACAAGGCGATAGAACATGTTGGACAAAGGTCCTTCATCAGCTGTGCAAGCAAAGTAGGGGGGAACAATAGAGGGAAGTTGACAGTATAGCCACCTGGTGGTTAGGAGGTGTAGCTGCATAATAAAAATCACAAGAATTTAGCATGTATCATAACTACACCATGGATGTCACATGCACAGCGTGTTAGGATGGAAAGCTGCCTGTGCAAAGTTCTGAGGGGTCTGACTTAGCGCCAGACTGACTGCTGCTTTATCAAGTACAGGAAACAAACATTGGTTTGCATTGTGTGAGAGGATCTCAAATGGCCATATCAGGTACTGGCAAAGGAATGTGCCTGTTATCAGCATCAAAACAAGCTGGAGAGGGAGAAGGCACTGGCCATGTGGAATTTAGACATGTCTTCCGGCAATGGTCATTGACACAGGAGAGGCAGGTTAGCAGGAGACCAAACGCTAAAGCTTCCCAGAATGGGACAGTCAGATATCACTGCAAATTTAAAGGAACGAGGAAATGAAATGTCACATGCCAAGTTGGAACGGGAGAGGTAAGGGACGTAGCTGATTGGAGGAGCTGGAACAATCACTTCTCTGAACCAGATCCCAGCCAATAAACAGGGGGCCTGTTGGAGAATTGTACGAAGAGAAAGAGGAGAGGGTTTCTGAAGGGGACCATGAGAATACATGGATCGCATGTTCTTCCTGTAGCAGCTCAACTACAGCTCAGAACAAAGAATCTCATCTTCTTTCCAGAGTGTGTGTGGTCAGAGTAGGGCCAGTAGAATCTTTGAGTGCACTTGGAGCTGAAGAGAAGTGGAATGCCAAATAGCCTTGGGAAAATTGGCCCTCACCAATGACAGGCAGACATGCCTCGTTGGGCTAGACTCCATATCCTAAACAGAATGTACCTCCATGATGAGATGTTATTTTCCCACACAAGATGCTCGGCACTATAGAAAACACGGGTGAGGTGCAGAAATGGAGGTCAGGAGAAGTTCAAGGGTACTTACTGGAGGTTCCCAAGCTGTGTCAAGCTGCCAGTTGAAGTTGGCCTTGTGGGAATGTTTTTATGACTCAGAGACAAAGAAACGTGTCATGTTCCTGTTCATGATTTCCTATGAGCGCCGTGTCCTTAAAATGGAGACCGTCATAGCCCAAGAGTGGCTCCGGAGACTCCGGATGTCAGAGGGAGTGCTCCCGAGTCAAACGGGGTCCTGGGGAGGCATGGAAAGACTGAGGGGGAGAGGACTGTCTGCTCTCCGCCCAGGACGGAGGAAAGCTGGTGACTGCAGAGCACAATGCAGAGCACACACATTGGACACATGTGAAGCAAAACAGTATTGGAAAGAAAAATATGACTCAGAGAGTGTTTTTGTTAAAGACTCAGAGTTTCTTGTGCAACTTGAAAGCTGCAAAAGGAGACAGAAAGACATGGTGTGGCATCAGTGAACTTGCCCCTCTTAACGCTAACCAAACCGTAGCTTCTTACTGGAGGAACATGAAGGGACAAGGTCCAGAGGAACTCGGAGAAGGTGGCGGTTTGATCCTGGAGGTCACTGTGTGTCGGAACTGTGTCTTCTGTGGGAAGATCACCCGTGCAAGATCACCCGTGTATATATATCTTCAGGGATCCCTGTGATGAGTCCTGGGAACATCTGAGATAATATGCAGGACCCTCAAACTCCCAGTTATCAATTAAATCTTCATTTTGAATGTATTACTTACATGCAGTATGAAAAGAATTGGATAGAGTGAGTTTTACTGTAATGTGCATACTTATGAAACATCCTTGTCTAGTTCTCAAATGAATAAATAAAGTCCTTCCCTGCAAACACACAAAGCTATAAGTATTTCAAGGGGAATGGTATTGATGTGTAGTATTACTCTAGACGTTAAAACACACTGTCTGAATCAGGTCCTTTAGTAATGAGGATATGTAATTGCCTCTCCACATCTATACTTCCACTTGGGGTCATTTAGCTTCAGATTTAATTGGCTGTGTATGCAGGAGACTTCAGGAGAGAGATGGGGCTCACAGCTTTAATTAGTGTAATAAGTGTTCTGTGCTGTGTGTAAGGAGAGCACTGGTCAAGTGAAAGAGCCAGTCAAGTTACAGGACAGACCCAGGGCTACGGACAGAGCGGAGGACAGAGATAGGACAGGTCCTGTCTGCTAACAGCTGTGTTTATGTGTGTGTGTGTGTGTGTGTGTGTGTGTGTGTGTGTGTGTGTGTGTGTGTGTGTGCGTGTGCGTGTGCGTGCACACGTGAGTGTGCGTGTGTGCATGCATGTGTGTGTGTGTGTGTGTGTGTGTGTGTGTGTGTGTGTGTGTGTGTGTGTGCTTGCATGCACGTGTGGAAAGAACAAAAGAGGCTGTCATATTCATCATGATTGATGCTCATGCAGTACAATAGTTAGCAGCATATTTACATGGATCCCTGGTGGGGCTCTGAGCTACCCACTCAAATGCCTCTTTATGTTCCAAGTGTGAAATTCAATCATGCCCAGTATTGCTGGGTTACAGGAGCATCTATGATGTGATAGTTATTGTGTGCTGTAATGAAATATCTCATTCTTCCTCCAGCCTCTTAGTGCTACAAATGAATTGCAGACGGGAAGAGTAAAAGGATTGATTAATCCAAATTCTTGTTTTGCATTTACATGGGCAAGCTGAAGGGAGGAGGGAGGGATGGAGAGAGAGAGAGAGAGAGAGAGAGAGAGAGAGAGAGAGAAGAAAAGAAGAATTGTGGTGTTGGTCAGTATAATGAATTGGAAGCTTGAAACAGTGAATGTGCGTGTATATATGTATTTGTGCATGTATGTGTGTATGTTTGTGTATTTGTACGTGTATGTGTGTGTGTATTTGTGCATATATGCATGTATGTATGTATTTGTGTATTCATGTGTGTGTATTTGTGTGTGTTTGTGTGTGTATTTGTGCATGTATGTGTGTTTATTTGTGCAAGTATGTTTGTGTATTTGTGTATGTGAGAATTTGTACATGTGTATGTGTGTGTATTTATGTGTGCATGTGCGAATTTGTGCTTGTATGTGTGTGTATTTGTGTGTGTGTGTATATTTGCGAGTGTAGGTGTGTATTTGTTTGTGTATAAGTGCATTTGTCGGTGTGTGTTTTGAGCGTGTATATGTGTGTATTTGTGCGTGTGTGTGTGTGTGTATTTGTGCGTGTGTTGATTTGAGAAGCAATGAAGTGCCTGCTCTATTCAAACAGTGAATGATGGGGTTGCCAGGTTCATTTCTCCCAGTTCAGAAAACAACCCCTCCTCTCCTCTAACCCCTCCCACTTCCCCCTCTCAGACCCCACCCCCCACTCAACCCCTCCTCTCCTCTAACCCCTCCCACTTCCCCCCTCTCAGACACCATCCCCCACTCAATCTCTCTCTCCTTTCATGAGCCATTTCCATTCTAAGCACAAGCTACATTTTTATAGAGTGACAAATGGAAGAAGAAGTTCATTCTTTTTCTGTCTTCACTGGCCTTTCCTGTTTCACTGTGTAAATATACGCCTAGAAACATTACAGGCCAGCTCTAAATGCTTTATTCACAATCATCTGAAAAGGTGGATCAGATATAACTACAGTCTAAACAGGAACATTGTTCCGTATGCACTAAGTAGTCTTCCCTAGGCCTAGGTCCCGATTCATAAGCACGGCGTGCTGCACTTGAGGCTGTGTTCAGTGAGGTGCGGACGGATGGTCGTAGGGGTGGGGAAATCCACTCTGTTTGACATGCAGCTGCCACCTCTACTGAAGTCATGGCAGGAGCTGTTAGATTCTGATGATCGCCACACCACCGAGACCATATGATTCATGCAACACATAAAAGGACCAATTCCATCTCTTGTGTCTCTCTGTAGCTCTGTTCTCTCAGTGTCTATATAATGGTGGCCTTGACCAGTCTTAACTGCTCAAACCGGGTGACGCCTATGTGAATTTATAGTTTTGGTGTTGAAGGCTAGTTAGAGTTGGATATCTTTACATTCCTGCCTTGCTCCACCATATGATAAAATAATTAACCCTTTCATCACGGCCTCATGCATGTGCTATTGGACCTTAGGTTAGTGAACCTACCCTGCTAATGTGTGCTTTGAAATTCGCAGTCTGGTTCTGGGTTTGAAAATGATTTACTTTCATATTGAAGATAGCATTAATCAGTAAAAAGACCTTAAGAGTTTATTTAAGCTTGAACTGAATGATTTGATTCACTTTAATTATTGCTTCAAGCTCAACCCTCTGTTTATCCAGTATAAACTCTCTCTTTTCTTTATGCGTTATGCTTTTTTCTGGCATCTCCAGTGTCTGTGAAGTCTGCTGTTTTTGCACTATTGTGACTGGTCTGCACATTATCCCACATAGCGATTTCAGTCCTGCAACATCAAAACGGGTCTTGACCCGTGGGCACATTCTACAGTTTATACATCCAGAAAGTGTTTACAAATCTTTTTCAACGCACATTCAGAAAGATTTAGTGTGTGTGTGTGTGTGTGTGTGTGTGTGTGTGTGTGTGTGTCTGTGTGTGTGTGTGTGTGTGTGTGTGTGTGTGTGTGTGTGTGTGTGTGTATGTGCGTATGTGCGTGTGCATGCATGTGGGGTGGGGGTGATACTCATCTGTTTAAAAGTGCCATTTATGAAGGATTAAGACAGAGAATTGCTGCTTCCTCTTTGGCCAGAGGTCTCTGGAGTAATCGGTATGCATTAAACCTGCTCAGTCTGCTCTT
This sequence comes from Brachyhypopomus gauderio, assembly GCF_052324685.1. Classification (NCBI taxonomy): domain Eukaryota; kingdom Metazoa; phylum Chordata; class Actinopteri; order Gymnotiformes; family Hypopomidae; genus Brachyhypopomus; species Brachyhypopomus gauderio. The sequence continues at coordinate 17,336,288 of NC_135211.1, read as the reverse complement.
ATGATTATTGGTGGAACACTGAATAAGGGAGAAGAAACAAAACGACAGATGTAATCCATAGTTTATGATCAGTTTTTTTTTCACAATAAAAACACAAGATGTTAAAAATGCCTTTCCTCTCTTAATCTCACATGACAGAATGTGATTAAACAGGTTTCCTTCCTTCATAAGGCTATCTGTCATCATGTTATCATGTCATCGTGTTATCATGTGTTGTGAAAAGCGCTATACAAATATATTTGATTTGATTTGATTTGATCTGGTCTGAGCCTCTATATGTGGATTTCAGGTTACAAATTAATAAACAGATCCATATCCAAATTTAAATTGATTGTCAATAAAGACAATCAACCCATAACTTCCATAAAAATATTAAAATCACGACTTGAAAACCATGATATGACAATGTGATATGACAATGTAAAAGTCTGCAGAGTACTGTCTGATTGTGAGGGCATTCGCCAGACTAGAAGTTTTAAAACTGGCAGTGACACCAGTCAGACGTTGCAGGCATTGGTGCATTTGTAAGGGCTGTGGACATCAGTGTTGCACTGGAAGAAGAGAATTATGAAACGTTTGAGAGCAGAAGGGCTTTGCTTCTACACTTCTCATTCAAAGAGAAGGAGAACACCAAAGGTTCTTCTGAGTTCTGAGAATAATGATCTGCACTGGAATATTCATTTAGAAAAGTTAAATCAAAGATGACTTTGATTCAGGTTTCATTACTAGAGAAAAAGATACAGCAAACCTACTGCAATGCACATATCCCACAGACTAAGTGCTCCATCTACCTTAATTGGCTTCTTATAGTAATCGATTACATTGGCGTTTTAGGAGAAAACAAAACTAAGAAACCATGAAATGCTTCCTGGCACAACACTCTTTACTTCACTTTAGATCCCAAAACCCAGGAGAGAATGCAGGCACCTTATCAGCTGTGTCACTCTCTCTCTCTCACACACACAAACACATGCACACCCTGATAGCCATAGAACAGACTGAACCCTGCCATAGGCCAGCAAGTGCATTACACCACCATGCTATCATCTACAGAGATCACTGCTGCAGCTGGAGTTACACTCACCAACATCCGACTCCGAGACTACGAAAGAAATCAAACCCTAACAGAAGCCACAGCTTGCTACATATGCAGTGTTGACGTCAAATTATTACTCATATGAAAAATGTTCATTCTGACCTCACAACCAGCCAGATATTTAGATAACCTCCTCAGCCCTGCACCACACACAGCACATCCGCAGCCCCACATCGACCAGCCCCGCATCGACCAGCTTTCTGAGGGTCTCATTTCCTTACACATCATGTGTAATTGCTATAAAAGAGCCCCCTTAAACACCCCCCCCCCCCCGACCCCCCCGGGCTTGGCATTGGCCTGGTTCCAGGCCTCTGTGTATGAAGCCTCTTCACTCGATCCTGCTGTTGCTAAGCAAAGCCAAACCAAACAGAGGCAGGGAGGGCCACAGAAGTGACATACGGGCGTACATTTACACCCCGCCCCCATCACCAACCCCCACCAAACACAGTTTACATTTGCGAAAGTTCTGTGCAATCAGCATGTTTCTCAGGTGCATACCTGGCCAGGAAGAGGCAATTAACCTAGCTGTGCATTTGATTTAAAATGATATTGTGCAATTGAATGAGTCTAATGAATGCAACAGTGCAGTGAGAATAAGAAAGGACTGAGACATCCATCAACACTTTCCGAGCTGTTTCCTGTGGAACACTTTGGGTATGAGGAGGATTCAGTGCTTTTAATCCTTTGACTGTGCTATGCATTCTTGCTTTAGAGATAGAGGGAGAGGGAGAAGGGGGGGGAGAGAGAGAGAGAGAGAGAGAGAGATCAGAGAGTGCTGCAAATTATAGGGAAAACCTCAATGTATGAACAGAGAGAGAGGGGGGAATGACAGATGACTGAAAACAAACACCATTTAATATTGTACAGTTTTAGAAGACAGCACAAAACCATCTCAATACCACATTAAATCACCAGGATGTTGGGGGGGGAGGGGGGGGGGGTCATTACTGCAAGCATAATCAGTTGTGCCCTGTACATATCAGTACCAGGGCTTTGGGTTAGCATATTGTGTAGTGTAGCAGGACATAACAAGAGCTCCATCAGATATGAGCTGCCACCCCCTTCTTTCTTTCTTTCTTTCTTTCTTTCATTCCTTCTCTCTCTCTCTCTCTCTCTTTCTCTCACTGTCTCTCTGCTTTTGATGAGCTTTACAGAGAGAGGAGCTTCTGTGTCATCATATCACCTGGGTGTCCATGTTCCATTTTACTGTGTGGGTGTTTGCTTCATCTGCAGTATTCTTTTTGTTCCTCCGCTAAATATTTATTACGTGTAACAGATATAGTTATTATAACTGTTAACACATATATAATTATTATCTGTAAAATATTTTTGCCTGGCAGCACACAACAATAACATCCTCTTTCTCTCCCTCCCTCTCTCTGTCTCTCTCTCCCCCTCTTTCTCTCTCTGTCCCTCCCTCCTTCTCTCTGGCTCTCCCTCCCTCCCTCTCTCTTTCTCCCTTATTCCCTCTCTTTCTGTCTCTCCCTCCCTCCCTATCTCACTATTTATCCCACTCTTTCTCCCATCTCACCTTCTCCCTCTCTCTTTTCATCTCTTTCTTCCCCTCTCTTTCCATCTCCCTCTTCCTCTCACTCCTCCTCCTCCTCCTCCTCCTCCTCCTCCTCAGTAAACTGAACAAACTAGTTCTGCCACATAATTAATTGTGATGTTGTGTGTTGAACAATAGCCGTGACATGGCGGTGTGTGCAATAATCCTGGAGATTTATTCCTCCTGTCTGTGTCGGCACTCCACTGCTGCTCCTGCGAAATGAACACACTTTTTGCACATTCAGAAATTATGCAAGGATACGTGGAGGAAACGTCAGCGGAGGAGCAGGGAGAGGATGTGTAGGGAGACGGTGAGCGTGAAGCAGCATGTATGAATCACTGTGATGGCACAGATGACATCTCAAGTTGATGTTATGATTCCCAGAACCTTACGAAAGACTGATTGTGTAACTCTTTCTGTTTTATTTACTTGTTGAAAAAAAAACAAAAACAAACAAAAAAAACATTCCATTCAAATGCCACCTGGAAGCATGTGAATATAGGGAAAGAAACAAAGAGAAAGAAAGAAAGAAAGAAAAACAGGAATGAAAGGTGAGAGTGAGAGGGGAGCGGAGAGCATGTTGTGATCTTTTGATCTTTCCAAAGAGACAACATGGTACCTGCCTGTCCTGTAGACAGTGTTCAGACCAGAGCCCCAAACCAGCATTCAGGAGCACAGTCAGGATTATAGAACAGCAGAGAAGATGCTGGGATGGTGTTCAGAGTGAGAGACTACACTCCCCGCAGGAGAAGGTGGAGAAGGTGGAGAAGGGTAAACAGAGCTCACTTCTGTACGGAATTCTGTCGATCTTTATGTGGTGAACAGCAGAACTCTCTCAGCTCCTCTACCGAACCAAGGTGTGCCCATACCTGACTCGGCACTGGGAGGGTTCAGAACAATTCATTACGTTTTCAGTTAGTGACGGAAAACGTTGAAAGGTTCCCATTCTGACTCTTGACCTGAGCGGCTTCTTGCTTCGAGAATTCTTTGTATGTTTTATTACTGTTTTTGAAAGATTCATAAGAGTGCCCCAAGGAACCACTGATAAGAGAAAAAACATATTAAAAAATATTAAAAATACAGTATATATTTATATGGTGGCTAGGCCCAGGTACAGACAGACAAAGGCGCAGTCTGTAATATGTAATATACCATATACAGTATATTTCTAATTATAGTTTAACATCTTGCTGGGGTGCCAAGGTGACAAATTCCTGTCTGGTTCCCTCTAACATTCACAGTTATATGTTTGCAGTCAGTCTAGAGTTTTTCATGCTGTATTACCGTCTTTGCGTGTTATTATCATATGAGGCCTCTAAGATCTCCTCTTGTCTGAGTTTCTCTGACACACTGTATTTTAGTTTTAGTTTCTTGTCTTTATAACAGAGTCGACATAGTATCTGACAAACCCACTATGCTGTTGTCTAAGGAAGAGCTAGACAACCTAGGTGTTCCACACCTACTCCTAGCTCATAGCAGCAATACTAAAACTGTTTCAAATGACACAATCTGCAGACACATATTACAGCAGCTGAGCCCCAAGGGAAGAACTGTTGTGATGGTTCAGGAGCCAGTCAATACCTTGCTCAGCCAATCAGAGAACCAATCAGATTATTTGAACAGGACATTATTGCTATTTTGCTGATGGAGTGTTGGTACACTGAGTGCTGATACATGGAGTGTGGGTGTGTTCGGTGTTGGTATGGTGAGTACATTAGTATGGTGAGTGTTGATGTGTGTATCGCCATAACAATGCCATACCAATTCAGTGTTGGCATGGTGAGTGTTCAGTGTTGATTTATTGAGTGTAGTTACATTCCGTGTTGATATGGTGAGTGTTGGTATGGTGAGTGTTTGTATATTCAGTGTTGATATGGTGAGTGTTGGTATGGTGAGTGTTGCTACATTCAGTAATGGTATGGTGAGTGTTGGTATGGTGAGTGTATGTTCAGTGTTGTTATAGTGAGTGTTGGTGTGGTGAGTGTTGCTACATTCAGTAATGGTATGGTGAGTGTTGGTATGGTCAGTGTATGTTCGGTGTTGTTATAGTGAGTGTTGGTGTGGTGAGTGTTGCTACATTCATTAATGGTATGGTGAGTGTTGGTATCATGAGTGTTGATATGGTGAATGTTGGTATAGTGCTGGTACATGGAAGTTATATTCTACAAACTGAATGGAAATCTGCTTGTTTGAAACTAACGACACTTCCATTTTCCAGTTACTATCACCAAATAAGAATAATAACATGATTACATCCATGGACAAATAACAATAATAACATAATTACATACATTGACAACATTGCAATCATACCTGTCAAGCTTCACTGAAATTAATTTAATAGAGAAAGCGACCGAGCATATCTATGGGTGAGTGTGTGTGTGTGTGTGTGTGTGTGTGTGTGTGTGTGTGTGTGTGTGTGTGTGTGTGTGTGTGTGTGTGTGTGTGTGTGTGTGTGTGTGTGTGTGTTTGTCTATGAATCCACACTAACAGGGCAATAATTCCATTGATTATAATGATAATTGGTTCAAGGAAAGAAACAGCGTCTAATCCAAACAGAACTCTGGTGTGATTTCATGCGTAGGGGAGATCAAAACATCAGGGCTGCTGTACCCTGCGATCTCAGACTGCTGCCAGCCAATCACAGGGCGGCAGGGATCAGCTGTGGGGCTGGCTGGCGGGACCACAGTGGGAGCCTGGTCAATATCACATCCCCATTCTGATGAAGGTTATTTACTGCTGTCAGATGCTATTTAATGTTTAATGTTTAATTCAGCAGTGGAGAAGTGGCAGCACTGGCAACCCTGATCAGTATCAGAGTAAAATAACCTGCTGAAGACTGACTGACACACAGACAGACTGACTGACACACAGAAACACACAGAGACAGACACACAGAGAGAGGGAAAGACATATAAGTTATATACAAAAGGAAAGTGTGATAAGAGAAAGACTGGGGGGGCATGTAAAATTTTTGATAATATTAAATTGTATATTTTACTTTTTTTTAATAGACTTTTATTATGACATAACCACGTGCGTCTTTGTATATATGCTTATTGACTAAGATGTGAATGCTTTCTATTATTTTAAATGACAATTGATCATTCATGTTGATAAATATCTTACGTTTGCTAATTTACAATAAGTCACAAAAACATTTAAGAGGTGAGGTTGACCAAATTCTTGAAATAAGACAGGTTTTAATGCTGAAATGTGTGCACCTCTGCAATCAGCAAAATCATCTAATCAGGCCAATGTTTGCTTCTTACGCGCTAAAATTATTTTCAAACAGGGGACCAATTAGTGACCTTTTAAACCAGTTCTTCCATATGTCTGTTTTCCAGTTAGCTGCTCTCTGGTTCTCAGAGGAGAGGAGGAGCCATGTCTGGGAGCACCATGTTCTTCAAATAAGGAGCTGATGTAAAAAGTGAAGAGCCAGTTGCTAATCTTTTTCCTCCAGTAAAGCTCACATTCATTATGTAACAACGTCCATCTGTATTCAGGTCATGGACCCTGAAGAGAGACAAGCGCAGAAAAAGATCCACTGAATACAGTCTGCTTGTGTCTCATCTATCTATCTATCTATCTATCTATCTATCTATCTATCTATCTATCTATCTATCTATCTATCTATCTATCTATCTATCTATCTATCTATCTATCTATATTTGACTCTTCTATTTGGCCTGTCTCTCTCTGTCTCTCTCTCTCCCTCCCCTATATCTCTCTTTGTCTCTCTGACTGTCTCTTTTCTCCATCTTTTCTCTTTTTTGACTCAGTGAGGGAATATTGAATCTTTTTACTGAGATACTGAGATCCACCCTGTCCTTTCTGTCCACCCTGTCCTCTCTGTCCACCCTGTCATCTCTGTCCATCCTGTCCTCATTGTCGTCTCTGTCCACTATGTCCTCCATGTCCACCCTGTCCTCGTTGTCCTCCCTGTCCACCCTGTCCTCCTTGTTCTGTCCCATCAGATGTTTGCTTTGAAAATAAAACAGATCCTTTAGTAGAATAGGTCTGGTGATCTTACTGTTCTGTTGAAAGAAATTTCTATTTGAAATCCGATCTGGTCTGTAATGGCAGTCGAATGAGGGTCTGTAATGTGTGTTTATGTTCCAAGTGCTTCAGCAGACTGCTTGGAGCTCCAGTCTCTAAAGGGGCGTAGAAAGAGAGGGAGGAGAGGCATGTGGCTGGGTGTACACTTTTAATTACCATCACAACTCCAAATATGTCAAATATATGTCAAAATATGTCAAGCTGTTAAAATATAACCATAAGAAAACTTGCGAGGGTCTGTGTGTGTGTGTGTGTGTGTGTGTGTGTGAGAGAGAGAGAGAGAGAGAGAGAGAGAGAGAGAGAGAGAGAGAGAGAGAGAGAGAGAGTGAGATGGAGCTGCTGAAGTGTTGTTGTATATGCCTGCACCTGTTTCAGCTCGAGCTGATGATCATAGGATACTGGGAACCATTTGTAACCAGGTTACCAACTATCTTCCATCAGTAATTGAGAGCATGTGGTCACACTGCTGAGTGTATCAACAATATAAAATGCTGTTAGCCTTCCATCAAGCTGGCCCTGAAAACACTTAATAGCTATCAGCAGAGAGGGAGAGACAACAGGACAACTGTGCACCCTCTGTTAGTGACAGTGAGAGATGAAGTATCCTAGTTTATTATCATTGCTAGTATATGTGTGTGTGTGTGTGTGTGTGTGTGTGTGTGTGTGTGTGTGTGTGTGTGTGTGTGTGTGTGTGTGTGTGTGTGTGTGTGTGTGTGTGTGTGTGTGTTTGCAGCTGAGTACTGGAAACCAGAATTGGAAATTGGAATATCCTGTTTCGGGTTGTCATAGTATAGGACCAATGATTAAAAATGACCATAATCAATACAGATAGACAGATGTTGTGGATCATGTATTTGACTCTTTGTTGGGATCCATGATAGTAGGAAAACATAAAAAAGTTAGATGTGTAGGAATATTTGGCTCATTCACACAGGGAATTATTTTAATACTAATTAGATTGTTTTTTTTCTAATACAAAAATGTTTCAAATACAAAATTGACTGATTGTAAGCTGTTTTGGTTTGGTGAGTGTGTTTGTGACAAGGAATTGAGTGATCAGTGAACTGAGAGAGTGTGTGTGCATGTGTATGTGTGTGCGTGCGCGTGTGTGTGTGTGTGTGTGTGTGTGTGTGTGTGTGTGTGTTCTAATTACAGGGCAGATTACAGCAGAGCAAATTGAACTGTTAGTTGCCGCTGGCAGCAATGACTACAAGCAAATGTTTGTAATTATGAACAGATTGCCTTACTGTCAATAATTAAAAGAACAACACAGCTTACTTAATGACTTTCAAAACATGCAAAATAATTTGTTTTTTGTCCTTTTCGTTTTTCTACCTTTCTACCTTTTCTGTAGCCTCTGGTCTTATTTTACTAATATAGTCATTCTTTTCTCCAGTGCAGTTTTTGCCTCATCGCGGTGCTCACAGTGCTTTAATGTTTCAGTATTGGCTCAGTGTATGTTTAATGTCTCAGTATTGGCCCAGTATATGTTTAATGTCTCAGTATTGGCTCAGTGTATGTTTAATGTCTCAGTATTGGCCCTGTGTATGTTTAATGTCTCAGTATTGGCCCAGTGTGTGTCTAATGTCTCAGTATTGGCCCAGTGTATGTTTAATGTCTCAGTATTCTCAGTATTGGCCCAGTGTTTGCTTACAGTTTCTCTCAGTCAATTCGGTTCATTTCTCAGATCAGAATTGAAATTCTCAAAACTGTTCATTCAGTTTCCACATCTCCTTGTCACTTGTGCACATCATAATTACTTTTCTCCTTGTGTTTAACATTTTGCAAATGCTTTTTTACATATTGCAAATGGACATGGGCAGTTGTCTGTTGTTTTTTACATTATGTGTTGCTTCTGTCATGTTTATCAAAATGTGTTGATAAACCATATAGTCTTACTCCTCTACACCACACGGATTGTACGGATTGTCTGTTGAATTGTCTTACCCTCCCAAACATTTAGTCTTTAGGTCATCGCCTTTGGCATTATATGCAAAAGTGCTGAACATGTTGTCATAATCTCTAAGGCATCATTTTACTTTTATTTATTTAAATTTTTTTTTTTTTTTACATTTTGGTAATTTATCCTAATTTGTTTAAATTGTTTGCAAGTGAACATTCAGTTACAGTAAGAAAGGGAATTGGTGAAGGCTTAGATCACCCAATGGCCTCAACCATAGGTCAGAGGTGCGTCTCATGAACCTTTACTGTAATTGGCAAACATTTATAGATGATAAACACTGCAGTATCACAAAGTCTCATAATGGAAAGACAAGGCCATGTACAGGGTGAACAGCCAATAGGAGAAGTAAGACTGTGGTGTAGAGGAGTAAGACTATATGGTGTAGAGGAGTAAGACTATATGGTGTAGATGGGTAAGACTGTGTGGTGTAAGGCTGAGGGGACAAAACAGTGAAATACAGTAAGGGCAACAATTGTGGACCATGTTTTACATGTAAGTCATGGTCTCACTAAGGCTGAAGCTGGTTGCAGCCGAATATTGGAAGAAAAACTGTGTCTTCAATCGTTCAAACATTTCATAGAGAAAACGAGTGTAATTCAGAAATGTGCTCTCTGCTGTAATGCTGCACATTGACATACATTCTGACATGTTACTGTATTCAATTTCTTTTGCAATTTTGCATTCTTATACCATATAGGATATCAAGACTAGCTCATAGTGATAGCAGAGGTTCTATTTTCACACAGCAAGAGGAGGCTGTATGTGCTCAGGTTGTTTTTGAATGTGTAGAATAAGTTTCTAATTTTGCAGTTTTTCCAGTCAGTCAATGTTTTCTGAATTTCACTCAGATTTATTTTTGTCAACAAATTGCAGTGCGAACAATACCGTCAAACAATATTGATGTACAAATTTGATTCCAGTTCAATTTCTTGCTATCAGTCTCCCACATACAGTGATGTGTAACTTTGTTCCATGTAAGTTTGTATGTGTGTAACAATCAATCAATCAATCAAATTTTATTTATATAGCGCTTTTTACAACAGTTGTTGTCACAAAGCAGCTTTACAAGTGCCGAGTCCTAGCCCCCAGTGAGCAAGCCAAAGGCGACAGTGGCAAGGAAAAACTCCCTAGTTTAACTCCCTTTAACATGTATTTGATATACCACAGTATGTGCAGGGTTCTTGAAATGAAAAGCTTAGCTAGTTTCCCTCAGAATATCCAGTCTACACTGACTGTGACTTATAGTTGCACTGACAACATGACTAAGTATTTTGACTGCCTTGTTCATAGGCAATGGCACACAGACTAGATACTCTGATGGCACTGACAAATTGAGTGACCTAAATATTTGATTTTGGGGCAAAAACAAATAATTTTGAGTGAAGTATCTGCTTTTGCAGGTATTTCATTGAGTTTTGCTGTTTGCACTAACAGTTTTGAGAAATGCACTAGTTGTGATGGCAATGTCAAGCATGATGTGAGAAATGAACCAAATCAACTGAGAAAAACTGTAATGTGTCAGTGTTGGCCCAGTATTTGCAGTGTAATGTGGGTATCACTTTAAACTTATTTATGGTCTATTTATTTTTTGTGTTCTGTTTGCATTTGCTATTTTTTTGTCTGTACACTAGAACACCATAACACTGTCAACACTGTGAAACTCCATTCCGATTCTGTTATACACACAGAATTGGAATGGAATGGTTTAATAGGTATTACATTAACATGGTCTTTTTAGGACTTCCCACTGTCCTAAATGAAAATCTTGTGTCTTCTGTTATTTGTCTGTCATTTAGCCACTGTGTCTCTCACCCGTTCCTGACCCTCAGATCAATGCCCATGATGTCTGCACCTGCTGTGAACTACGTCCTGTAATTTAGAGCAGAGATTAGCATCACATGACCAAATGATTGCAAGTCATACACGCTGGACAGGGACTCTGTCCCCTTACTGTGTAATACTATGCAGAGCAGTTATGATGCAGTGCCATAGTAGGAGATGTCTTCTACCATTCTGTACTGAAAGGAACATTTGATCAGATATGCAAACATAACCTGAACGTGCATCTATTTTAGTGTAAGGTTTACACGATTGACCTCTGTTTCTCTCTCTCTCTCTGTGTTTGTGTGTGTGTGTGTGTGCGTGTGTGTGATGATACACAACAATGGATGGGAATAAAAAGAGAACAAATCCCTCTGCAACTCTGGAAAGGTGGAATCAGATGCTTGTGTCAGGTGATGTGTTATGGCACAAATCATAGAAAGCATATGTGACTCTAACGTAATACTAGTTGTGTGGTTTAGTATATCCAGCAGCACTGTGGTCAGTGCAAAAGGATCAGCAACTATATGGCCTTGCCCTAAAACACAATTATATTTACGTAAGTGGGTCTTACACTTTTTTTCTAAAAGTAGAAATGCTTTACAAATTTACATTTGTAAATTTGCATTTACATTATACTTTTACTTGTACTTTTTTCAGACCTTTCACAGTAATGTGAGTTTTTTTCTCTATTTTCTTATGCATGTATTTACTACACTTATGAGAATGCGGTATAGTACTGAGTGCCACGTCAGGAGCTGTGGTATTGTATGAGGAAGTAGTAGGAGTAGCAGAAAAGTATGTGAGGGTGGTGCAGGATATGTATGAGAACTGTGTGACAGCAGTGAGATGTGCGGTAGGAATGACAGTCGGGTTTAAAGTGGGGGTAGGACTACATCAGGGATCAGCCCTGAGTGCCTTCCTGTTCGCAATTGTCATGGACAGACTGACGGACGAGGTTAGGCAGGAGTCCCCTTGGACTATGATGTTTGCTGATGACATTGTGATCTGTAGTGAGAGTAGGGAGCAGGTGGAGGTGAGCTTGGAAAGATGGAGATATGCTTTGGAGAGCAGGGGAATGAAAGTGAGCAGGAGTAAAACAGAGTACATGTGTGTGAATGAGAGGGCACAGTGGACAGGTCCAATTACAAGGAGTTGATTTGGTGAAGGTTGAGGAGTTTACCTACTTAGGGTCGAGGGTACAGAGTAATGGAGGAAGTGAAAAAGAGGTAAAGAAGAGAGTGCAGGCAGGGTGGTGTGGATGGCATAAAGTGTCTGGGGTGATCTGTGATAGAAGGGTGTCGGCTAAAATGAAAGGAAAGATCTATAGGACAGTAGTGAGACCTGCTATGTTGTATGGACTGGAGACAGTGGCACTGACAAAGAGACAGGTGAGGGAGATGGAGGTGTCTGAGATGAAGATGTTGAGATTCTCATTTGGAGTGATGATGAAGGATAGGATCAGAAATGAGTTTATTAGAGGATCAGCACATGTAGCATGTTTTGGAGATAAAGTTAGAAAAGCAAGATTGAGATGGTTTGGACATGTACAGAGGAGCGAGGAGAGGTATATTGGTAGGAGGGTCTTGAGGATGGAACTTCCAGGCAAGAGGAGGAGAGGTAGACCTAAGAGTAGGTTAATTGATGCAGTGGTAGAGGATATGAGAGTGGCTGGTGTGTCAGTGGAGGACACTCAGGACAGGGCCAGATGGAGGAGTTTGCTCTGCTTTGGCAACCCCTAAACGGGAATTGCCGAAAGAAGAAGAAGAAGAAGATGAGAATGCGGTATAGTGTATCAAGTATTTACTGCCCTGATGAGAGTACGCTATAGTGTATCATGTATTTACTGCTCTTGTGAGAATACAGTATAGTGTATCATGTATTTACTGCCCTTATGAGAGTATGGTATAGTGTATCATGTATTTATGCTCTTATGAGAGTACGGTATAGTGTATCATGTGTTTACTGTGTTACGACCTATCTAGGCTCGGCCGTAACAGGGGTGTGAAGAGATGGAATATGGATGACACAGTGGTTCAAATAAATATAAAGTATGGTATATTTACAAATATACACAAACAGAATATATTTACAAAACAATGTGCACACCAGTACAAACGCCAGAAGTGACCCAGGCCATACGAGAAATAAACAGATAACTATACTAACAAGGTGAAACAAAAGACAACACTACTCTGACTCCCTATATACAAAAACAGATACAAACCCACAACCCAAACAAAATGGCAGCCACTTCCTACTCACCACACACAAACCTATATATATATATATATATATATATATATATATATATATATATATATATATATATATATATATATATATATATGCACTGATCAAAAAAATAAAGGGAACACTTAAACAACACATCGTAACTCAAGTAATCCACACTTCGTGTTCAGATAGGAAGCAACACTTATTGTGAATCAATTTCAACTGCTCTTGTGCAAATGGAACAGACAACAGGTAGAAATGAGAGATTTTCAACTGATTTAAAAGATTTTTATTAATTGAGATCTAGGATGTGTTATTTTAGTGTTCCCTTTATATTTTTTGAGCAGTATATATATATTTAAACACTGCTCAAAAAAATAAGGGGAACACTCAAATAACACATCCTAGATCTGAATGAATGAAATATTCTCATTGAATACTTTATTCTGTACAAAGTTGAATGTGCTGACAACAAAATCACACAAAAATCATCAATGGAAATCAAATTTATTAACTAATGGAGGCCTGGATTTGGAGCCACACACAAAATTAAAGTGGAAAAACACACTACAGGCTGATCCAACTTTGATGTAATGTCCTTAAAACAAGTCAAAATGAGGCTCAGTATTGTGTGTGGCCTCCATGTGCCTGTATGAGCTCCCTACAACGCCTGGGCATGCTCCTGATGAGGTGGCGGATGGTCTCCTGAGGGATCTCCTCCCAGACATGGACTAAAGCATCCGCCAACTCCTGGACAGTCTGTGGTGCAACGTAACGTTGGTGGATGGAGTGAGACATGATGTCCCAGATGTGCTCAATCGGATTCAGGTCTGGGGAACGGGCGGGCCAGTCCATAGCTTCAATGTCTTCATCTTGCAGGAACTGCTGACACACTCCAGCCACATGAGGTCTAGCATTGTCCTGCATTAGGAGGAACCCAGGGCCAACCGCACCAGCATATGGTCTCACAAGGGGTCTGAGGATCTCATCTCGGTAACTAATGGCAGTCAGGCTACCTCTGGTGAGCACATGGAGGGCTGTGCGGCCCTCCCAAGAAATGCCACCCCATACCATTACTGACCCACTGCCAAACCGGTCATGCTGAAGGATGTTGCAGGCAGCAGATCGCTCTCCACGGCGTCTCCAGACTCTGTCATGTCTGTCACATGTGCTCAGTGTGAACCTGCTTTCATCTGTGAAGAGCACAAGGCGCCAGTGGCGAATTTGCCAATCCTGGTGTTCTCTGGCAAATGAGCACAACCCCCATCTGTGGACGTCGGGCCCTCATACCATCCTCATGGAGTCGGTTTCTAACCGTTTGTGCAGACACATGCACATTTGTGGCCTGCTGGAGGTCATTTTGCAGGGCTCTGGCAGTGCTCCTCCTGTTCCTTCTTGCACAAAGGCGGAGCTAGCGGTCCTGCTGCTGGGTTGTTGCCCTCCTACGGCCTCCTCCACGTCTCCTGGTGTACTGGCCTGTCTCCTGGTAGCGCCTCCAGCCTCTGGACACTACGCTGACAGACACAGCAAACCTTCTTGCCACAGCTCGTATTGATGTGCCATCCTGGATGAGCTGCACTACCTGAGCCACTTGTGTGGGTTGTAGAGTCCGTCTCATGCTACCACGAGTGTGAAAGGACCACCAACATTCAAAAGTGACCAAAACATCAGCCAGAAAGCATAGGTACTGAGAAGTGGTCTGTGGTCCCCACCTGCAGAACCACTCCTTTATAGGGGGGGTCTTGCTAATTGCCTCTCATTTCTACCTGTTGTCTATTCCATTTGCAGAACAGCAGGTGAAATTGATTCACAATCCGTGTTGCTTCCTAACTGAACAGGTTGGTTTCACAGAAGTGTGGTTGACTTGGAGTTATATTGTGTTGTTTAAGTGTTCCCTTTATTTTTTTGAGCAGTGTATATACAGTGGGGAAAATAAGTATTTAGTCAGTCACCAATTGTGCAAGTTCTCCCACTTAAAAAGATGAGAGAGGCCAGTAATTGACATCATAGGTAGACCTCAACTATGAGAGACAAAATGTGAAAAAAAAAATTGAGAAAATAAATTCTTTGTCTGACTTTTAAAGAATTTATTTGCAAATAATGGTGGAAAATAAGTATTTGGTCAATAACAAAAGTTCATCTCAATACTTTGTTATATATCCTCTGTTGGCAATGACAGAGGTCAAATGATTTCTGTAAGTCTTCACAAGGTTGGCACACTGTTGCTGGTATGTTGGCCCAATCCTCCATGCAGATCTCCTCTAGAGCAATGATGTTTTGGGGCTGTCGGCGGGCAACACGGACTTTTAACTTCCTCCAAAGGTTTTCGATGGGGTTGAGATCGGGAGACTGGCTAGGCCACTTCAGGACTTTGAAATGTTTCTTACGAAGCCACTCCTTTGTTGCCCTGGCAGTGTGCTTTCATCTTCATTGCCCTTGCTGATGGAAGGAGGTTTGCACCCAAAATCTCACAATACATGGCCCCATTCATTCTTTCATGTACACGGACCAGTCGTCCTGGTCCCTTTGCAGAGAAACAGCCCCAAAGCATGATGTTGCCACCCCCATGCTTCACAGTTGGTATGGTGTTCTTTGGATGCAACTCAGCATTCACTGTTCTCCAAACACGACGAGTTGTGTTTTTACCAAATAGTTCTACTTTGGTTTCATCTGACTATATGACATTCTCCCAATACTCTTCTGGAACATCCAAGTGCTCTCTAGCAAACTTCAGACGTGCCTGGATATGGACTGGCTTAAGCAGGGGGACACGTCTGGCACTGCAAGATCTGAGTCCCTGGCGTCGTAGTGTGTTGCTGATGGTAGCCTTTGTAACGTTGGTCCCAGCTTTCTGCAGGTCATTCACTAGATCCCCCCTTGTGGTTCTGGGATTTTTCCTCACCGTTCTTGTGATCATTTTGACCCCACAGGCTGAGATCTTGCGTGGAGCCCCAGATCGAGGGAGATTAGTAGTGGTCTTGTAGGTCTTCCATTTTCTGATTATTGCTCCCACAGTAGATTTCTTCACACCAAGCTGCTTGCCTATTGCAGATTCAGTCTTCCTAGCCTGGTGCAGGTCTACAATTCGGTTTCTGGTGTCCTCCGACAGCTCATCTTTCGTCTTCACCATAGTGGAGTTTGGAGTGTGACTGAGGTTGTGGGCAGGTGTCTTTTATACTGTTAACGACTTCAAACAGGTGCCATTAATACAGGTAATGAGTGGGGGAAAGAGGAGCCTACAAGTTACAGGTCTGTGACAGCCAGAAATCTTGCTTGTTTGTAGGTGACCAAATACTTATTTTCCACCATTATTTGCAAATAAATTCTTTAAAAGTCAGACAAAATGATTTTCTCAATTTTTTTTCACATTTTGTCTCTCATAGTTGAGGTCTACCTATGATGTCAGTTACAGGCCTCTCTCATCTTTTTAAGTGGGAGAACTTGCACAATTGGTGACTGACTAAATACTTATTTTCCCCACTGTATATCAGTGGGGAACCGTCAGGGCCTTCTACGCCCTCTCAGAGGGCCTAAAATATTCTTTATATATTAGAGGTGGGACGCTATGGAGTCAAATTAGGGTCTTTAATGGTGACGAAAAAAAAATATATATCGCAAATATAAGATTAGCATTTTGCATTTTACGTTCCTAATTTGTTTCTGCAATACTTTCCCTCTTTTGCGTTTCTTTCTTTTCTTTGCGTTTCACATTTTATGTTGCTGCTTTTTTTTTTGCAATACTTTCTCCCTTTTGCGTTTCTCTCTTTTGTTTCTTTTGCGCGTCACTGCTTTTCTTTGCGTCTCGCATTTTACGTCCCACCCCTAATATATATATATATATATATATATATATATATATATATATATATATATATATATATAATAATGATATAATATATATATATATATATATATATATATATATATATTAGGGGTGGGACGTTGGGAACTGGGTCAAAATGGGTAAGCAAACTATGATGACTTTCAACTTGATAGTTTAGCTCGGCTGTATTCCGAACCAAATTGCACAGTAGGGGCGAGAACGAGTTTTTAAACCTGTGAATTACAAATCGTACGTGTTTTTACATGGATGCAGCCACGAAGTCGCCAGGTTTGCTTCATGGAAAATTCATTTTTAGGAACGTAGTGTTACCGGAGCGGAGCTCGGAGCGGTCGTTTTCTGCATGGTCCTAGCGCTAGATTCGTCGCTATTTAAATATTTCTTTTTAACCGTTAAAACTACAGAGGACCAAAACTGACTTTTGAAAATTACGGCCGTCAGGATAAATGTACAAAATGTTGGCTTACATTTCAAATATCATGTTTAGCTGAATAAACATGTTATTTAATGTACAGTATGTAGGCTTACAAATTCATGTTTAACTGAATAAACCGTTGAACACGAGTAGCCTACATTTTATTGAGCATGTTTTTTTTTCTTCAAGTATCAAAGTAGAACAGCTTCCTCAAGCAGTCATTGATGCATTTTGGAAACAGGAGATGAGCCCCTGGTCTAATGCACCCTCTGTATTAAGAAATCCTATCTTAAAAACTGACTTTTAGTCATTACTTGGGTAGCACGCATATGAGCCATTTTAATATAGATTAATCTAGATTAATTTCAAGATTTCAGTGAGATTAATCTAGATTAAAAAAATTAATCTATGCCCACCCCTAATATATATATTATATATATATATATATATATATATATATATATATATATATATATATATATACAGTTGTGATCAAATTTATTCAACCCCCACTGAAATAAAGTGTTTTGGCCAGTTTGACATTGATTTTGATCATTTCAGTCATCTTATTTACAATTATATCAAAGAGGCACTTATAAATTAGACAAACATAACATAATATTTATGATGGAATAACCACAAATGTCTTTACTGTGCTCACATCATTATCAGTTTTATTCAACCCCCTAGTGACATTATTTTTTAGTACTTAGTACAACATCCTTTTCCAGTTATGACAGCTTTCAAGCGTGAAGCATAGCTTGACACAAGTGTCTTGCAGCGACCTATGGGTATCTTAGCCCATTCTTCATGGGCAAAAGCCTCCAGTTCAGTCACATTCTTAGGCTTGCGCACTGCAACTGCCTTCTTTAGGTCCAACCAGAGGTTCTCAATTGGATTTAAGTCTGGTGATTGCGATGGCCACTCTAGAATGTTCCAGCCTTTCATGTTCAACCATGCTCTAGTGGACTTGGATGTGTGCTTCGGATGATTGTCCTGTTGGAAGGTCCAACGTCTCCCAAGCCGCAGGTTTGTGACTGACTCCATCACATTTTCCTCCAAGATCTCCTGGTACTGAAGGGAATTCATGGTACCCTGCACACGTTGAAGCTTTCCTGTACCATTAGAAGCAAAACAGCCCCAAAGCATAATTGACCCCCCGCCATGCTTCACAGTAGGCAAGGTGTTCTTTTGTTCATAAGCCTGGTTCTTCCTTCTCCAAACATAGCGCTGGTCCATTGTCCCAAACAGTTCTAATTTAGTTTCCAAAACCTGTTCCAAAACCTTTGTGGCTTGTCCACATGACTTTTGGCATACTGCAGTCGACTTTTCTTGTTCTTTGGAGTCAGCAAGGGCGTGTGTCTGGGCGTTCTGGCATGGAGGTCTTCGTTATGCAGTGCGCGCCTTATTGTCTGAGCTGAAACTTCAGTGCCCACATCTGACAGGTCTTTTTTCAGTTCCTTAGCAGTCACGCGGGGATTTTTCTCCACATTACGCTTCAGGTAGCGCACAGCAGTCGCGGTCAGGATCTTCTTTCTGCCACGACCAGGTAACGTTTCCACTGTGCCCTTTAACTTGAACTTGCGAATGATACTTCCGATAGTGTCTCTTGGAATATTTAACAACTTCGCAATCTTTTTATATCCATTGCCATTCTTGTGAAGAGCAATAACCTCTTCTCTTGTCTTCTGGGACCATTCTCTTGCCTTCACCATGCTTGGAAACACACCAGTAGATGTCTAGAAGGAGCTGAGTATCACAGTCCTTTTAAATCTGCCTAATTGGTGCTTATCATGCTTGATTGCTGCTCGTTGACATCCACAGATGTTTTCAATACCTGATGGAAAACACTGGAATGAACCTCTGTTCTTAGGAGTGGTAGTCGTAAAGGGGTTGAATAATTGTGTCAATGAAGAAATCACAAAAAGGCCATTTAATACTTTATGACAAAAAAAATTGATGCTATCTTAGTTGCATTTAGTTCTTTAACAAGTCCTTGTAAGATTTCATTATGAACACAATTACAAATGTGCACTGAATTCCATAAAACCCTTCGCAGCATTGGGGGTTGAATAAATTTGATCACAACTGTATATATATATATATATAAGTAGCGAACCGTGATTATGATTCTTCATTCATCAGTTCCTCAAAATACTCCTTCCACCTTCTCAAGACACTCTCCTCACCAGACAACACATTTCCATCTTTATCCTTTATCATCCTAACCTGCTGCACCTGCTGCACATCCTGCCCATCACGGTTTCTCTGTCTGGCCAATCTGTACAGATCCTTTTCCCCTTCATTAGTGTCCAACTTCTCATACAGCTTGCTATATGCCTTCTCTTTAACTTCTGCCACTGCTCTCTTTGCCTTCCAACACATCTCCTTGTACATCTGTCTACTTTTTTCATCTCGCTGAAAATCCCAATTGTTTTTAGCCAACCGCTTTTTTTCAAACTTTCCTGAACTTCCTCATTCCACCACCACGACTCCTTGTCTATCTTCCTCTGTCCTAAGGTCACACCAAGTACCTTCCTAGCCACATCCTCACTGCATTTGAAGTCTCATACCAGGTAGGCCTATCCAGAACACCACCACGATTAACCAGTACCTGCCTCACCTCATCCCTGAATTTTACACCACAGTCCTCATCTTTTAACTTCCACCACCTGATCTTAGGTTCCGCTCTCACTCTCTTCCTCTTCTTCACCTCCAAAACCATCCTATATATCACCATCCTATGCTGTTTAGCTACACTCTCCCCTGGTAACACCTTGCAATCACTAACCTCTTTCAGGTTTCGTCTCCTACAGAGGATATAGTCGACCTGTGTGCATCTTCCCCCACTCTTATATGTTACCCTGTGCTCTTCCTTTTTCTTAAAGTAAGTGTTAACAGCCATCTTTATCCTCTTAGCAAAATCTACCACCATTTGTCCTTCTGTATTCTTTTCTTTAACACCAAATCTACCCAACACCTCCTCATCACCACTGTTCCCTCCACCAACATGTCCATTTAAATCTGCTCCTATGACCACTCTGTCTTCTTTAGGAACCTGCAAAACAACTTAATGTAACTCTCCAAAATTCTTCTTTCTCCTCCACATCACAACCTACCTGAGGAGCATAAGCACTGATGACATTCATCATCACCCCATCAATCTCTAACTTTACACAGATGACCCTGTCACTTACTCGCTTTACCTCCACTACACTCTTACTAAACTCATCCTTCAGGATTACCCGTACTCTATTTCTCTTCCTGTCTACACCATGATAAAATAGTTTGAAGCCACCACCAATGCTCCTGGCCTTGCTCCCCTTCCACTTGATCTCCTGTACACACAATATATCTATCTTCCTCCTCTCTATCGCATCAGCTAGCTCTCTCCCTTTACCTGTCATAGAGCCTACATTCAACGTACCAACTCTAACCTCCACCTTCCTGCTCTGCCTCCTCTCCTTCAGCTTCAGAACCCTCTTCCCTCCTCCCCTCCTCCTCCTTGTCCCAACAGTAGTCCAATTTCCACTAATGCCCTGTTGGATAACAGCACCAGTGGCGGTCGTTGTTAAAAAAAAATTAACAAACTAAAAGAATTAACGCATTTTAATGCATGAGACACTTTTGCACCGTGGAATGTTTCTCAGTGCACGAGTTCCAGACATACAGTAGGGACTTGGACATTTTTTTCAAAATTATTTAATCACATTTAAAATAGTTTTATTAGATGCAGCACAATATAACTTAAAAAAGATTGTCACGGTGAGGGGGCCGGGTCGCCACCAGAGGGCGTGCAACCCGGCCAGCAGCCGATCCCAGCACACACCCCCGCGCACGCAGCCACTCCCACAGTCGCAATCACCATCATACTGAGCACCTGTTTCTTGTTTACTTTGCCTTCTTAAGCCCGCAGGTCGTCTGGTCCAGTGCTGCACATTGCCGCTACACGAGCGTCTCTGGTTGATAGCACGTCCCTACCGTGTGTGTACGCTACGAGCTTCACCTTGCATCCACAGTGTATGCGCTACGAGCTTTACCTTGCATCTACAGTGTATTCGCTACGAGCTTTACCTTGCATCTCCAGTGTATGCGCTACGAGCTTTACCTTGCATCTACAGTGTATGCGCTACAAGCTTTACCTTGCATCTACAGTGTATGCGCTACGAGCTTTACCGTGCATTACGTGCTGTGTATGCGCTACGAGTCTTACTGGTTGCCATGGATAATAAACCACCTTCTGTCCAACCCACGTCTCCGGCTGCCTCTGTCCCGACGCCCCCGGCGTCACAAAGATGCCTCAATTGTCAAATTTGATCAAGCCAGTCCAAGGATATTCACATTTAAATCGGCCCTATTTTTTTAATGCAATTAACCTAAATCTTGTGATCAAGAAATGTGCGCTAGTTTTAGCATGTGGCCATAGTTGCCAGGTTCGCGGTTTTCACGCCAAATTGGGCTTGTTTGAAAATCCAGCTGCGGGTAAAAATTCTGGGGTCGCAGGGTGCGGTTTTTTGGGGCTACTTTTGAGTTGGGCCACCACGGGAGTTACAAGTCAACACTAAGAATCGATCGCGATATAATACTTAATTTGTCTCCATTTTAAACACTGGCCACCCCCCCCCCCCCCCCCCCCCCCATCATCAACTTTGGGCTTTGGGCTAGTTTAGGCTGTTGAAGGGCAGGTTTAACACTGACTTTGTGCGGGATATTTTTACAGGACCTGGCAACCCTGGCTAGTTTTAGCATGTGGCTAGTCTGTGCCCGCCGTTATCATGGTTCATCGGACCAAAACGTTGTCTTGGGAGCCTTAAAAAACTACCTTAAACTGTACAGACTGGGATAAAACTTCAGGAAACAATAAACAAGAATATAATGTAACGGTCCACGTATCTATTAATATCTTTTGAACAGTCCCACAATGTTTTTGAACGGTCCAAACGCGAAGTTAAAATTCAAGCAGGCTCAAAAAGAAACAGAAGCGCAAAATGCGAATTATTCTAACGGGATGAGAGAAAGTGAACATTCAATTATGTCATATTACAAAAACTGAAGAACCTCCTACAAACCGATGAAAACAGCGATTTTTTTACCCCGCGCTTGCGATGACTGATTTCGCTTAGACAGCGCGACCGGAGAAAAATGGCCGCGGCTCAATCATTATCATGCGGAAATATCCAAGTCCCTACATACAGATTATATGGACGCACAATAAGATGAGCATGATGGAGATGACTGAAGAGGCTACGCTGGTGGATGGGACATTTAAATATAAGAAACTTTCAAATGGAAGTACAAACACAAATTGTGTTATTTGCACTTTATGGAGGAAGGAGTTCGCTTATCACAGGAGCAATTCCACCCTTCGTTACCACCTCAACGCAAAACATATTGGGGCTAATGCGCAGGTCAGTAATGATAACTTAGCTGCTAAATGTACTCCTAGTACGATAGGGTGACCAAACGTCCGTATTTCCCATCCTGTCCCGGGCGTCCCGGGTTTTTTTTAAGTGAGGAAATGTCCTGGTTTTTAAATTACCTTCATTGGACCCAGTGGTGCAAAAAGGAAGTATGCAGCGTATGCGACACATAGGGGCGCTGCACTACGCTCCCCCCAGGCAACAACTTTCGTTCGGGGGGCGCCGATAGTATGTTTGCATACACCTCAGAAAGTAATGAATTGCAACCCTGATTGGACCATTAAGACTGGATTAAACTTTCGCGATTGGCCGTAGCGCGCGACTCCGCACACCTCGCGCCAGCGGCGGAGGCGTTTAAACTTGACGCGTCACATTATTTGCAGTGTTGTTCGCTCTCTGTGGTCGAAGATAAAGGCTTACAAGAAGTGCTGCACATTGTGTCAACTGATGCAAGTTACGAACTGCCGTCCAGAAAGACAATGTCGAAGAAAATTCAGCAGCTGTATGATGAGGAAAGGGAAGTTAAACAGCTTATTGTGAAGAGCGCCACAAATGCGGCTCTGACTGGGTGTCACGTCCAGCCCCTCCCTCCTTCCTGGTCCCGCCTAGCTCCCCGCTCCCATTCGTTCCTCCCTCTGTCTGTCACGCCCCCCTCGTTAGTGCCCACACACCTGAGTCTCGTTTCACCGTCTTGTCTCTGTGTATAAAGAACCCCGAGTGTTTCATTCCCTTGTCGGTCATTCCCTGTACGTGAGTCCCTGGTTGCTTCTCTGTTCTGCTTCCTCCCGTTCGTTCTTGTGTCCTCACTTTGTAGTCTAGTTCCCTGTATTTTGCATTGGATTTCCTTTGTCTGTTTGGTTATACTGTTGTGCCTTGTACTCCTGTACCCTGTTGCCCTGATTCCATTGCTACTTATGTGTTTATAGTTGTTGGTGTTATGTTCCTTTCGTTAGCGTCTCCCAGTTGTTTAGCTGATCCGTATGTTTAAGACTTTTTCTTATGTGTAGTATAGCTCCCTTAGTATACTTACCGTGTTGCTTGTTCACCCTCCTATGTTCCCTGTTTTAGTTCTCGTACCCCTTAATATCTCGTAGTTTCTTCGTTCGTATATTTGTCCCCGTTATTCTGTTTCCCCCTTAGTAGTTGTACCCTGTTGTAGCCTTTGTCTTTTGCCCCTAGTAATATAGTTATTCCCTGTGCTGTCTAGTCTGTTTCTGTTGTCTCTAATAAATGTCCTAAAACTTGCGTTTGCGTCACGCCTGTCCCACTGAAACGTTACATAATGACCGACCAGTTTAACGTGACGCAGCAAGAGTCAGGTATGGTTAACCCATCGAATGACCAAGGAGAGGATTACGTTGGTGTCCTTCAGTCACTGCTTGTGTGTGACTCTAGGGGCAACCCTGTTGCGCTTCCCTCCCTGGCTGGCCGCCCTGAGGAATATAATGGTGAAACTGCTAATGCGGACAGTTTTTTCTTGCAGTGCAACATGTATAGCCGTTTGCTCACCTGCCCCAGATCCCCAGAACATGTACTGGTGCTGTTTTTCAGATCCCTACTAAAAGGGAAGGCATTGCAATGGGCAGACATAGTATTGTCTAACCGTCGGGAGGAAGCATGGACAGTGGCTGGTTTTACTGACCAGATGCGTGCTAGATTTACTGGGGTTACTGCCCAGTCCACCTCTCCACTGTCCTGGAAACATTCTAATATACTTCCCCAGAAAGGATTGGGAGGGAGCCGTGACCAGGCCACCACGCCCGCCTGCGTCGGCCAGGTCGCCAACCCCGATGACTGCATCCCTGAAGCCACTCCCCGAAGGCCCCCCAAGAATTTTTTGGGGGGACGCAGTGGCCACTCACACCAGAAGGGGCCGGCTCGGACCCGCGATGACGTCGGCCCGGTGGACACGCCATCCGATGACGTCGACCCGGGGGCTCCGCCCCCTGATGACGTCGACCCGGAGGCTCCGCCCCCTGATGACGTCGGCCCGGAGGCTCCGCCCCCTGATGACGTCGGCCCGGAGGTTCCGCCCCCTGATGACGTCGGCCCGGAGGTTCCGCCCCCTGATGACGTCTGTGCGGTGACCAGGCCACCCGATGACGTCGCTCCGGCTGCCACGCCCCACGATGACGTCGCCACGGTTGTTCCAGCCTCCGATGACTGCGCTCCGGCGACCACGCCCTCCGATGACGTCAGCTCGGCGACCACGCCCTCCGATGACGTCAGCTCGGCGACCACGCCCTCCGATGACATCAGCTCGGCGACCACGCCCTCCGATGACGTCAGCTCGGCGACCACGCCCTCCGATGACGTCAGCTCGGCGACCACGCCCTCCGATGGCGTCAGCTCTGCGACCACGCCCTCCGATGGCGTCAGCTCGATGGTCACGCCCCCCGATGGCGTCTGCATGGTGAACTCGCCCCCCGATGACGTCTGCACGGCGACGCCGCCTGTTCCCGCTGCCCGCCAGCGGCCCCCGCCTGTTCCCGCTGCCCGCCAGCGGCCCCCGCCTGTTCCCGCTGCCCGCCAGCGGCCCCCGCCTGTTCCCGCTGCCCGCCAGCGGCCCCCGCCGGTTCCCGCGGCCCGCCAGCGGCCCCCGCCTGCTCCCGCTCCCCGCCAGCGGGCCCCGCCTGTTCCCGCTCCCCGCCAGCGGGCCCCGCCTGTTCCCGCTGCACGCCAGTGGGCCCCGCCTGTCTCAGCTACACGCCAGCGGGCCCCGCCTGTCTCAGCTGCACGCCCGGCTCCCCAGGACACTCCTCAGCTTACGCCAGCCCCCCCAGTGACTGCCTTGCCCGCCTGTGGGCCTGGGGCTGGCTCCAGGCTGAACTGTTCGGACGCTGACGCTCGTGTTAACCCTGTTTTGCACTCGCCTGTGTTCCCTCTTTTGCCCTGTCCCCTCCCTGGTTTCCTGTTGGTCCCTGTACCTGTGTGCGTCCCTGTCCGCGTCCACGTACCTGTCCCTGTGTCCGTCCGTGGTAGTGTCCTCCACGTCCCTGTTCCCGTCTCTGTTCCACGAATCATCACCCATTTTGTTCCCGTCCCCGTCTCCGTAGTCCTCCGCCTGTTTGCCCCTGCATCCCAGTCCTCCCTGGTGTCCGGTCCTGTGCCCTTGACCTCGTCTTGTCCAGCCCCTTTGGTCCCGCCTCCTGTGTTGGCCCCCTGTCCTGTGCCGTCTGGCCCCGTTCCCACGTCACCGCCCATTCCTTGTCCCGGTCCTCCCATACGTCCGGAGTCCGGGCCGTTGTGTCCGTCCTGCCCCGTGTCTGTTGTCCCTGCCCCGGCCTCACCCGCTCGTCTCCCTCTGTGTCGTGGTGTTTCTGTTCCCAGCTTCTGTCCGGCCCTCCCTGGTTGGCGTGCCCCGGAGTTGCACGCCTTGAGGGGGGGCTATGTCACGTCCAGCCCCTCCCTCCTTCCTGGTCCCGCCTAGCTCCCCGCTCCCATTCGTTCCTCCCTCTGTCTGTCACGCCCCCCTCGTTAGTGCCCACACACCTGAGTCTCGTTTCACCGTCTTGTCTCTGTGTATAAAGAACCCCGAGTGTTTCATTCCCTTGTCGGTCATTCCCTGTACGTGAGTCCCTGGTTGCTTCTCTGTTCTGCTTCCTCCCGTTCGTTCTTGTGTCCTCACTTTGTAGTCTAGTTCCCTGTATTTTGCATTGGATTTCCTTTGTCTGTTTGGTTATACTGTTGTGCCTTGTGCTCCTGTACCCTGTTGCCCTGATTCCATTGCTACTTATGTGTTTATAGTTGTTGGTGTTATGTTCCTTTCGTTAGCGTCTCCCAGTTGTTTAGCTGATCCGTATGTTTAAGACTTTTTCTTATGTGTAGTATAGCTCCCTTAGTATACTTACCGTGTTGCTTGTTCACCCTCCTATGTTCCCTGTTTTAGTTCTCGTACCCCTTAATATCTCGTAGTTTCTTCGTTCGTATATTTGTCCCCGTTATTCTGTTTCCCCCTTAGTAGTTGTACCCTGTTGTAGCCTTTGTCTTTTGCCCCTAGTAATATAGTTATTCCCTGTGCTGTCTAGTCTGTTTCTGTTGTCTCTAATAAATGTCCTAAAACTTGCGTTTGCGTCACGCCTGTCCCACTGAAACGTTACACTGGGGATCACTGGACCTGTGTTAGCAACAAGAATTATCTTGGTGTGACAGCTCATATTATAGATGATGAATGGAAGATTCAGTCATTTGCTTTGAGCATGCAGAAGACCACTTCTAGGCACTATGGAGATGCCTGTGGCAGAGGCCTGGGAAATTAAAGAAAAAATATACCATCTAAAATGGTATTAAAAAACATCTTCTGATTTACTTCAGTTCTTCTTATTCTTCCAATATTCTGAGCAAAACTTCCAAAATTAAACAACATTTTTGGTCAGAATTTCCAGTGTTCTGAAAACTGTTTGCTCTGTTTTCGGCACTCATATATTGGTCTGTGTAGTAGACTTGTGGAAAAATAAACAAGATGTTGAAGTTTATGATTATGTTCATTGATTCATTCATCATTCAAACTTAAATTAATATTTCTCATGTTAAATACTGAAATGCAATTAAAATGCGATTAATTTCGATTAACTAATTACAAAGCTTCTGATTAATTTCATAAATTTTTTTTATCGCGTCCCACCCCTAATATGTATAACTCTATACAACTTATATTCTTACAACTTAAGGAACACGCGAATTTAAATCCAAAATACAAATCCACAAGGTCATACACAGTATATCAATATCTTAAATTCCACAAACTCTAACACAAGGTTGGTAAGGCTGGTTCACATCTGGGGATCCTCCCGTTTCCTCCATTTATCCAAGGAAGTCGAGGGCAGAGACGGCATGTTCCCAGGGACATCAGGGATTCCTCCCTGTAACAACACGTAAAAAGACAGGGTCATAACACCCCCCCCCAATATGTGTGAACTTCAAAGAGTGTTCACAAACACACATTCAGCACCTGGACAGGGCATCAGCCACCACATTGTCGAGGCCTCTCGTGCACAATCTGGATATTAAAACCTTGGATAATGAGAGACCAACGCATTAGCCTTTGGTTTGCATTGGCCATGCGCTGCAGAAAAACCAACGGATTATGGTCAGTAAACACAGTGATGGGGTGAGCACTGCCACCGAGGTAAACCTCAAAATGCTGAAGGGCTAAGAGAAGGGCTAAGGCTTCTTTCTCAATGGTACTATAGGCTAATTGGTGTTTGTTAAAATTACGAGAAAAGTAACATGAAGGATGATCCACTCCAAACATGTCCTCTTGCACCAACACAGGACCAATGCCAGTACCACTAGCATCAGCCTCCAGTTTAAACGGTCGGTTGTAATCTGATGCGGCAAGCACAGGTGCACTTATCAGTAAGGACTTCACAGCCTCAAAAGATGTCTGACAGGCAAGGGACCAGACAAACGGAACATTTTTGCACAATAAGTTTGACATGGGTGCCACAACATCAGAAAAGTTTGGACAGAAACAGCGGTAATAGCCAGCCATTCCTAGGAACCGCCGTAGGTGGCGCCTCATTTCTGGCGCAGTGAATGCGCATATTGCATCCACCTTGGCGTTCAGAGGATGCATGGTATCATTACCAACTACCTTACCCAAGTATATGATTTCCCCTTTACCAAAGTCACATTTCTCCATATTCAACACTAGGGAAGCATCCTGCAATTTCCTAAACACATTATCTAAAACTTGGATGTGGTGGGCCCAAGAAGAAGTGTAAATCACAACATCATCCAAGTATACTTCACAGTTTTGCACATCACCTAAAACCATAGTCATTTAGCGTTGAAACGTGGACGGGCGTTTCTAAGACCAAAAGGCATGACTGTATACTGTAGAAATTGGTCAGGTGTAGCAAAGGCAGAGATTTCTGAAGCACGAGTTGTCAACGGGAGTTGCCAATACCCCTTCAATAAATCAAGTTTAGTGACAAAACGAGCAGAACCTATGCGGTCTATACAGTCTTCCATCCAGGGCATTGGATAAGAGTCTGGGATGGTGACTGCATTAACCTTACGATAATCTGTGCACCGAAAAGTACCATCGGGCTTGGGCACCAACAGACATGGAGAACACCACAGACTAATACTAGGGACAGCCAATCCATGTTCTAAAAGATAGTCAGTCTCTTTTCTCAACAGGGAGCATTTGTGTGGATTTACTCTTTATGGGTGCTGCCTAATAGGGACAGGAGAATCTATGAGTATGTCTTGTTGCAGCACAGACGTGCAAGTGGGAACATCAGAGAACAAACTAGAGTAGGTGTGAATCAGCAAGATCACATCAGTCTGAGCTTCTGTAGGAAGGTGTGCTACTTTCTGTGGCAGGGTTTGTAAGGCTAAGGAGTTTGGGAGGCGAGCACAGGGCACACAATTACGACCTATTCACAAGTCATCTTGCTCAGGTATATACTCACTTGGAGGTACCTTGGCAGCCACAGCGATAGGCACAGTAGACATCACAGAGGCCTCATGTTGGGTCAAACTATCTGGCTGGTGGCGATCAACATAGGGTTTCAACAGGGTTATATGGGTTATAATAGGGTTATATGACATAGACGCGACTTTTGTCGACGATCAGGGGTAGCCAAAATGTAGTTAGTAGGAGAGGTTTTTGCCTTAACCATATATGGACCTGAAAATGTAGTACAAAGAGGAGAACCTGGAATGGGCAAAAGCACAAGCACACGATCACCAACCTTAAATGAACGTACAACTGCTTTCTGGTCATACCGAATTTTCATGTCGGCTTCTACAGGTTTCAAGTTCCTGCTGGCAATCTCACAAACAGTGCTTAACCGTTTACGAAGGGTTTCAACAAAGTCACAAACAGGCTGAGTTGATGTAGAATGAGGAGCACCCAGCCACCGTTCATACAGAAGTCTAAGGGGACCAAAGACTCAGGCATGAAAATCTGTCACCTTTCGGCGAAATTCACCGTGATAAATAGGTAGATAGATAGACCTATTAAGTTTGCGTCAACCCCGTGTAGTTAACGGTGACATAAAATAAGAAACGAGATTTTTTTTCTAGTGTGTCTGTAGTTGTAACTGGTGAATTCAGGTGAGGATAACATTCGCGCCAGGGCTGAAAAGGTTGAAGATGAAGTTGTAAACTCTTGTCGTTTGAGTCTACCCTGTGCTTTAGCCCATGTTAGAAAATAAAAACATGTGAACCTGGTATTTTTACACTCATTTTCGCTGCTGATGTATTTATTGGTTCATTAAGACTTAATGGTTTTGACTGAGCCATCTGGAATGGCGAAAGCGGCCTCTCGCGTTTAAGGATCTGGCTCCATACATTGAATCCATTGACAAGACAGTCAAAAAATTTTTTTTAATGGATTTTACTATATTTTACGGAGCCCGTAAGGTGACATCATGTAAAAAAAATAATAACACGTGGCCACGACTTACTAACGCGTGGGAACGAGATACTAATATCGCCTTTCACACGCGGCAACAAAGTTTATTTTTTCACAGCAAAGCAAGCAGATCCCAGGGATGTTCGCGAACTGACTGCCCAAGGAAGGTAAACCTGGCTTTATATAAAGTAATACTTAATTATCTTGTTCGCACGCGTTAATTATCTCGTTCGCACGCGTTAGTAAGTCGTAGCCACGCGTTATTATATTTTTTACATGATGTCACCTTACGGGCTCCGTAATATTTGGCATCACCTGTCACTGTATCCCCGTACACCAGCAACCCCCCCCCCCCCCGTCGCCGTATACCCATGATGTCACATGTCAACGCCCCGTATCCCCATGACGTCACATGCCCCGCCCCCCGGTCTTCTCACCTTTTTAACCCCTGACCCATTTTCATGCCTGAAGACTGATCTACCAAAAAGCAAGGTGTTAGGACTATAACCTGTTGAGTCCTGCACAGTGTCACGGATAGCAAACAGCAATAATGGAACACCCTCATCCCAGTCTTTGTGACAGTCATGACAAAAGGTTCTCAGCATTGTCTTTAAGGTCTGGTGAAACCTTTCCAATGCTCCTTGAGATTCTGGATGATAAGCGCTCGATACTTTATGTTCTATGTCTAATTCATTGACCACTTGTTCAAAGAGCTTAGACATGAAAGTTAGAGCCTTGGACTGACTGTATGCATTTCGGAATGCCAAAAGTAGTGCAAAATTTTATCAAGGCCTTGACGATCATTTTAGATTTCAAGGAACGCAGGGGTATTGCCTCAGGAAATCTAGTCGTAGCACATATTAAAGTAAGAAGGTACGAATTACCTGAACGAGTTTTAGACAGGGGTCCTACGCAGTCCACTAACAGTCTTTCAAATGGTTCTCCAACAACTGGTATTGGACACAGCGGGGCAGGAAGGATCACTTGGTTGGGTTTTCCTACCAATTCACAGGTGTGACAAGAGTGACAGAAACAAGCCACGTCGCTATTCAGAGAAGGCCAAAAGAAATGCTATAGAATACGCTTAACAGTTTTACAAATACCTAAGTGACCACACAGTGAAAAGATATGGGAACAACAATTTGATGTATAGAATCCCACCCATCAGTAGCATTAGACGGAGACCAAGTTCTTATCAATAACCCATCTCGTATGGAGTAACGTTGTTGCAGTTTTGGGGTGCCGGACTTTTTCTCTGCAAGGTTGAAGTATTGCAAGAGGGTTTTGTCCAACTTCTGTGCGGCCCTTTTGAGAGTACAGTATAGTGTGTCATGTATTTATGCCCTTATGAGAGTACGGTATAGTATATCATGTATTTCTGCCCTTATTAGAGTACAGTATAGTGTATCATGTGTTTACTGCTCTTATTAGAGTATGGTATAGTGTATCATGTATTTACTGCCCTTATGAGAGTACGATATAGTGTATCATGTATTTATGCCCTTATGAGAGTACCATATAGTGCAGGGGTAATCAATTAAATCTTTCCGCGGTCCATTTTTTGGGGGGGGGGGGGGGGGTGGCGAACGAAAGTTGTTGAGCGGGGGGAACGTAACACTCAAATGGGTGGTGAACGTAACACTCGTCTGAAAATAAATTCTCCGGTTTAAAATATAGTCTCCCGTTAAAATTTTTTTGGCATTTGGGTCCGTATCCAGTTAATCAGGAATGTGATTGGGTCCGGACAGGACGGCGTTCGGGTCCGGATCCGGACCGCGGTCCGCCATTTGGTGATACCTGGTATAGTGTATCATGTATTTACCTTTGCTATGCTAATGCCATTCCACAAGCACTAAGCCAATCACAGAGACCAATTTACTCGCTTAGATCCCAAAGCACTGTTTGGTCCACAAGACCATTAGAAACAAACTATACATCATCAATCCTGTTGGCATCTACGCTGCATCGTGTTGCTGTGCAAAACTCACCATCGATTCTTATATCTTCCAATACATGTTTCCATCCAGAGGTGGGGACTCGAGTCACATGACTTGGACTCGAGTCAGACTCGAGTCATTAATATTAAGACTTTTGACTTGACTTGAAAAAATATTCAGAGACTTAGACTTGACTCGGACTTTTACACCAATAACTTGGGACTTGAATTGGACTTGAACCTGTTTACTTGCAAAGACTTGATTTTTTTTTTACCCCAAATCTAAATTTTAAAACGCATAATAATATTTATAAAGTGCGCCCCATTAATTTCATTTCCGTCCTTCTGACGCAGACCAGTCCTCTGCTTTTCCACACTCTGTACGTGTGTGTGTGCATGAGCTGCAGCACAACCAATCAAATGGGGGGTTGGCGAACGTAAATTTTTACCGGGCGGGGTGTAAAATGGACACAAATTAAGTATTATATCGCGATCGATCGATCGCCAGTGGTTGGTGCCAGAGCGAACTAGTAACTCATTGAATCATAGATGTGGATCAGAGGTAAATAAACTAGATTTTTTTCCGGCATGAGAAATCGGATGTGTGGTGTGAGAGCGTGTGAAGACGGTCAAATGCGTGTGTCTCACGCTCAATGCGTGAGAGTTGGCAACCCTGGGTTCTGTATCTGAACTCGGGGAAGAGAGCCTCTCTCTGTCACCATCATAATATCCAGTTCTATCTCAGCATGGATTGTGTATTTGAAGACATCTACGTCGAGAAAAAAATATATTGACAAAAGTGGAGCGAGTTTTCAGCTATGGGGACATCATTCATCGTGCACAAATGACATACAGACTTTTGGCCAGCAAATGCAATGCAGAATAGTTTACTGAAATGTCTAAAGTTGCAGATTCCTGTTAATTGTTCAGTTCTTATATTTGTTTGTCTTGTGTCAGTCACACATGTTCTCCAAGAAACCAGATAAGAGAAGAGAGGGAAAATGCTGTTATGGTTCTTTGTATTGTACTGTGAAAATATCAGCACTTTTTATTTGAACATGGAGTTCTACTTATGACTTTTTCACAGAATATTTATTTCTGGAAAATTGTAGTTTAAAGTATGAATATTTTTGCAGCTAAGTTTAACAAATTGAACTGTGCAATAAAGAGGTGTAATTTTAATTTTTTTTTATACTTCGTGTTTTCAGTTGCACATGTTTTATCAAGATTTGAGGAGAATACAGATTTAAAAAAGAACGCATGTCTATTATTTACATTTAAAATATACCTGCAACATTGGTAAAAAAAAAAAGACTCGAAAGGACTTGAAATTCCAAGTTTCAGACTTGGGACTTGACTTGACTGTTGCCTGTCTTGACTCGAGACTTGACTTGACTTGAGTGTCTTTGCTTGAGACTTGATTCGGGACTTGAGGTATAAAGACTTGGACTTACTTGAGACTTGCAAAACACTGACTTGGTCCCA
Source organism: Brachyhypopomus gauderio (assembly GCF_052324685.1). Taxonomy (NCBI): domain Eukaryota; kingdom Metazoa; phylum Chordata; class Actinopteri; order Gymnotiformes; family Hypopomidae; genus Brachyhypopomus; species Brachyhypopomus gauderio. The sequence goes on along the minus strand of NC_135211.1, from coordinate 17,303,099 downwards.
CCTCTGTTTCCATCTATGAAATATTACATGAAGCAGATAAACTAGACGCTGCCTTTATCAGCCTCAGGTTGGACAGCTTGGATGCCTTGCTATGTGAATCCTTTGGGTTCTGTAATAAGCTTGTTTGTCTCCAGTCAGCTTGAGTTCTAAATAGGACAGTGTTGAGTTCTAATTAGGATCGCATTGAGTTCTTATTGAGACAGTGTTGAGTTCTAATTAGGGAAGTGTTAAGTCCTTATTGAGACAGTGTTGAGCTCTTATTAGGACAGCGTTGAGTTCTTATTGAGACAGTGTTGAGCTCTTATTAGTACAACATTGAGTCCTTATTCGGACAGGGTTGAGTTCTTACTGGATTAGTGTTAAGTCTTTATTGATTGTAAAATATTGCTATGACCTATGAAGTTCTAAATGGTCTTTACATGCAATATTGGAGTGATTATTATTATTATTATGATAATTATTGTTATTACAGCCTTCCACCTTAGATCAAAAGGTTACATTCTGAAAATGACTGCACTGGGTAGCTCACCATTTGTGGAATACGTTTCCTTTCAGAGCTGTCCTCTTAATATCAGAGCTTCCTGTCAGAGCTCAGCAGTCATGACCTGTTTAGTCAGGAGTTTCCTGTCAAAGCTCAGCACTCATGACATGTTTATTCAGGTGTTTTGTGGGTAAAGGTGTGGATTTGGCTGTACCTGTGCACTGTGAGTTGTAGCAAACTGAGCTATTTGAATTTGCTGATACTTTATGCTTCACCATTTTTAGTTAAGCTGTTATTTTCCCCCCAGAGTCCTCCGGAGGCCAGCAGTGCATAACAGTACTTACTGCAATAAGCAGAGAGCAAGGGTCATGTAATATATATAGTATATAGTATATAGTATAGAGAGAGAGAGAGAGAGAGAGAGAGAGAGAGAGAGAGAGAGAGAGAGAGAGAGAGAGAGAGAGAGATAGAGAGAGTCATATATACCCTGTGTTCAGGACTGCATGCTTACCAAATAATCTGATTTGATTGTCAGCCTCTAGTAATCTCTTCTGATGCTCTGATATGTGTGTGTTAGACACAGTTGGTAGTTCCCCCAGACCTCACACTGGTCAGTGGCTTATGTCATGGATCTTTATGATCTGATTGCCTCGTGTTTAATCTGACTTAAACTATATGTCCCACCTCAACTTTATGTATTTGCTGTTGGCCAAACAGAGCTGTATTCTCCTATAGGTCTAATCCAGGTGCCGTTCTCTATTGTAATTTCTTTGGCAGTGTTAGCTTTGAGCTGCTCTTTACGGCTTGGGATGGCATTTCTGTAAGGTTGCTTGGTGATGTTCTATAAAACAGCTATACAAATGAAATAAGCTGAGGGTTGTAATAAAACAGGTTTGATATGATAACAGATGGGGAGTCATTTTTTTTTTATAGTGGACCAAACAAATCTGAAAAACAATCTGTGTGTGTGTGTGTGTGTGTGTGTGTGTGTGTGTGTGTGTGTGTGTGTGTGAGAGTGTGTGTGTGTGTGTGTGTGTGTGTTTATGTGTGTATGTGTGTGTGTGTGTGTGTGTGTGCGCGTGTGTGTGTTTTTGTGTGTGTCTATTTGTGTACGTGTGTGTGTGTGTGAGAGAGAGAGAGAGAGAAAGAGAGAGAGAGAAGGAGCTCTAGTGTAGGAGTAATTTTGTTATAGATTAGATTTATCTGGTACATGCCACGTAACTGCTCCTGTACTCCCATCACTCCTCCACCAGAGAAAATGAAGGTGTGATGAAATGTGATGCACTCTCCCTCTACACAGGACAGACAGAGCACCACAGCACAGTGGACCTAATGGATATTACAGCAATTCAACAATTCAACACACACAAGCTCTCTCTTACACACAAATGATCCATTCTCCTTCATTCTCTCTCTCTCTCTGTTTCTCTCTCTCTCTCTCTCTCTCTCTCTCTCTCTCTCTCTCTCTCCTTCTCCCCCAACACACCCTTTCACACAAACACAGAACTGCTTTCAGGTCTGGATTAATATCTGATGTTCCCATAAAATTCACTAATATTTACCATCAGTCCCATTTTGCATCATCTTAATGGTTTTCAGCTACCAGCTCTGAATTTCAAAGCTAATAAAGTGGATAACATTTCTTAGGCCTCTGTAGGGCAGCAAAAGACACAACAACTTCAAATCACTGGACATCATCTATTATTCATTATCTGAGCCATGTAGGAATAAACTGCTTTTCATCCAGTCAATGTTGAGAGAGAGAGGGAGGGGGGGCTTTCACTGATATTTACAGATATATTTACAGATATTTATTAGTTTTACTAACTATTACTGGATCCACTGGATCCATAAACAACAGAGGAATTAAACCATGCAACCTTTATTAAACTTTCTTCTGTAACTCTTTAAAAAATTCTAAATGTCATTAATTTAGTGATTTGGTGATAATAACAAATTGTGTTAAACAGAATGATTTTACTCAAATGTACAAATGTAATTATTTTTCCTCCACATTATATATTTTGCAACAAATGGTATTCCATACATAATATGCCTCTGCCTAGCCACCATTCCGGCTGTAAAATACATATATTTTTATTGTCAATACCTGTGATCATAAATGCACATGCCAGTGGATATGGACGTTTCATGAAGCATTTTTACTGTTAGGTACTATATGGAATGTAGATTAGACAAAATGTAGTAACATAGTAAAATAATTACTGTAGTAATTTATTGTAGTAAATATTGTAGTAAAATAATTACTGTAATTGTAAACATAATTAGCCATGGTCCCATATGTGCCGGGATCCATTGCATCCAGGAGGGACATTTGGTCATGGGGCAAATGATCATACACCTTCCACCTCCAGACTGAAAAAAGTTCCTAAGTGGGGTTGAGGAAAGGCGAGTAGGGTGGGAGGAAAAGGGACATCACTCTTGGATGGTCTATAAACCAGATATGAGAATGACAGAATACTACATTGTCCCATCACAAATGTCCTCGTGTTTCCTCCCACCTGTTCCCTTTCTGCTTCTGGAACCAGTTGTTGGTAGAGTTCATTCAAAAACGAAAGAAGGAGGTCACTGTTATAGGGACCAATCTGGCATTTGTGAAGGACCAAAGTAGCACGTGAGATTGCGAGACAAATTGTTATATTTGTTCCCCTCTGACCCGGTACATTACTGTACTTCATTTTATTTCATTTATCTATATGTGCAAAAAATATGTATTACAGTAATAGCTTTTCAGCTGCCTTTGTTTTTGCAGAACTTTGCATTTTATACGATATTTAAGGTTTTGAACCTTAGGTTTTCATTTTTCACATGCTGTGTGCAAGCATTTGTAAATAAGACAAAAATGATCCAGAATTTTGTTATTGGATAACCTTGTGTGTATAGAAAATGTAAGCAATGTAGAAACATGTTAAATGACTGCATTTTGTGCAAAAACAACATGAATTGTACCACTGAAGACTGATGTTGTGTTTACTGTGTTTAGAGTTTTGAAAATGTGACTACAGATTGGACAAAAGCATGTTAGCAGTCATAAAAACTGTAAAAAAAAACGTGTTCCAGGGCTGCAGAATAGAATAAATTAAGCAACTTTTTATGAGACCCTTATAGGGTTATGGCACTATGTCAGAAAATATTAATTCTGCGTTCATACATCAAGTGACCTAATGTTAATGGAGTTAATTTTAACGGAGTCTTTATTTAAAGTTGTCTGGAGATGAGCTGCCTCGGTAAAGTTTCCTCCTGACATCACATTTCCACATTTCACAGCTTCCCTTTTCATTGCTCCGTTCCCCACAGACCTTTAAAGCAACAAAAGAAGAAGAAAGCCAGCAATTGCACAGAAGCACATTAAGCTCTCCAGCTCTGATGGGGTGTGAATGGTTTTCTGAATGCTTGGAGCATAGAACACAAGTTACAGGACAGACTAAAGTCGTCCACGTGAGTGGGCTGTGCTACTGGAAGGGGTGGAGTTAGAATGGGCAGGCGTTGCTGACGGGGGTGTAGTTTGAGTGGGCTGGGCTACTAGAGGGGTGGAGTTTAAGCAGGCTGGGCTACTAGAGTGGTGGAGTTGAGAAGGGTGGGCTACTAGAGGGGTGGAGTTGAGAAGGGTGGGCTACTAGAGGGGTGGAGTTGAGAAGGGTGGGCTACTAGAGTGGTGGAGTTGAGAAGGGTGGGCTACTAGAGGGGTGGAGTTGAGAAGGGTGGGCTACTAGAGGGGTGGAGTTGAGAAGGGTGGGCTACTAGAGGGGTGGAGTTGAGAAGGGTGGGCTACTAGAGGGGTGGAGTTGAGAAGGGTGGGCTACTAGAGGGGTGGAGTTGAGAAGGGTGGGCTACTAGAGGGGTGGAGTTGAGAAGGGTGGGCTACTAGAGGGGTGGAGTTGAGGAGGTTGGGCTGTTGAACTGTGTGTAGGCTACTGCAGGTTCAGTTAAAGTTTGAGTTTGATTTGTGACTATATTGAATTAAAACTGACACTAGCCTTGAGTCACCTATTGTCCACTCACTGCAGATGTTATGTCTTTCCCATTACACACACACACACACACACACACACACACACACACACACACACACACACACACTATTATGGCTATGATATCAGTTATCTAATTTCAGTTTTTCTCAGTTGATTTGGTTCATTTCTCACATCATGATTTGCCATCACAACTAGTGCATTTCTCAAAACTGTTAGTGCAAACAGCAAAACTCAATGAAATACCTGCAAAAGCACATACTTCACTCAAAATTATTTGTTTTTGCCCCAAAAGCAAATATTTAGGTCAGTCAATTTGTCAGTGCCATCAGAGTATCTAGTCTGTGTGCCATTGCCTATGAACAAGGCAGTCAAAATAGTTATGTTTTCAGTGCAACTTTAAGTCACAGTCAATGCAGACTGTATATTCTGATGGAAACCAACTAAGGTTTTGATTTCAAGAATGCTGCACATTATGTGGTATATCAAATACAGGTTACACACATACAAACTTACATGGAACACAAAGACTGTATGTGGGAGACTGGTAGAAAGAAATTGGACGGGAATCAAATTTGTACAGCAATATTGTACTGTGTTTGTTCGCACTGCAATTTGTTGACAAAAACAAATCTGATTGAAATTAAGAAAAGACAGACAACTGACTGGAAAAACAAAATTAGAAACTTACTCTACACATTCAAAACAACCTGAGCACATACAGCCTCCTCTTGTTGAGGTGTGAAAATGGAACCTCTGCCCCCCTATGAGCTACTCTATATCCTATATGGTAGAAGAGTGCAAAAATGCAAAACAAAAAAATTTATACAGTAACATGTCAGAATTTATGTCAATGTGCAGCATTACAGCAGAGAGCACATTTTTGAATTATAGTACATACATGTTTTCTCTATGAAATGTTTGAACGATTGAAAACACAGTTGTTCTTCCAATATTCAGCTGCACCCAGCAACCACCTTCATCCATTGTAAGACCATGACTTACATGTAAAACATGGTCCACAAATGTTGCCTGTATTTCACTGTTTTGTCCCCTCAGCTTTACACCACACAGTCTTACCCCTCTACACCACAGTCTTACCCCTCTACACCATACAGTCTTACCCCTCTACACCATACAGTCTTACCCCTCTACACCATACAGTCTTACTCCTCTACACCACACAGTCTTACCCCTCTACACCACACAGTCTTACTCCTCTACACCATACAGTCTTACTCCTCTACACCACACAGCCTTAACCCTCTACACCACAGTCTTACCCCTCTACACCACACAATCTTACCCCTCTACACCACACAGTCTTACTCCTCTACACCATACAGTCTTACCCCTCTACACCATACAGTCTTACCCCTCTACACCACACAGTCTTACCCCTCTACACCACACAGTCTTACCCCTCTACATCATACAGTCTTACCCCTCTACACCACACAGTCTTACTCCTCTTATTGGCTGTTCACCCTGTAAATGGCCTTGTCTTTCTATTATGAGACTTTGTGATACTGCAGTGTTTACGTCTATAAATGTTTGCCAATTACAGTAAAGGTTCATGAGACACACCTCTGACCTATGGTTGAGACCATTGGTTGATCTAAGCCTTCACCAATTCCCTTTCTTACTGTAAATGAATGTTCACTTGCAAACAATTTAATCAAATTAGGATAAATTACCAAAATGTAACAAAAAAATAAACTAAATAAATAAATGTAAAATGATACCTTAGAGATTATGACATGTTCAGCACTTTTGCATATAATGACCTAGGCAATGTTTTGGAGGGCACGACAATTCAACAGAAAATCCGGTAACACTTTCTATGAATCTGGTATCTATAATGCATTATAAGGGCATTTATAAACATATATAAAGCATTCATAAGGCTTTATAATGTTTGACATAAGCATTTGTAACTGTACATAAGTGTTCATAATTACACACATAACATGTTATAAGACTATATTATAAGGCTTTATAGCACTATAATGTTATTAAGTGCTATAATCCCCTATAATATATGTATGTTCCTGTTCTCTTGAATGTTGGTGAAACCAGCATCATAAAGCTTAATAACAAATGCTTTGTTTATTCTCATAATTCTTTATAAAGATCTACTGTGATAACCCCATTTTCACTGGCATACTCTATAATGTTCATCAGTATATTTAAAATAAAAATGACTTTGTAAGTGCACATAACATTTAATGAACATTTATAAGCACTCCTTACAGACTGTAGGTAAAGTGATGTTATTGATCAGCTCTATATTAACTTCTAACTACTTATGAATCACTATAAGTGCTCTTCACAGACTTTAAGTAAAGTAGGATTGCCATATGTATAAGAATGCCTAAACAGAGGAGTACAGGAATCACAAGTTTGGGCATTGAACATGGGTTTATTTTTTGTCAAATGTACATAGTTAATAAAAAAAACAGCATGTATGAATAAACATGCAACTTTGATAAAGCAACTTATAAAACATACTACATGCCAATATCAATACATATAAATATACAATTTCTCTGCATTTTATTTTATCAGTAAAAAAGCTAGACAGCCATCAGGTGTTCAGTGCTGCAAAATTTAGAATGCTGATCAAAACGATTTCATTAACATTGACTTTTATACCGTTTTCTAACATCATGGAGCAGTTTCCGAGTATGCCCCATTTGTGCTTTTTGGCCAACCAGTGTTCCCACTGGTTCTGGTGACTGAATACCAGATCCTTTGCTTGAAGTCACGTCAGAAGTACATGACTTTGCATCACATGTTTTGGAGATAGGCTTTTTTGATTCCGTCCACGATTATCCATCTAGGAGAATAAAGTTAAATCATAAGGTAACACTAAACTGCAATTAGTAGCTAATAAAACGGCTGTTTCGGTTGTTCCATATTTAAATACATTTCCATGCATGTTGTGTTGGTCTATTTTATAGACAGCTACATTTCCATGTATTCAACTAACCAAAGTTATGCTACCTATTGCTATCTGCCTAGCTAAGGATCAGTGCGTTCTGGCTATGCTAATCGTTGAACTAGCAGCGCAATGGTGTATGCTAATGAACTAGCACTTACAGCTGCTAATGTTTACTCTGCTACAGGTAAGATTAAAGAACAAGATTTTTTACGTTTACATAGTTTACATGCCACAATAAAATGCCAAACATCGTTATGGTGTTAACGAGGTAACATCGTTACCTTGACATACCTCTTTGTAGCAGGGAAAAGCTCTTCTTTACTCTCCCTGTCTGAAATTACTCTGTACAGTACGGCGCTGTATCACGTGACTCCAGATCGTCCAGGTCAAACGCGGGAACGGAGCGATTTCCGGATAGATAAAATTTGAACAGGTTTTCTGAACAGCTCATAGTGGCTTGGAAGATGTCATTAATTAAAAGAAAAATTCTTGGGTTGTTACGAGGACAGGATAACCTTCGAAGCAGATGCAAAATTGTGCGATGGATGCAGAAAAAAGAGATTTTGCGCAGAGCAATGAGATGCAACTCATGCAAGAAAAAAAATGAAATTACACAAACGGTCCCAGGGAGACGGATATCAATGGTGAGATTTTGATGGTTGTTTTTAAAACATGGACGTTAAATGCGTTGTAGTGTGTTGCATTCAGTGTAAACTACTTCACATAAGATTTGTTGCTTTGGTTGTCCAAACAAATATTGCTAGGTGCTGCACAAGAAATGCGCATCATCGTACCGATGTTACCTCTTCTGTCCGAAAGGGTCTATGTTTTTTCGTTCCCGGTTATCTCTTCTACAGCACATAGAGTTCATCTACAGGTAAGCTATTGTATTTCCTTTGTATAAAATATAGAAAATATATTTTGTAATTTAAGGGTCACTAAGAAATTATTTGACTATTAATACTAATGAACAGCAGCTATAATAACAGTATGGCTACAAATTACAGAATATAAAATGTAAAGATTTTCTCAGGGACTGAGACTGAGACAGATGGATCTTATTGAGGATGGAGTTGCAGGCAGTAGCAGAACTCTCACCAAGATGACATCCACACTGAGAAAAGTAAGAATGTTACAGTCCTGTAGTGTTTAAACTCACTTCAAATGATTTTCCAATTAAAGTTGAATTAAGTAGTAATAATAACAATGTTCTTACCATGGCAACATGTCTGTGCTCAAAGTGTGCATCTCAGGGATGACAAAACTTCGTCAGCGTGGAAGACTGCGTGTTGGTGGCCCACACCATTTTGTGATGATAGATGAAAGTAAATTCTACAAAGAATGTAGTTATACCCACCTTGTGTGTACACCTCCTTGTTTCTACACTCAGTGTCTATTTAATTAGTTCTGCTTATTGTATAGGTGTACTTTTTAGATGTACAATTATAGACTGTACATCTGATTTTCTGTATTACCTTGTTGATCAATGTTCAGGACCCCCACATGGCCCAATGGATCAGATATATCAGTGCTGCTGGAATATTTAAAAACTGTATCCACTCAAAGTTCACTCTAAACACTTTTACCTTGCTTGTCAGAGTCAGAGATGATAGCTCATCTGCTGCTGGTCTTTCATCAGTGGTCACAGGATGCTGCCCACAGAATGCTGTTTGGACATTTTTGGTTGGTGGACGATTCTCAGTTCAGCACTGCTGTGTCTTCTGATCCACTCACACCCTAACACACCACCATGTCAGCATCACTACAGTGCTGAGAATGATCCACCCATATAATACTGGTCTGTGATGAATGATGAATAAAGTATACATAGAAACAGATGTACTACAGTCTGTAACTAAACTACAAAGTGCTCCTATATGATACATGAAGGTGATACCAGGACAGTGAGTGTAGAAACAAGGAGGTGGACATAATGAAGTGGCGAGACAGTGAATATCTTATTTTGGTGCACAAGTACTGTTTATTTGCTGAGTAATATTTTTTTAAATGCATAAAATGTGCAATAACCTTATGGGCACAGAACACATTTTCATTTGCTTTCTAATTAAATTACTTCAGTTAGTAAACAATAATGCATTAAATTAGCACAAGTATGAGATCCATAAAAGGATGTTTAAATAATAGTTATTATTGATAACTGAATGTGTCATAAATGTCTGCCAAATGCAATAAAAATATATATAGACATTTATATTAAAATGTTGAAGTGAGTGAAGTCACGTCAAATTTATTTGTATAGTACTTTTTACAACTGAGGTTGACACAAAGCAGCTGTACATTAATACATTTGCTATACATTTAAATATCCACTATAAAAGCTTAAGTCTTAAAAAGAACAGGTGTGATTAACAGTGATTAATATCAGAATGTTGTTAATCAGATTATTTTTTACTCAGTTGACACCATTAATATTTATCCTTTGTTCAAAGGTTCCTCATTTTTATAAATTATTTTCCATACTTTTTAAAGTATAACCGTGGACGTGTAGGCTCTGTCTGGCGACGGAGCAAGAAGTGGGTGCTAGGAATTCTGGAAGTGAGTGCTACCACCAGGAAGCCCATACTGAAAATCGTCTCCAGCAGGTCAAGTGAGCAGCTGCTACCTATTGTGAGGCGCTACGTGAGAAGAGGAACCAGTAATATTACTGATGATCACCATACAGTACAAGAGACATTTTGTACGTCCACTTACCAGGGCCCACACCCAGCACCTGGAGCGGGCTTGGCAAAAATTCAAGGTTGATGTGTGGCGACACTGAGCAAACCGAAACACAAAACTTCTGAAAGAATACCTAAAGATTATAGAGTGGGAACATGGTATAAAAGTCAATGTTAATGAAATAGTTTTGATAAGCATTCTGAATTTTGCAGCACTGAACATCTCATGTCTGTCTAGTTTTGTTACTGATAAAATAAAATGTAGAGAAATTGTATATTTATATGTATTGATATTGGCATGTAGTATGTTTTATAAGTTGCTTTATCAAAGTTGCATATTTATACATACATGCTGTTTTTTTATTAACTGTACATTTGACAACAAATAAACCCATGTTCAATGTCCAAAGATTTAGTCAATGTCCTCTGTTTAGGCATTCTTATACATATGGCAATCCTACTTTACTTAAAGTCTGTGAAGAGCACTTATAGTGATTCATAAGTAGTTAGAAGTTAATATAGAGCTGATCAATAACATCACTTTACCTACAGTCTGTAAGGAGTGCTTATAAATGTTCATTAAATGTTATGTGCACTTACAAAGTCATTTTTATTTTAAATATACTGATGAACATTATAGAGTATGCCAGTGAAAATGGGGTAATCACAGTAGATCTTTATAAAGAATTATGAGAATAAACAAAGCATTTGTTATTAAGCTTTATGATGCTGGTTTCACCAACATTCAAGAGAACAGGAACATACATATATTATAGGGGATTATAGCACTTAATAGCATTATAGTGCTATAAAGCCTTATAATATAGTCTTATAACATGTTATGTGTGTAATTATGAACACTTATGGACAGTTACAAATGCTTATGTCAAACATTATAAAGCCTTATGAATGCTTTATAGGTGTTTATAAATGCCCTTATAATGCATTATAGATACCAGATTCATAGAAAGTGTTACCGAAAATCCTTTACAACACATTTTGATAAACATGACATAAGCAACTGATAATGTAAAAAACAACAGAAATTGTCCATGTCCATTTACAAAATGTACAAAAGCATTTGCAAAATGTTAAACACAAGGAGAAATGCAATTATGATGTGCACAAGTGACAAGGAGATGTGGAGATTGAGTGAACAGTTTTGAGAATTTCAATTCTGATCTGAGAAATGAACCAAATCAACTGAGAAAAACTGTAATAGCAGCAGATATCCCAACACAGATTTATCATCTGTAACTTGCTATATTTGCTCACATACTGATCAACTGTCTCTCTGAGTAAGTCTAAAGGATGTATGTGAGGATGTTTGTGTGGTATTGTCAAATCTGTGTGTGTCTGAACGTGTGCTTTGTTTGATGTTGTATGTGTTGGAATGTGTTTCTGTTTATTTGTGTAGGTTTCATTTTGATCCTTCTGCTTCTCTTGCCTCTAATTGTCATCCCTCCATTTCAAAAGACTTGGCCGAAAACAAACAGATCGCACCAGTGCTGCGAGTGTTTGGGGGAGTGTCTCCATCCGTGTCTAGACCATGTTTCAGTGACGTACCTGTAATCCATGCAATGTAAAGATCTATAGGCTATAGGCCTACAGCCTATAGGCTGTGAATTGTAGGTTTTCTTTGCAAAACATTATGTCAGTGTACTGAAACATAAAGAAAATGTTAAGAGGGGTCTCTTCAACACTGTGGTCACTACGCAAACAGTATTCCTTTTAATTAGGATATACTACAGAACATGTTAAGATTTTAGGCATAATCTTGATACATTCATTATGTCTTGTATTGATTCGAATGATTGAAGCAAGGAGTTGCATTAAGGTCACCTTACTGCTTAGCTAAATCATTATTTTAACCTATACTGCTGCATCATATTAGTTCAAATAAAAATTATCTATAATGTAGATTTGAGATCCATCTCTGTTGATATGTTGGTTTGTTGAGAAGCCAAACTCTGTTCCTTCTCAAGGTTCCTCTATTCCAGGATCATAATGCTCAAGTATGAGCTGACAATTAGCAAGAAGGATGTTGGATTCCCATATGAACGATGTCATGAGAGGAGGTGCAGATATGAAACCTGGCTCTGACCCTAACCACAATACATTTGCCATTGTAGGATTATGCTGCCAATAAAACACTCAAGGATGTTTGTGTCACGTGGTCCTGCCTCCCCCCTGTCAGTCATGTCTTTTGTTTTGTTCTCTGTGTGTTTGAGTGTCTTTTATTTTGAAATTCCTAGTTGTCTCTGTTTTCACACCCCTGCCTTGTTTTCTGCCCCTCATTATTGATTTCAGGTGTGTCTTGTTGGGTTCCCTGTTTAGTTGGTGTATTTAAGTCCTGTGTTTGGGCTTTAGTGTTGTGGGTTATTGATTATATATATGCAATAGTCTTCTAGCTGGATGTTCTGGTAAATCGATAAACAAAATCCAGCTGGTTCAGAACGCAGCAGCGCGAGTTTTAACGAAAACAAAAAAATTTGATCACATTAGTCCTGTACTATCGTCATTACATTGGCTGACAGTTAGATTCCGTATTGACTATAAAATACTTTTATTAACATATAAAACACTGCATGGCTTAGCTCCAGAGTATCTTAGTGAACTTATTGATCATTACAACCCAGCACGTTCACTTCGTTCACAGGACGCAGGGTTATTAACTGTTCCTAGGATCAAAAAGATCACAGCAGGTGGAAGAGCCTTTTCTTTTAAAGCTCCACAACTGTGGAATAATCTTCCTGCCTTTATTCGGGACTCCAGACACAGTCTCAATGTTTAAAACTCGACTAAAGATTGATTTGATATTGTAGGTTGTGAATCGTGAGTTGTATGTTGTGAGTACTGGTTTTTGTTGACTTTTGTGGTTCTTGCTACTTCTGTGTCTTTTTGTGTTAGCTTTCATGTCACCTTTGGTCTTTGTATGAGTTGTTATCTTTTGTGTTAGTCATTTATATTAAAACTCCTTAAAATTTGCAATTGCGTCCTACCTGCTCAGCCAGATCCGTTACAGTTTGCTTTTTAACTCCTGGATGTCACATTTCTTTCATGATCTACATAAACCAGTAGATTCAAACATCACTGGAGCTTCATTGCTCAAAGAACTGAAAGCAAATTTTTTCTTAAAAAACGGGTTTGTCACGTCCTGTTGCGGACCTCTGTGAACACACACCTATGGTGACTGAAGTTCTTCTGCAGAAGAAGCATTTAGAAATAACATCAGATTTGTGCCAATTCTAGTTTTATCACATAGCTTTTTAACACAAATTGAACAAAGGCAGATAAAGAGTTCAATAAATGTGAATGAAAATATCAGTCTCCTTCACTCAGTATCTTCCCAGAAAAGCATGTGTGTATACTTGCAGAGCTAACTGGATAGTTTTCACTCCTATAGTTGAATCAGTAAGAACTGCTGATATCAAAGAACACATTGTTTTAAAATGAAAGGCTCTTGGGAGTTTAAGGGAATTAGAAGGCCAAGCCTCCACTTCTACTGAGTTCTAGAAAGTTCTTTGGTCCATATCTCAGACATAATCTGCTGAGTTGCTTGATTATTGGTCACTCTTAGAAATGTGCACTGGAGCTGAAGTAAATTAAACGGCCTCCCGATCAATTATCTTTTCAGAAGTGTACTTGAAAGGAATCGCCAGCCAGGGCTTAATGCTTTTCTATTGCCTGATGAGATCCTGTCTGTGAACCAATCAAAATCAATACAGTCAGGCAAAGCCACGTTTAACCCTTTATTGTCAGCCCATCTTTATTATGTGCATGATTATGGAGTAAGAGGACATTTTGTGGTAACACAGAGGCTTAGTGGATGAACTGTGTATTCGGTCAGTGCAGCTAGTGAGTGAAACACATGTTTCCTTCCACCCAAGATGAAGTCAATATTGGTTTGAGGAAATATCCTAAAAGGTTGCATAAAATGCAGCAATTGACTAACCAAATGTTATTTTTGTTCATGGTGTACAGAAAGGCTCTTTAATCATAGAGATTATCTATAATTACATACAATGAGCCTGTGGGTTTCTCAGCAAAATGTGCTTAGGACAATGTTTTCTTCAACCCCCGCCCCTGTAAAATATGCTTTTTCTAGACACTCTAATATGTAAGAGAGATGTCAAAGTCATGGTCTGGGCAGACATGTCACCTCAGATCTCACATATGAGGGCAGAAGGTGCAAAAATGCGTTTACTTTCTAGCTATATGCTCTCTCTCAAGCCTCTCAGTCTCTCTAATTGAAATTGTTTCCTACCACCGAGAGCTTGTCTGAAGGCATTTGGAAGTCTTGGATGCGTTCCACATAAGTGCACGCTCTGCGACAGAGCCGTGTGCAGGAGGCCCCATACTCCACTAGGCCGCTTCTAGCACAGATGCTGTGCTGTTTATCCTAAAAGAAGGGTGTCCTTCAGCAGCTGTAGTTAACCCATCTCCGCAGAACTTTACATGGAAATTGTGGCCAACAAATTAGTTTTTATTTTATTTGAGGAAAGAAAACCCCTCCTTTATTTGCATTCAGTGGACCTCGGATAGCATCTTGGCAAGGCCAAAGGAAAGAGTTGTAATCAGATACTTGGCCATTTAGCATTTAGCATAATAGCTCTGATGTTATCTTAATTAGGACCCTCTTCCCTGCCCAGAAGGGAAGAACTAAAGACAAAAGAAAGTGTCAGTCAATATGTTGTACCATACTTTTTACCACCCTTCAAATAAAGCTCTCATTTTCAAGAATAATAACAATGTTTGGTTGTATTCATCTAAAGGCATGTTGAACAGTTATTGTGTTTTACATGGACATCCCTATAGTACACATGAACATTCATATAGTACACATGAACACATAGTACACATGAACATATAGTGCACATGGACATATAGTACACATGAACATATAGTGCACATGAACATATAGTACACATGAACATTCATATATTTATGTGAATATATAGTACACATGAACATATAGTACACATGAACATATGATACACATGAACATATAGTACACATGAATATTCTTATAGTACACATGAACATATAGTGCACATGAATATTCTTATAGTACACATGAACCTATGGTACACATGAACATATAATACACATGAACATATGGGACACATGAAAATTCATATAGTTCACATGAACATATAGTACACATGAACATATAGTACAGATGAATATTCTTATAGTACGCATGAACATATAGTACACATGAACATTCATATAGTATACATGAACATATAGTACACATGAACACATAGTACACATGAACATTCCTATAGTACACATGAACATATAGTACACATGAACATTTGTTAGATGTTATGTATATATTGTGTGTAAGTCTTGTCCCGTGCTTGTCTTTGTGAGTCTCATTCGTGTTTTATGTGCTGCTGCCACACTACAAGCGCAGCTAATGCGTTATACATAAATAAATGTATGTTCACGCATATTCATCTCGGCATCCTGCATTTGTCTCGGCATCCTCGCAACACATGAGAGTTGTATTCATCTAATGGCATGTTAAGCTGTTACTGTGTTTTACATGGACATCCCTATAGTCCACATGAACATATAGTGCACATTAATATTCTATAGTGCACATGAACATATCGTACACATGGACATTCCTATAGTACAGGGGTGGCCAACCCGTCAGAGACCAAGAGCCACTTTTTAAAAACTGTGTTACGGCAAAGAGCCACATCAAACATGGGCATGTAAATTGTTGACAGGGGAGGGTGGCGAGTGTAGATTGTTGATGGGGGGGGTGTAATGTACAAAAAATAAGTATTATATAGCGATCGATCGATCACCAGTAGTTGGCGAATTAGTAACTCGTGTGAGCGTGTGAAGACAGTCAAATGCGTGTTTTCCACTACGCTGGTTTTAAAAGTATTAGCGGCTCGCTAGGCTTGTAAACAAACCGCGCACCATGAAGATGTAGCAGTGTGTCGTCCTCAGAGCTGATGAAGTAACCGGGCCATGACACAGACCGTTAGTGAGCGCGGACTGGCTGGGGAGCCGCATGAAACCAGGCAAAGAGCCGCAGGTTGGCCACTCCTGCTATAGTATATATGAACATTCCCATAGTACACATCTTATGTTATCATTGGTCAAAGAGCTCTGTGATTTTATTATTTATGATTATTATGATTATTGTGATTTTATTTTATTATGGATATATTGAGGGCTGAATAAAAACAATTTCTCTGCAAGAATTCTAGTGTATATATATATATATATATATATATATATATAGTTCTTGCATACACTTTTAGGTGCTACTTGGACACATCATCAGTGATGAACCCAAGGTCATGGGGTGTTTCGGGTCTTTGATCATCAAACACCCTCGCTCGGGCGACCCCGTCGGGGGTGATCAGCCCCCAACTTGTGTCCAAGTGGCCCGCTACTCCACGGATCCCCCCTCCGGATCCATAGCCATCTTATATATATATATATATATATATATATATATATATATATATATATATATATATATATATATATATATATATATATATATATATAAGTACTACATTTGGTAAATAAACCAGAAACCTGACTTCTGGCTGCATGGGTTTAATTCTCTAATTAAGAAACGACCCCATTTCACCATTCTGCATGCATCTGTTGATAATGTTCTTTGAAAGTTATGAAACAAATTACAAATGACTCACCCAAACTCTGTAACAGGATTCAATCAGCCTCTACAGGTCAAACGCATTAGCGTCTCATTTTCAGTATTTCTGCACTTAAGGCAGTTTCAGGAGACCCAGTTTATGCACTGTAGCTTCCACTGCCTCCACATTCTTATCTTTTGTGCTACCAAAAGATAAAAAAAGATATTCGCTTCATCCCCAGCACAAGTGTTCTTTGTGAAGACATGGGGCTGGGTTTCTGCAGAGTCATAGCTCAAGGTTATATGTGGTTTGTCATGCTATGATATTTTTTCATAGATAATAATGAATGGCTTTATAACAGACATCAATTGAACCGAAAGCTGCAGCTAATGTCTGAATCAAAGGCTGACTGCTATATAAAGGTGTAATTGTAAAAGGGCTTTGGCCAGGGGCCCAGTATAGGACTGGTGGTGGTACAGGTCTCTTTTCAGTCTTCTGGCTTCTAGTGAAAACTGCAGTGTGGTTTCCAAAGAAACAAGACATTCCAGTCATTCCAGCCCTTCATCAGCCGTGCTGCTGCAAACACAAAGTGTCTGTTGTATATTTAAATGTACAACAGAAAACGCACATATATATATATATATACACAATGTGTGTGTGTGTGTGTGTGTATGTATCCCTCTCTGTCTCTCCCTCTGTCTCTTTCTCTCCCTCTGTCTCTTTCTCTCTCTCTCTCTCTCTCTCTCTAGATATATACACACACAAACGTGCAAGGACGTAATTTGGTGGGGCGGGGGGACGGGGGGGCCCCCCCCACTTTTTCAAAAGCCGGGTTTGGTCCCCCCCAGTTTTTACGGTTAAAACCAAATATTTAAATAGCGACAAATCCATGTCCCCCCCACTTTTGAAATCAAAATTACGTCTATGCAAACGTGTGTGTGTGTGTGTGTGTGTGTGTGTGTGTGTGTGTGTGTGTGTGTGTGTGTCTGTTGTATATATGTATGCACTGATTTATATATATATATAAAGACATACAAAGTAAATCATAAGTGCTATGGATTATAGTGATATTTCAAACTAAACTGTTTTCTCTAATTAGTATCACACATGTCTTCTTACAATCAGTCATTCCAACCATTTAAATATAGAAAAGTAACCACTCTGCTATTTGGCATCATTGTATGTACCACACAGCACATGGTGGACCAGAGAAAACAAAAGAGAGACAGAGAGAGAGGGTGGGAGAGAGAGCTGTCTGAGCAGATCAGAAAAATAATTATAGACAAGCACGGTAAAGGTAACGACTATAAGACCATCCACAAGCAGCTTGATGGTCCTATGACTACAGTTGCAAATATTATTAAGTTTAAAGTCTACAGGACTCCAGCCAACCTCCCTGGATGCTGCCCCAAAAGGAAAATGGACCCCAGATTAAACAGAAGGATAGAGAGAAGGGTAGACCAAGAGCCAAGACAAACTTCCAAAGAGATACGAGTTAAACTCCAAGGTCAAGGTACATCGTTGTCTGATTTCATCATCCATCTGTTTTTGAGTGACAGAGAGCTCTTTGGAAGGAAACACAGGAGGCATAAGAAAGCCAGACTGGAATTCGCTAAGATGCATATTGACAAGCCGCAATGCTTCTGGGAGAATGTTCTTTTGACAGATGAGCATTTTGCCAAGTCACATTGGATTCATGTTCACAGACTTAAAAATGAAGCTTCCACCGAACACGGTTCCTACTGTGAAACATGGTGGAGGCGTGGTCAAACACTGGACTGAAGTGGTCGTCCAAGAGACCTGATCCGAACCCAAACAAACACCAATGGAAAGTCGTGAAACATGCCGTGTGGAGAAGGCACGCTTCAAACCTGAGACAGGTGGAGCACTTTGTTCTGGAAGTGCAGCCAGATGACCTGTTGACAGGTGCAGAAGTCTCATTCAGAGTGTCACACAGTCTCTTGTTTCTGCTGCCTAGAACTTCATTTCCCAACATTCCCTGGCTCTAAAGGTGGAAAACACGCCATCTATCTCCACCAATCAGCTACCACTTCCTAGATCTTCATCCCCCAGAGAGTTCAATATTTGCACCTGTTTTCAAATTCACCTGGTGTATTTATATTTAATGACTTCTTTGTGCAGTATTTGCTAGGTGTTTCTCCAGCTAGCCGAGTGGGTTTCCCCAGTGCTTGTTCCAGTTGTGTTTTTGATCCTAACTTTCCTCTGTTGTGTTTATGACCCTAACCTTTTTGTTGTGTTTTTGACCCTAACTTCCCTCTGTTGTGTTTTTGACCCTAACCTTCTTGTTGTGTTTTTGACCCTAACTTCCCTCTGTTGTGTTTTTGACCCTAACTTCCCACCGTTATGTGTTTGGACCCTAACTTCCCTCTGTTGTGTTTTTGACCCTAACTTCTCTCTGTTGTGTTTGGACCCTAACTTCTCTCTGTTGTGTTTTTTACCCTAACTTCTCTCTGTTGTGTTTTGACCACAACTTCCCTCTGCTGTGGTTATTACCCTAACTTCTCTCTGCTATGTTTTTGATCCTAACTTCCATCTGTTGTGTTTTTGACCACAACTTCCCTCTGCTGTGTTTATTACCCTAACTTCTCTCTGTTGTGTTTTTGACCACAACTTCCCTCTGCTGTGTTTTTTACCCTAACTTCTCTCTGCTGTGTTTCTTACCCTAACTTCCATCTGTTGTGTTTTTGACCACAACTTCCCTCTGCTGTGTTTTTTACCCTAACTTCTCTCTGCTATGTTTCTTACCCTAACTTCTCTCTGTTGTGTTTGGACCCTAACTTCTCTGTGTTGTGTTTTTTACCCTAACTTCTCTCTGTTGTGTTTTTTACCCTAACTTCCATCTGTTGTGTTTTTGACCACAACTTCCCTCTGCTGTGTTTTTTACCATAACTTCTCTCTGTTGTGTTTTTTACCCTAACTTCTCTCTTCTGTGTTTGGACCCTAACCTCCCTGTGTTGTGTTTTTGACCCTAACCTCTCTGTTTTGTTTGGACCCTAACTTTTCTGTTGTGTTTTTGACCCTAACCTCTCTGCTTTTGACCCTAACCTCAAAATAATATGAAATAAAATACTAAAACATATTTATTTCCATTTATTTTCATTTGATTTTTTATTTAAATATTTTAATGAAATCTAAAGCAAAGCCTGATTTGTAACTATGAATTAAACTGAGTTTTAAGACATGGGTTTTTCTTTCTTTGTGGAAAGGTACCAACACATCTGTCTGTCTTTCTGGGGAAAGTTCCTTTCATGCCACCAAAACTGCACTGAACCTTGAGGCGTGGACTCCACAAGACCTCTGAAGGTGTCCTATGGTATGTTAACAGCAGATGTTTTAAGTCCTGTAAGTTGTGAGGTGGAACCTTCATAGATCAGACTTCTCTTTCCAGCACATCCCACAGATGCCTGATCAGATTGAAATCTGGGGAATTTGTAGGCCATCATCTTGAACTCTGTCATGTTCCTTAAACCATTCCTGACCAACGTTTGCAGTGTGGCAGGGTACTTTATCCTGCTGAAAGAGGCCATTGCCACGAGGGAACACCATTCCACCATGAAGGGATGTGTTTGATTTAGGTATGTGGTTCAGGTCAAAGGAATGAATGCCAAGAAACAAGATTTCCTAGCAGCACACTGCATCACACTTCCTCTGCCTTCCTCCCCCGGTGAATCCTTGGGCCATCTCTTCCCCAGGTCAGTGATACACACACACACGCACACACACACACACACACACACACACACACACACACATCATACAAACGCATACACACACACACACACACACACACACACACACACACACACACACACACTCACACACAAACACACACACACACACACACACAAACACACACACACACATACAAACGCACACACACACACACACACATGCACACACACACACACACACACACACACACACACACATCATACAAACGCATACACACACACACACACTCACACACACACACACACACACACACACACACACACAAACACACACACACATACAAACGCACACACACACACACACACATGCACACACACACACACACACACACACATACAAACGCACAAACACACACACACACACACACACACACACATCATACAAACGCATACACACACACACTCACACACACACACACACATCATACAAATACACACACACACACATATGGTCATGCACATGATGTAAGAGAAGACATGATTCATCAAACCAGGCCATCTCCTTCCACTGCTTCACGGTCCAGTCCTGATGTTCATGTGACCATTGTAGGTGCTTTTGGCAGGGGTCAGAGGTCAGCATGGGTGCTTGGACCAATCTGCAGCTATGCGGTCCCATACACAGCAAACTGTCATGCACCGTATGTTCTGACACCTTTCTACCATAGTTAACATTAATGTCTTCTTCACTCCGCATGCACATCAGTGTGTATTTGGATCCCTGATTCTGTTGGCAGTTCACCAGTTGTCCTGCATACCTTGTGGCACCATTGGTAGGTACGTGTTGTGGCAGGCTCGCTGCTGGAGACCCAGTCATCCAGACAGCAGAATTGAGCTGACTGCTCACCAGCTGCCCGACACATGCCACACCTTGACAGGTGATTTTTTAACAAGATAATGAATGTTATTCACTTCACTTGCCAGAGGACTTAATCTTGAGGATGATCTGTGTGTGTGTGTGTGTGTGTGTGTGTGTGTGTGTGTATACAACCCGTTCTTAATCAATAAGTACTGAGAAGTGCTGAAGTTCTTAATTTTTCTGTCAGGGTTTAGAGGTATTAGACCTCTAAAACTAAAAGTACTGATCTGGATTTAGTTCTTATAGATTCTTAGTTCTTATATTTAATTACCTAATTAATACAAATGCAAGAAAATGATGTATCTGATCCTAGGTCAGCCTTCTTAGTAAGACCTGTATGGCCCAACTTTAGATGACTGAGAAAACAGAAATGTGTGCCTACAGAAAACCCTCAGACCCTTTTGAACGTCTACTATATAAATCTAATCTGGAGAACATTCCACATAGTCAGGTCTTTTTTTTTTTTTTGTATTGAACGCTGACCACACAGTTCATCTAAACTGGGATTTCAGACCTCTGTTCCAGTATGTCTTTGTCATGTTCTTCATTCTACAATGCTGACCTGTAGCTTTTGTAAGGAGAGTGTGCCCACACCTCTGGTTAATGCCTCATTAAAGTTCACAGGGATGGGGCGAGGGAGGGCGTCCCCACTCTTTATGCCGTCCTGACAGCTACCTCCTACGCCACGGGGAGGAGTTGTTAACTGACTTCAACATCTCCGCCTTTGTCTGCCATTTTCCCACACCCTCATCATGGAGGGAGGGGTTGCGGGGCGCTGCCGGCTTCGTGGTTCACCAAAGAGTGATAATTTCATCCTGGAAAGTCATCAAATGGAGTTTATCCTTGTTCAGGAAGCTCGCCTTCTCCTCTTTCTCACA
This sequence comes from Brachyhypopomus gauderio, assembly GCF_052324685.1. Classification (NCBI taxonomy): domain Eukaryota; kingdom Metazoa; phylum Chordata; class Actinopteri; order Gymnotiformes; family Hypopomidae; genus Brachyhypopomus; species Brachyhypopomus gauderio. Next base: position 17,280,883 of record NC_135211.1, on the reverse strand, counting down.
AGTCATGTTGAATACTTGTTCCATCAACACATGGTGATTGAGTAGTGTATGCCTACACGCAGTGCGTGGACTGGAGAAAGATTTCTCCTCAGAAATGCAGGATGAAAATGAACTGACTACGACAACACCACATTGTCATGGCGGCTTTTGTTTTGGTGAAAGGACAAGACATTACCAGAAAAGTCTTACATTAGTCAGTTACACAACTGTACTTAATAGTTGAACATTACAACATACATTTGTCATTGAAACATTTTTCATTCCCTGCAGCCAATTGTATTCCACTCTGTCGTATTACTCAGAGACACTGCTTTCCTTTGATGCATCATTAAACCTGTGACTCTAACTTACTTAGAGTCGAACATATATACTTAAACCCAAAACTGTAAGCTCAACAATATACACATACCCACACAAAGACTTCTATATTTTACATGTACTGTATGTGCTATATTTTACATGTATGTACATGTATATTTTCTCGCAGGTGTGTGATTGATTGTGTAATAGTTCTACCTGTGTTAAAATTGTAAAGCGACTTTGGGTATCTTGAAAGGCGCTATATAAATTGAACATTCATTCATTTTACATGTATGTACTTTATTTTAGTCCAGTCAGCTTTTCTGTCAGCCAGTATTGCCCGTGTATGTTGCATCACTTAAGTATTTGCACAAATCAGAATTTTTCCAACCTAGAAAACAAAATTCATTGCTCACACATTTCCTGGATCTGGAAATAACATACTTTATTTACAGTTCCTAATGCATAACCTTGAGCGTTGCTTTATTTATGATATTTATTACACACTACATTTATAATATCTGGTACATCATGGCATATTTTGGTACAGGAGAGTTTAATGAAGTTTCCATTTTTATACTAAGTCTGAGGGAAGTGTCTTTCCCACTGTCTCGTTAAACAACACATTGCATGCTACAGTGTTTACAACAGATGTTGCATATGAAAGAGGAGCTCTGATTGGTCCCCTCCCCTACATCTCCAATAAGGCAGCGGTTTACTGTGTATCAGTTAAAGTGTATCTCCGTAGACAGTTTGCAGGTGATTATGTAAGTTTGAGTTGCAGCTGGTTAATTTGGTCAAATGAAGGTACGGTTATGGGGCTATGCTGAGGTTTATCACAGCAACCCTGACACCACTAGAAGACTTCAGACATCCTCCGGAGGCTCACCAGATCTTCTCTCCATCTCTCTGTCTCTCTGTCTCTCTGTCTCTCTCTCTCAATCTCCTTTTCTTTATTTTTTCAACTTACTCTTCTTCCTTTTCTTTTTTTTACTGCTTCTCTCTCTGTTAGAGAGTACAGACTAAACCAATCTCTCTATCTCTCTCCCTCCCCCTCTCTTTTCTATCTCTCTATCGCTCTCCCTCCCTCCCCCTCTCTCTTTTCTTTTTTGTTCTCTTTGTCTCCCCCCACCAGTCTTTAATCCATCAGGCGTTTCATTTGAAAGATGATGTCAATAACACAGAGCAGCTCTCTGCAATCCTACAGAAATCTAAGAGGGTTTGAAGGTTGCATGGGTTGTTTTATACTAACACCCACACCACAGTCATACAGCACTGCATGCAATTGTTCCCTAAAGTGTTTTTCTCACCACACGTTATGCGCTTCTTGAGAAACGCAATTTACCAACACAAAATGTGATCTGATTGTGCGGCATCAGCAATGACGGAGCCCTAAACATAAGAATTGCTTTTAGAACATGTGTCACCTCAGCATGTCACTGTCCCCTCCTAATGACCACCACTGCACGTCTGCGTTCTGTACGCTCCCGTTACATCCAGTGTCTGCAGTGAGGGAGTGGAAGCAGGAGGCTGCAGCACCCTGGTCTCCTGCACAGTTCAGCTTCATATGCCATAATCGCCCTGTATCTGCTTCATAGTGCTTCAGTGGCTGGGCAGGCATGTTTGGGGAATAGACTGTGGGTGTGTGTATCTGGGAGGTGTGTGTAGGTGTCTGGGGGAGGTGGGGGTGTTATGCTGTAAGAGGTGTAGGCATGGACCATTCCACTCCCCCCCCCAGACAGATCTATAGTACTCAAGAGCCTGGGGCTCGGGCTGTATGGCAGGAATAAGCAATTTACAGACATGTTTTAATGAGGACCATGCTACAAATTACAAGATAATGGCTTTGCAATATTGCTGTGCACACTGCCGACCTTGGACAAGTCTCTTCAGAAGGTGCAGCTTTAGTTTGGAAAGAAAACGTGTATGTAGTTTCTGTGAATTTTTCACTTAGTTTCCATCAGTCCATTATATTTTATTAGACTATTACATCATAACGGACTGAATACATTAAATGGAATTCAATAAAATGTTAAATATGGGCCTTCGATAGATTGCTTTAGTTTATTTAAGAGGGCCATATATATACTGTAGGTTACATGCTCATGGTTACAAATGAATTACAAAATGTCCATGCGCTGAATACATATCTGTACAGAACTATTCTTTCTACATACACACAATCATATATACACACACACACACACACACACACACACACACATACACACACACACACACACACACACACACACACACACACACACACACACACACACACACACACACACACACACACACACACACTCAGCCAGTGCTGTAATAGTGCATGCCACACCAGGCAGAACAGGCACTGGAGCCTGTTCATGTCTTCAGGCTACTGTCCACTGTGGTGTGGTGAGTGTGTAACTGGAGTGGTGAGTGTTTCATTGTTGTGGTGAGTGTCTCACTCGATTGGTGAAAGTCTCACTGGTGTGGTGAGTTTCTCTCTGGTGCGGTGAAAGTCTCACTAGAGTGGTGAGGGTCTCACTGGTGTGATAAGACTCACTGGAGTGGTGAGTGTCTTTCTGGTGTTGTGAGTGTCTGACTAGAGTGATAAATGTCTCTCTTGTGTGGTGAGTGTCTCACTGGTGTAATGAGAGTCTCACTGCAGTGGTGAGGATCTCTTTGGTGTGGTAAGAGTCTCACTGGAGTGGTGAGTGTTTCTCTGGTGTGGTGAGTGTCTCACTGGTGTGGTGAGAGTCTCTCTGGTATGGTAAGAGTCTCACTAGTGTGGTGAGCAGTGGCGGCCTCTGACAAATATCTCAGGGGGGGCAATTGTTGTGATGACATCCAAGGTGACCATTTCAGTGGGTAAATAAAAAACAGTGACTTAACCAATGAAAATATAATCATAAATATATTTTTTTCTTTACATTATAGACTGTACAGTATTTGTGCACCGATATATCTTGTAAATATCATCTTGGTTAAAGCTTTACAATGAACATTTAACTGTGGTCAACAAAAATTGTCATCTCTCAATTTGCTCTCACAAACAACTTTAAACATGGAGAGAGGCCAGATTTACCATTCATTAAAGTGAATCTTTCCCACTCACAATAATTTTTGTATTCCTCAGACAGCATTTTATTTTAGGTGTTAGAATATAAATGGGCAACAGCATTAAGGATGGAGCAGAGCAGGGAAAGCAGAACAGGGCGCTCGCTACTTCACAGCCTGCTAGCCATGTTTTCCCTTCATACCAGTTTCACGAAAATCCTCGGTTATATTCTTTTCCTCCCTTTGTGGACACTTCATTTGTTTGATGTTTAAATTTGGTCTCGGTGGCCCTAATTCCTTAGTTGCTAGTTTATCTTGATTATTACGACGACAGAATGGCACTTCTCTTAATGAAACGATTGAGTTGTTCTGAGTTGAAGGATCGCTGGCCGTGTTGAGCAGATTATTTTCCCTACGTTACATCTGACGTAAGCACGTAAGGGCGAGCCCTCCCGGAACCCATAGACATTGCATTGCAGCGCCTACACTTTAGAAAAAAAACATTTAACATGAGAGTCTACGAGAGCAGTCGGGGCGATTTTCAGTTAGACTCAAATCGCCCCAAAAGGGGCGGTACTACAGGGAATGCACCTCAACTCTGATTGGACAATGGCATTCAGAGGCAAGAGACGCTGTCCAGAACAGGCATAGCTAATTAAATACCATGATAGAATGTGAGAAAAAAAAACTTCCTTTTCATCCTTTCGTGGTGCGTCGCCCAATCGCCCTAATGAACAAACCACCCATGGTGGTGAGTGTCTCTCTGGTGTGGTAAGAGTCTCACTGGAGTGGTGAGTGTTTCTCTGGTGTGGTGAGTGTCTCACTGGAGTGGTGAGTGTCTCTCTGGTGTGGTGAGGGTCTCACTGCAGTGGTGAGGATCTCTGGTGTGGTAAGAGTCTCACTAGTGTGGTGAGTGTCTCTCTGGTGTGGTAAGAGTCTCACTAGTGTGGTGAGTGTCTCTCTGGTGTGGTAAGAGTCTCACTGGAGTGGTGAGGATCTCTCTGGTGTGGTGAGAGTCTCACTGCAGTGGTGAGGATCTCTCTGGTGTGGTAAGAGTCTCACTAGTGTGGTGAGAGTCTCACTGCAGTGGTGAGGATCTCTCTGGTGTGGTAAGAGTCTCACTAGTGTGGTGAGTGTCTCTCTGGTGTGGTAAGAGTCTCACTAGTGTGGTGAGTGTCTCTCTGGTGTGGTGAGAGTCTCACTGGAGCAGTGATGATCTCCTGGACAGCAGCCATGAGCGCTGAACCCCCGCCCGCCCGAAACCAGGGAAGAAGCTGATGATGAAGCACTTCTCATTGGTTGATCAGGTACCTGTCAAATGAAAAAAAGGTTTCAGGAGGGCAGCTAGATGGGAAAAGTAGTATGAGGTTACACTACTGCCTTCGAATAAAATAAAAATCTAAGCAAAAATGACAATATGAGAGACAGCATAAGAGTAGAGAGCGACAGAGAGAGGGAGAAAGAGGGATAGAGGGTGTGAGAAAGAAAAAAGATAGAGATAGATAGGGAGAGAGAAAGAGAGAGGGGGACAGAGTTGGGGGAAGTGCAGACAACTCTCATCTCATCTGATTCACTTTGACATATGTGAATGACATGGTGAATGGTTTCCATAGTAACAAATGTGTTGAATTTATGCATGTGATTTTTTTTCCCACCCCTCAGCTAAAAAAAAGGCGAGATATAACTAATGGTGAGGTGTGTGTGTGTGTGTGTGTGAATGCCTCTTTGACAGTGTGTTCATCTGAACATTAAATATTGCTGCCTTTTTTACGTTGGATAAAATGGCCATTGTATTTCACACAGTCTGTATGTAGATACACAGTCTAACACGCTAAAGTATGATAATCTATACGTGTAGAGGGTAATATCGTGGAGAAAAAAATTGGCCATTTTCAGATTTTGTTTGGGTGTTGTGGTAACACCAGCGCTTCAGAGGAGCTGTGTCTGTTCAATCTTCTGCTTTTATATCTCAGTAAGATGAAATAAACTCACTTCACTGTTTTAACATATAGCTACACAAAAACAATTCCTGCTGACATGCCTGCATGTACACACACACACACACACACACACACACACACACACACACACACACACACACACACACACAAATACACACAGACACACAAATATACACACACACATATATATACACACACACACAAACACGCATGCATACACACACACACACACACACAAATACACACAGACACACAAATATACACACACACATATATATACACACACACACACAAACACGCATGCATACACACACACATACATTCACATACACAAACATACACACACATACATAAACACCCTCTTAGACATGGTCAATCCCTGGGGCAGTGTATATATCTGTGCCTATAACTCTGCTAGCACATTTATGATTTATTTTTTATTTTTTTACAATTTTCATGTAGAGAGGTTTTATGTGTTTGTGTGTGTGTGTGTGTGTGTGTGTGTGTGTGTGTGTGTGTGTGTGTGTGTGTGTGCATGCATGTGTGTGAGTGTGAATGGGTCTCTATATGAAGTTTAAGTTGTGGGTATGAAACTGTTTATAATTTATTATATACTAATTATATAATAAGATTATTTATTATGGTTAATGAAATCTTAGCACCGCATACAACATAGTATTTTATTTTGTGAAAGAGTCCTAAATAAAGAATTTCAAAAACGTGGAAAAACAAACTATTTTGTCTACTTAGCCAAAGAGCACTACATATGAGAGTGTGTAACAGCCATGTGGAAGCTCCAGGTCCTGCCTTAACCAAGGCAGAATACAGTCTAATCACAGTGCCACTCCCTGCAGGGACGCACTGCATTAATATCTCATTCACAATGGCCAGTTCACATCTGCTCAGCTACGAACACACAATTTATTGCCAATTTAACCTTTCAGAAACGCAGATTAAATGCAGGTGCAGCAGACCATCTCTGCAGACAGCTCCGACATCCTCACCCCTGTTCCTGAGCCACCATGTGCCAATAATTAAACTGTATTTACCATGTCTGTGCCAACAGTGAAACTATAAAATATTACTATGTTTTCCCTCGGTGTGTGTGATGTGATCAGCTTGTGGTGGTAGAGTTTAGTGCATCTCTGGTTAGTAAATTTACATTTGGTTGAGCTGGGTTTATAACTACTCAGGATGACTGTGTATGAAATTATGCAGGTTACAGCTTGTTTAGACTCAGACCTGCATTAAAATTTAGAGTATGAAAGAGAGAAAAGGTGTGTGTGTGTGTGTGTGTGTGTGTGTGTGTGTGTGTGTGTGTGTGAGAGAGAGAGAGAGAGAGAGAGAGAGAGAGAGAGAGAGAGAGAGAGAGAGAGAGAGAGAGAGAGAGAGAGAGAGAACACACCACTGAATGTCCCAAGCCATTAGAACAAGGGATATTTCTGGTTGACTGAGCAATTCATTCTCAACATGTCACATTGAATTTCTTCCATTATAAAGCACTGCACTCTTCTGTTCCACAGGCAGATTGCCTCCTCTCTTTGCACTCCCTGAAATATTGCCTCTCCTTCCAAACAATCTTTTTTCTTATCTAAAGACTTTCATTCACTCTCCTAAGGGCTCTCTCAATCTCTCTCTCTCTCACTGCACACATTCTCTCATCTCTCTCTCTCTCTCTCTCTCTCTCTCTCTCTCTCTCTCTTTCAATTAAAGCAATCATAAAAATATTCTAGATTCATATGTTATAATTCAAATATCTCTCTTTATTCGTGGGGTGAAACCTCATTTGAAGGTTACTTTTCTAGATGAACATGTATTTCTTTTTTTCTCCCCCTCTCTGTGTCCTGGAATATTTTTAGAAAGGTAATCTAGTCAGTTTCTGTAGATGCATTCACTCTGAGTTTCCTCTGACACATAATTCAGTAGTGAATTCCATATATTCTCTAGCTTCATGCTACCTCTCTCTCCTCCTCTCCCCATCCATCCCTCCCCCTCTTCCTTTCACTCTCTATATTTCTCTCTCTCTCTCTCTCTCTCTCTCTCTCTCTCTCTCTCTCTCTCTTTCTTTCTCACTCCCCTGCAATCAGACAGTTGTGACAGGTCTGGCTCTACTAGATTGATGTTGCTCAGATACCAAATGGGAGACAGAGTGGCAATTATGTCAAACGACATAGAAACACGTGTCTATGTGCTCCTGGGCCTTCCACCATGCATCCTTATCACACTCTGTAGCCCTGAACAGAGAGAGAGAGAGAGAGAGAAAGAGAATTAGGAGCTACTGCTTCAGTTGGTCAGTATAGTTGATTAATGACTGTTAATAATTTGTGTGGTAGATAACGAACCTCCCTTTTGTTCTTTTACCTGCCTATCTGTCATTTCCTGGTTATGTTAATTTGCTCTGGCAATAATGTAGCTTATAACATTCATGCCAATGAAGTGTTGTTGAATTGAATTGAATTGAAGTGAACTGAAGTGAATTGAGAGAAATGGAGAGAGAGAGAGAGACAGAGAGAACAGGGTAGACAGAGAGACAGAGAGGGAGAGAGAGAGACAGAGAGAATAGGGGGTGAAAAGAGAGAGACAGAGAGGAAGAAAGAGAGAGGGAGGGGCCCGCTGTCTCCCCTCCCTTTCCCATTTGCATTCTTAACCCGTCTTTGCAGTACAAGTGTAAATAAGCCAGGAGCGTGTGTGTGGATACAGCGCGCAGAGCTAACACGCATGAGACCTCACATAGCACCGCGGCAGCATCAGGCACTGGAGGCCGTCGGAGAGCACCAGCGCTCAAACGCTTAGTTCTTCTCCCTCGAACTGGGACAGCTGCACGGCCATAAGAGCAGCTCGGTCTGGAAATGTTTCTGCTCAGAGACACAACAACCAGAGCGGTGGCCAGTAGCTCTATCTCCCTGAACAACGGCAGAGTTTTTTTTAAGCATGAGAACATGTAGTTTGCCAGACAGGCTCCATCTGCGCAGGCTTGTGGACAGGCTATTTTCACAGAAAATAATGTACAGGCTGTTATTATAGCAGATCTCCAGTCTGGCGCACCAGGTTGGCCTGCCGCCAGGCCCCGCACACTTTGTGATTTGTTCATCTCTGGTAGTTATTATTGGTGGGACTGTGGTAGTGCTAGCTGTGGTAACGCTAGCTCTGGGGCCCGTGCACCCAAACCACTTCTAACAGCCAAACTTGAGATGCTATATTACAACAGCATACATAGGGACACTTTGAGAAAGGAGGAGTGTGCAAGTGTGCTTGGTGTCAGAAAAAAAAAGAGAGAGAGAGAGAGAGAGAGAGAGTAAGAGAGAGAGAGAGGTTTGACCCAGCAGAAAGTACTCTGGCCATCTTCTAGAGAGTTTACTAACTCTATCTTTCCTTCACTTTATGCAACTTCTAAGAGTGCAACACCAAACAGAGCTAAGGGTTTAAAGGTTTAAGGGTTTAGGGGTTTTCTGTGGTTTCTATTTAAAGGAAGGCAAAGTGGAAAGTGTACAGTGATGCATGCATTACTGATGTAATTACACATCTGCTACCAAACGTGTACTTCTCTAGATACCTTTTAGAGCAAATACCAGCAGTTAATAATGAAACCTATGAAAGTTTGACAGACCATAGTTTATTCCTAAACCATCATGCACTGGCCTGTCATGTAAGAATGTAGCTGAACATGCACATGTTTTAACTGCACTACCTTTTTTTTACTTCATAATGTGTAGCCCAGTCCTAAAACAATAATACAGCCAAAATACTTGAAGCAGGCTGGGGTTTGTCTAAAGCCTCTCTAAACATCTCCTGCCTGCATGTTTTTTGATGTGGGATTTTTAAAACCATGCTAGACACAAGCATCATCTGGCAGAACTGAAATACCATGATGATGCCAGACTTTCTGTGTGTGTGTGTGTGTGTGTGTGTGTGTGTGTGTGTGTGTGTGTGTGTGTGTGTGTGTGTGTGTGTGCATGTGTGCGTGTGTGCGTGCGTGTGAGAGAGAGAGAAAGAGAGAGACAGCATAGGAAGATGTGCAATGATAACATGTCAGATTATGGAATGAAATTATCTACAAGCAGCAAAATATAAACAAACAGCATGTCACTCACTGAAGAGAGGGAGGGGGGGGGGGGGGTTGTGTGTGTGTGCATGCATGCACATGCCAATGACATGTTTACATTCAACCCATATATAATAAGCTAACGTATTCACTGCTTATCTGCTGACATTTAGCTCAGCGAATAGAGAGGGGAGAGGTCTGTTCTCAGGCCTGTTCTCCTGGTCTGTTCTCAGATCAGTTCTCCAGGTCTCTTCTCAGGTCTCTTCTCAGGTCTGTTCTCCTGGTCTGTTGTTCTGTTCTATTCTCAGGTCTGTTATTCTGGTCTATTCTCAGGTCTGTTCTCCTGGTCTGTTGTTCTGGTCTGTTCTCAGGTCTGTTCTATGGTCTGTTCTTAGGTCTGTTCTCAGGTCTGTTGTTCTGGTCTATTCTCAGGTCTGTTCTCAGGTCTATTGTTCTGGTCTATTCTCAGGTCTGCTCTCCTGGTCTGGTCTCCTGGTCTGTTCTCAGGTCTGTTCTCAGGTCCTGTATGAGGAATCAGAATGTCTGTTCCACAGAAGAAGTTTGATCAAACTGAATTTGAAAGTTTGTGCTCCTAGTTTTTTTCTTATTCCTGGTTTGTGTAGTCCATGGCAGAGAGGGTTGAGGAAAGAGGAGTGGGGAGTGAGGAGTGAGCAGAGAGGAGTGGGGAGTGATGAGTGAGCAGAGAGGAGTGAGCAGAGAGGAGTGGGGAGTGAGCAGTGAGGAGTGAGCAGAGAGGAGTGGCTAGTGTCTGCTCACTGCAGGATGGTGTAAGCGTGCAGCTGTTCCCTGGTTTGTTCACGCGTTTGAAGGCAGCCCTGTCATTCCTTTAGGTTCCAGCCTCCAGCTCACATGTTATCTGGTGTGATTTTTATAGCCTGGATGGCGCATCAGAACTGTGTTGTAAGCACATGCACACACACACACACACACACACACACACACACACACACACACACACACACACACACACATACACACACACACACACACACGCACACACACACACACACACACACACCCACACACACACACACACACGCGCATGCACGCACACACGCACACACACACACATACACACGCACGGACACGTGCACTGCACACACACACACATACACACACACATGCACACACACACGGACACGTGCACTGCACACACACACACACACACACATATATGCATGTACACACACACACACATATGCATGTACACACACATACACACACACACGACAGCAGCTCAGTCTGTCAGTTCAAAGTCGTTTTTACACACATACAGTACAATACAAGCATATACGATATCTCAGACACGTGCTTAGTTAAGAAACACTCAGTTAACAATCACATATGCACATACACATGCAGTTAACATATACACACACTCAATTAACAAACAGACATATTTACGTTCATCTAACAAATACAGGCACACACATACTTTTAACAAACATGACCATACACAGGTAATTTACTCAGTTACAGTAATTTCACAAATATACACACATTAAAACATGTTCAAAAACATCACATAATCATAAAAAAACAGACTACAGCCTTCCTGTCCATTTCAAATTGAAAGTGAATACCGTTGAATGTACTGACCAATAGGAGAGAACCCACAGGGCCCCAGAACCAATGAGCAATTTGTAAAGCTTGCACTAGAACAGCAAACAGCCTCAAGCTTCTTGCCCCCCCCCCCCTCATTCTCTCTCTCTCTCTCTCCTTCTCCTTCCCTCTTTCCCTCTCTGTGTTTTCTCCATGACTAAAAATGTGGGTTACAGCAATACATAAAAATCTATGGGTGCCATTCAGTGTGATATTGGGCCTTTCGTGGTGAAAAAGCAAATAAGCACATACCAATAAGTGGCCATACCCATAAACTCAGCATAACAAAACCCTCTAATATTACCACCGTCGAGTTCAGCCTGCTACAATACTACATTCTGATGTATAGTAAACAATGTGGTAAATAACAAGGTTTCACCCTTAACTAAGAAAACATTGTATATACCAGACAAGATATGCTGTGGAATTCCAAGCCTCTACTTCACCATATCTACCTCCAACTGTCTCACCTGACTAGACTGTAGGGGAACAGCTCCTAGTGTGAGATATATTAAGTATATTTTATCACTAAGCATGAATGTATTTATCTTACTCTCTGTTATGCAGCTGCTATGGATAATTGACAACACAAAGGCTGTCATGGATGTTTTGAAGAGAAAAAAAAAACTAGCCAATAAAGTGTGTTTAAAATGTCTCATTTTATAGGGACACAAAGCAAACATTTGAGTCTTGATGCTCACTGAACTCGAGGCATGTTAAATAAGTCTGAAAAATGCCCAGAGCTGATGTGTCTTTCTGATCCTTCTAGAGGAATGAGTTTGTCTTAACATTCTCTTCCCCATGGCCAAAAAGAAATGGCTTGCTGCCAACAGCTAGTGTTTGCTGACTGATTTAGGGGTTAATGAGGACAGGGAGACTGAGATATCTCTCACTCTCTCATTCTTGTTCTCTCTCTCCCGCTCTCATTCTCTCTCTCTCTATCTCACGCTGTAATCTCATTTAAACATGTTCTTGTGCTTAACTCTTTTACAAATGCAAAGGTTGAAATACGTAGGGGTCTTGGAAGAAAAAATGAAAAAAGGGAGACAGAACAAAAAAGAGAGCAGGAAAAGCAATGATAGACGTGGAGTAATAAAACATTGTCATTACACTCAGAATAAGGAACATACTGATGCATGTAATGTAGTTACTTACCACGTTTCACAGGGTGTCAATCATGCTGATATCTCGGCATCATTTAATGGGATACTGAAATATCCTCTTCAGCTCCGAGGCTACTAAGGCTTGCACTAATTAGTATGAATGAAGAGCGTTAAAATGACTAATGCTGTGGAAGACAGGTTTTAATTGAGAATAATATAATGTAGTAGTCTGCAAATTCATCAAAGCCCTACACTAATTACACTCCAGACGGATGGTGCCTCTGAGAGTCATTTCAGAACTAGCTTCTCATAAACGTGTTGTCCCTAGTACACACACACTAATTGCTGATCTGCTGAACAAGTTTCATAGTCAATGCTGTATACTAGAATATTTGAGATGTAATCTAATAATGACTGTGTGTGTTTTTTTTATTTTAGAAGGTTTAGCTGCTTTGTTCACATGGCTTTGCCTTATGGAGCTTTAGTAGCAATCTGTTCAACAAATGATGAATAACTAATATGCTTCCTCATGAAATCAACTGTCTTTAATGTTAAAGCTAATGCAATGCTGGAACACCAATTTATAAAGTGTTTGTGACTGTGTGAGTGAGAGAGAGAAAGAGAGAGAGATAGACAAATAGAGAGAGAGAAAGATATGAGAGAGGGAGAGCAGAGATTCAGTCTTTATTTTCTCACATCATTACTGAATGCTGTAATAAAAGCAAAGGCGCCCAAGAGTACAACATGTAAAGCAAAGCTATTGTGTCCTCAATTTACATACTGCAGCACAGAGAGAGAGAGAGAGAGAGAGAGAGAGAGAGAGAAAGAGAGAAAGAGAGAGAGAGACACACACAGAGAGAGGGAGAGAGTGACAGAGAGAGGGAGAGAAAGAGAAAGAGAGAGAGACACAGAGAGAGACAGAGAGGGAGACAGAGAGAGAGGGAGAGAGAGAGAGTGACAGAGAGAGGGAGAGAAAGAGAGTGAAAGGTATAGATTGCCCAGATGTAACACTTCTTTCTACAAAAAATATCACTATATAGAGACAGGAAAGAGCGGCACAAGGTAGATAAATTTACTCTCATTTGATTGGACGAGACCTGGTTGCCCTGTTCTGTTATTCAGTCTTTAATATGGCTTTTCAAACATGTAAACACTGGACTACTGCCACTGATCACACAGTAGAGACAATAATCACACTAGCTCCTGAAATCTCGACTCTGAACTAGTCCACGGGGAAGCTGAAGGACATGTCCCAGACTGAACGTAATCTGTGCTGGACAGTGGAATCCCTCAGTGTCTCTAAAATGACAATTACATGTTATTACACTACTCTGTTTCAGTTTCTAAAGGCTTAATAGAACAGTGATTGTAATAAACACCAGTGCCTTCTCCAGCTTGTGTAGTGTAGTGTGGAGGCATAAGTGATAGGGCCTTGCACACCTATCAAGAGTGCCTTTTGCACAGTGATCTAGCACCTTACATTCAAATCCTCCTGCTACCACAAGAGATTCCTACTGTGCTCACCACTGGGCAGATAGATCCAATTATGTGAGATTTTATGGGTGACTCCAGCCATGTTGAAGAAAGCACTTTGTAAATACCATGTTAGCTTCAGCTAAGGAGATGTCACAACGAGTTGGGTTTCCTGGTACAGGTGTGAGGCGCATGAAGCCTCTGGAAGCAGTGTTGTCCCATTCCCAAATGTCGGCCACAATGGAGAGATCACATTCTTAATAGTAGAGGCGCGTAAATAAAGATTATTAGGTTAATTATTGTGCATTTATTATTCTTTTATACCTGTGCATAATTACTGTGGGCTGATATAATTGAATTTGAACTTGTGCCAGTGGAGGATAATTTGTTTTCAGGTTACCAAATGGTGACAATGTTGCGCGGCAGAGAGGAAATGACACGTTCTGTGCGCATAGCATAATTCATCCCTGCTGCAACAATGACACCAAACCCTCGGAGAGGAAATTAATTCACCCCCCACACTTCTCGGCAAACAACATTACACACAGAAATAAATAACAACAGTAAGTCAAAGGCGCTAATTCGTGCAGGAGTAACAGAGTTTTCCGACATATCAAATATAATAACAACTCAAGGGTTATTTAGAAATAGAGTAATTTTTTTCTGACTGTGTTTCTCTCTCTCCCCACCTCTCTCTCTCTTTTACATCTTTTATACCATTGCACATTTCTGAAAGAACAAAATCTCATTTAACTGTGTTTTTCCATAACATAGAATCACTGTACAGAATGACAATGTCTAGTGTAGACGCTGTCTAGTGTAAAGGCTGTCTAGTGTGTGGACAGTACCCTAGCTCTAACCCTAAAACAAGACCACCACCGAAAAACACTTATCTCATCTTCTAACATGACCGATCAGTCATCTTCCATTCTGACTAATCACTCATCTCCCAACATGACTTCTAACTCATCTTCCAACACAACTTATCACTCATCTTCCGACATGATTAATCACTCATTTCCAAACACGACTCATCACTCGTCTACTATCACAACTTATCACTCATCTTCCATCATGACTAATCACTCTTCTTCCAACATGAATGAATGAATGAATTAGGACATAATTCAGTCCTGTGGGAATATAGAACTTGAGTGCACTTCTAGCATGCATGGTACTCTCAATAACACATAATGCATAGGACCCCCTTCATATACATAATACATTAACCTATCATTACCCTCACGAACAATCTTGATTCTGGCTAATTAAGGAACACAATTTCTGATTCTCTTGCTGTGTGGATCCTACAAATATGACTACATAGGGAATATATTAGGATGAAATTGGTACCACTGCAAATGGTGTAGATGTAATATGGTGTGTGCAGCTTAAAGAGGGGGAATATTTGCTAGTTATTAGAATGCTATCAGGGATTTGCTCTCATTTGTGAGACTGAACATGATCCAGCACTATTTAATTAAACCTTGGCTCTGATGCTGGCTGTACAAAATTAAGGACTAAATCATTAACTCACTCTTTGACTGTAGAGGAGATGGAGAAGTTATTGAACCAAATGTTCTGCTACTGAATACTCATCACAATCCCCTGCCTTGGTTGGGGTCTTTTAATTGTTTGGGATGCTTGTTTGTTTGTTTATTTGTTTGTTTTTGTTGTTTGTTGTCATGAACATCTTTTGGCGTAGCTCTCCTTGTGTTCAAATGATGCAGATATCTAAAACCCTGTGTGCCCATTTGTAATTACAGTGAGAGATGCAGTAAAGAGTCCTCTAGAGAGTACAGGCTCTCCTGCGTTTCCACACGCATACAATAAGTACTCCTCCATTAACTACCAATGCAAAGGCTGCACAACAACAACAGTAATAAAGTTTAGACATACTTGTAGCAGTATGAATGACTTCAGCCTTTAAGAATCATCCTGCCACCATGCAGAGCGGCTGGATTTAGGCCGTTTGGGCTGAAAGTGTCCGTTGTCTGTTCTCCAAACATACAGTAATCCTTTCCAGATGTCAGGACTTATTAAAGCAGGCTTTCTTCCCCCGCTGTAGCATTAAGGCCTTCTTCCCATTACAAATTTGCATACAGGCTTTGGATAAAGTGGTCTCCAGACATGGCTCCCATCGTAAATATATTAATAATTTCTGACATTATTGACATTTTATTGTTTCAGTTGCAATATAGCAAATGAGGTGTGAACAGAACTCTGGTGTATGTTTCAAGGCTGTTGATGAAGAGTCTTTACATTGGTAATGCTACAGAATTTTGTTGAAGTCACATATAATGACAGTAAAGACTCTCATACTCTAGTATTGACCTGTGTATGTGTTTATAATGTTCAACAGTATGTATGTTGGTAATGGTCTAATGTGACTAGCGTGTGTGTTTATACCGATGAACCATCTTTACGTTAGCATTGGTTTAGTGTGATGTGTCAGAGTGTGTGTGTGTGTGTCACGGTATGTTAGCGTGTGTGTGTATTGATGAAGAGTGTTTACATTAGTATTGGACTAGGGTGACCAGTGTGTTTTTGTATGTGTGCTCTACATTAGTATTATATGTGTGTGTGTGTGTGGGTGTGTATATGCGTGTGTCAGGGTGTGTGTGTGTGTGTGTGTGTGTGTGTGTGTGTGTGTGTGTGTGTTTGTATGTGTCTGAGTGTATTGATGAAGAGTGTTTACATTAGTATTGGACTAGGGCAGCGTTTCTCAAAGTGTGGGGTGCGCCCCACTGCAGGAGGGGTGCAAGCAATTGGAAGAAATGAACCTTTTTAAGCCTGTCATTTTAATGCCTGTTCGGTTTTCATAAGCCTCGGATGTTTAAAACGTTCGCCGCCGCCGCCCCTGTCAACAAATCACGTTGCCCCCCCCCCCCCCCCCCCCCCGTCAACAAATTACGTTCGCCATCCATTCGTGGGGCGTGGAATTTCTGGAATGACAGAAAAAGTTTGAGAACCACTGGACTAGGGTGACCGGTGTGTTTTTGTATGTGTGCTTTACATTAGTATTATGTGTGTGTGTGTGTGTGTGTGTGTGTGTGTGTGTGTGTGTGTGTGTGTGTGTGTGTGTGTGTGTGTGTGTGTGGGTGTGTATATGCGTGTGTCAGGGTGTGTGTGTGTGTGTGTGTGTGTGTGTGTTTGCATGTGTCTGAGTGTGTGTATTGATGAAGAGTGTTTACATTAGTATTGGACTAGGGTGACCAGTGTGTTTTTGTATGTGTGCTTTACATTAGTATTATGTGTGTGTGTGTGTGTGTGTGTGTGTGTGTGTGTGTGTGTGTGTGTGTGTGTGTGTGTGTGTGTGTGTGTGCGTGTGCGTGTGTGTGGGTGGGTGTGTTTGTGTGTGGGTGTGTATATGCGTGTGTCAGGGTGTGTGTGTGTGTGTGTGTGTGTGTGTGTGTGTGTGTGTGTGTGTGTGTGTGTGTCTGGTCTTCTTTCATTTTCCAGTTTCTTTCCTTCTGTTTTCAGTTTGGATTTTGATTTATGACATTTTGAAATCTGCATATCAACTATGACACAGTTAGATTAGAGACCCGTGTGTGTTTAAAATTATATATAAAGAGACAGATATTCAAAACTGTAGTGAAGTGAGAAGCAGAATGTATCAGAGAAATCCTCCAGCTGAAATGTACTGTTTCTCTGGAAACCTTGTGGGTTCACTACAATTTTACATATCTCTACATCTCTTCTCTAACTCTTAACAATAGTTACTACAGTAATACTGCGGTAATAGTATATATTAATATATTATAGATATTATATATATATATATATATATATATATATATATATATATATATATATATATATATATATATATATATATATATATATATATATTACTGTGGTATTATAACATGATGTGTAATGTATAATAATCATCAGTTATAGTATCGTAGTGCTGTTACCATATTCGTCTAAAACAGAGGTTTGTTTCCAAGCTGATATTTGGCAGTGCTGTTAGGAGACGCCTTGTTCGTAAATCTCATGGACTTCAGCAGCACAACCATAGAGTAGGTCTGAAATCCCCAGGTGGATTTATTAAATAATAATGACACCTCTGCAAGCTACATTTAATTTCTGTGCCCCTTGTGGTCACATTGGGGAATTGTATCAACCTGAGAGACAGTTGTTTGATTAACTCTGTCTCTCTTATGTGTTCAAATCATTGAATCGATTCTTCATAAAATGTTTGCGTGTCCGTGACTACAATCTATTTTATTATCAAGACATATAAAACTGCATTCCTAAAATTGTGAATCGAAAATTATTTGTTGTAGTTCATCAAAAGTAGTTATATGTAGTTCTTGACGGCTGTTTTATACCAGTGTAATATCTTGTGAGTTTACAAGTTGGTTTAGTCTGAAGAGGAAGTGGCCTATTCACATGCAAATAGGCTGCATTTGATTTGCAAACCCGATTTGAACATTTGAATACATCACGTGAGATTAAAATACATCTCCTGAACAAACCTCCGTACCAGTTGTCACTATGAATACAAAAGACACTTAATGTGAAAAGATACAAATGATCCGCACGTTGTTTTTAAGATTTAGGATGTAAAACACCATGCCTGCGTAGTTTTATGTCTAATATATTTTTAGATTAGTCAAATATTTCTGAAAGTCTAGATGCTCTCCAGGTTAAAGTGTCCACTCAGTGTTTCTTAGGCAGATTTCTATTTGACTGGTCGTAAGGGGGTCGGAGGCGGCGGGGAGTGGTCGCGCTTGGCCGCACGCTTCTCCTGCTCATTACGCCTAGGAACACAGCTTGATGTAGATTGATGGAACAAGGAGACTATTGGCTCTTCCAGACCCCTGAATCCTAGCGGCATAATTAATCGGTAAACGCCTCGTCCAAAGTTTGCTGCAAGGTGTTAACGTTAACTGGAGGATGGTGGAGAACGAAGCTGAGGCAACTCTGAAAAAAGGGCTAATTTAACCAAATTAGTTTAGTTTTAAGGCGCAGAATTCCGTGAACTTGATTTAGTGCTCTCCGTGCTACATATAGACACTGCGCTGAACTGGAAAACTACGACGTTTGTATTTTTCCCAACGTTTTTGTTTTGTTTTGTTGCTCCTTATCTGGTAAGTGAGTGAGGGAGAGTGTTTTGGGGGTGATTTCGCCGCTCGCGTGCTTCTTTGTGTACTGCTACTTCAGGCGTGCTCGAGCACGGCGCTGTGCCTCAGTAACCACCTCCTCGGGCGACCTGAACACTGCTCAACATTTACCAACATCTCCCAACTACGTCTGCGTATAGACCAGGATTACTAAAACTTTTTTTTTTGTTTTATTTCACCCCTTTCCCCCTGTCCTCGTGCGCGTGCAGCTCCCCGCCGCGCGTGCACGTTTTCACCGCGCGTGGATTGTAAAACAGCGAAAACAAACTGCGCTCGGCTCGTTGTGCAGCTGCGCTTCGTGAACAGGGAAACATGGATGTACGATTTTATCCGTCTACCGGGGGGAATTCTATACCCGGAGATCCGCAGAACATGGATTTCTCCCACTGCCTGGGCTACTACAACTACAACAAGGTGAGATATGGTGTTTTAATCGTCCTCCCGACACCTATCGTTCAGCACGCAAAATAGTAGGACAAAGTTGATTCCTTGTAGCGGACCTGAGAACAGTGTAGCTTTTAGCTCACTTATAGCACTACTGGCTTATTAAAATATCACACGCAAACTATATATATATATATATATATATATATATATATATATATATATATATATATATATATATATATATATATATATAGTATGTTGCATGTTTGTAGCAGTTGGCCGTTGAAGCATCATCATGGAGCAGGTGGAAGAGTCGTGTGCCAGGAATGTGCATTATTCGATCTTTTCGTCTTCTTACAGAAGTCGTACATCACATGAACTCTGTCTTACAACCAGAAGAAGAAACGTTTATATTGAAACCGTCCTCGTCAAGTTGCCAGCACACTCCTCCTTGTATTCAAGCACTTACCTTACTTTAAATGTAACCCCCACTTTGTGAAAATGGCCCCAAAGTAGCTTGTGGCGTTGAGACTGCTAGTACTAAAACGTCACCAAGCCCATAATTAAAAGTGTGACATTGGATTAAGACGTGATCGCTAATTAAGAAGAGATTTACAAGCATATAAACATGTAGTTATGGGGTAATGTCCTAAACACAGTCAATAGCGCAGCTAATAGCGGGTTGTGCAGGTTCTCAGGTTGGGGTGGACATGATCGGGATGTTTCCAGCCGCTCCTCACTCTCGTGTGTGATTTGGGGACCCGGTTCTGTGAGTACCGGCTGGAAATGTTGCTACTGGGGCGCGTGAGTAAAGTTTTCACACGAGCGGCAAGATCGCGAGCGCTTCTCATGAATTCTACAGCTTGTTTATTTACTTTGCCACTGGTGTCTGAAAAGAAAGCTGAATTCTATCTTTTAAACCTCTTTTCAGCTGTCAGATGGTATCATCTCGTCTAACCTGCGATACGATACACAGTATGTGATGTCATTCTATAAGCTGTCAGTTCATATCTTAGCCAATTTCCTGAATTCGGTTACTGATACATGAATAGGCACATACCTAACATTTCCCCCTCAGGTCTTACTATATTCAGTAGCCAGTGATTGTGACATGATTGTTCATGATAGTTTGAAAAGATAGATGGAATGTTTCTCTTCTTAACCACAAATCTCTTAATGTGTTCACTTTACATGTGTTTGTTGAGGCAAGTCAGCATTTCTGTCTCCAAAAAGGAAGTTCTAACATAAGTCTAGTATTATCTTAACTTCGTACTATAAATAAATCCTCCCTTTCTCAAACTCTGTGTAGCCTCCATCAAGTAACAGAACTAAAGTCACGGAAGAGTCCTTTTCTTCTCAGAGTATAATGATTCATGGTGTAGTAGAGCTCTGCAGTTGTGAAACCCTGAAGACTGTGAATGTGATAACTCTGCAGTGCCATATCCCTGTCAGTCAGATGTTGTTTTCAAGGCACTAGGAGCACAGACAGAGATGAACTCATGCAGGGGTTTGTGTCTTTGGGGAACTTTACTTGAAAGTATAAATGACAGATCCAACAGTCAGTGCCAGCGGACTTTTGATGCGTTGACATTTGTGTGTGTGTGTGTGTGTGTGTGTGTGTGTGTGTGTGTGTGTGTGTGTGTGGTGTGTGTGTGAGTGAAAATTTGGACAGGTTCTTGTAGATCGACTTCACCAGGTAGATCTTGTAGATCGACTTCAAACCCCGTGAACGTGTAGGCCCACAGATATACCTCACAATAGCATTTGTTAACAAGCATGATGTTAGAAAGTGTTTGGAAGACCCCTCAATGGTATAATGGGTGACCCGCTAGCGTTATTCTTTGTGGGGTCAGTCAGGGAGACATACAGCAGTTGTGTGGGTTCGGTATTCCAGAATATGGCTGCCCACTGATATTTTACTCTCAATCATTCTGTGCCACTCCCAGCTGTGTAAAGTGGTTCTGGACTTAGGGAACTTATTTATCCCTTATTCGGATCAGTGTCTCCGTTACAGGAGTTCTGTCGGTGTCAGAGGAGGTAATCCAGTTTTAAAGCCTGCTGAGTCCAAAGCTGCCGGCAGCACTTTGAAACATCACAGATTGCTTTAAATCTGCAGCCGTATTAGAACAAGTGGCATGAACCTTAATTAGGTACCACACTCAGGTCTAATGAAGCTCTGGTTGATGTGGGAAATCTGGATAAGGTAAAAAAAGGGGAGGTGAGATTAAAGGAGAGGGAGAAGAGAGAAAAAATTAAAAACTTTCTCTTGCCTGAGTTGGTAAAATGATCCCAAGCTCAGAAAAAATGTGTTTTAATGGGATGTAGTGGCACTGGAATCAAGGAGCAAAACAGGCAACCAGTGTTCAGACTTAAGTGCCAGAACCCAAACAACAAACAACTGTCCTCGCAATGGGAACATGAGACTGGTGATCCACATTTTTGGTGTGGAGAATGATCCACCATAAGGTACTAGGCTGAGTCTCCTGCTCATATGGTTTTGGCACGCTTTTGTAACGCTGCTTGTAGGCCCCTACGTGTGCAGATCCTGATTGGCTAGTATAGGTTGTTTCTCTGCTCCATGGTCTGGGGGCAATGAGTGTGGTTTGGACTTGAGTTTTCTGTTTAGACAGAGCACACATGTGGGAGTTGTCATGGACATTTAGAAGAAGAATGACCCACTTCTAAAAGCTTACACACATGCCTGCATTGACATATTTTAATGTCATTCTGTTGCAAGTGAATTAGAGTTCTTGATCCTGAATGCTTGCATGCTTGCTTGTGTTAAAGTGCTTCTAAAGATCAGAGCATTACCTCATGCTTTTTGATTTGTTTGGTTTTAAATTTTTACAACAATGTTGAAATGACAGCATTAAGACACTAGCCTACTAGACTGGCCCCCCAAACATGCATATGGCATTAGAAGAAGGAGTTGTGTTTGTTATTGTTATAATGTGATTTCAAGTATTCACTCTATCAGTGCTCAGTATGTTGAATCAAAGCAGGGCATTGAATCCACTGTTGCTTTATTTATCTTTGACTGTGTTAATGGTGTGGCCTTACTCTGACCTTCTGAGCTTTTTGAGGTAGGTACAGGAAAATGTCTGGGACTGGTTAAAACAAGAGAGCAAGAGGAACAGTAATGAGCATAATGGGACAGCTGTTTTCTCAGAGGAGTTTGGCCACAGTTTGGTGATTGTCAGCACTTCTGACCATTCTCTCTCTCTCTCTCTCTCTCTCTCTCTCTCTCTCTCTCTCCTCTCTCTTTCCCTCTTTCTCTCTCTTTCACTCTCTCTCTCTCTGTTTCTATCTCTCTATCTCTCTCTTATTCTCTCTCTCCCCCTCCTCTAATGAAAAGCTTCATTCAGATATGCAAGAATGGACGTTTCTCTTTGTGCTTCCCTCGCCATGGCGACCTGACTGGACTTTGTGTCAGGAAGTGTGTGTGTGTGTGTGTGTGTGTGTGTGTGTGTGTGTGTGTGTGTGTGTGTGTGTGTGTGTGTGTGTGTGTGTGTGTGTGTGTGTGTGTGTGTGTGTGTGTGTGTGTGTGCGCGTGCGTGCGTGCGTGCATGTGTGTTTTTTTTTTAGAGAGAGAGAGGGTTTGTACTAACAGATGGCGAGTGTGTACACACTCATGACAAATTGCCTCAGAAACACAGTATGGTAAAACACACCAAGTTTGTTCTCTTCCCTGCTCACCAAACCATATTGGACAAATCCTAATTTGATCCTAAACAAATGGAAAAGGATGGTGTTAGCATTTCACTTGGTCATAAAGATTTATATTATCTACTGTGTTTTGCTGTTGGAAGAGTGATGACTATGGATGGTCTTCAGGTGTAAGCATAGAATGTGTTATTAAACTGGGGTATGATGAAGACTGCTCAAAGGCCGGACTGTGTCACACGGTGGCAACAGTGCTTTCATGCTCCAGGAGTGGAAACAAAGAAAAGTAGGAAATGTGGACAGCCATCTCAGATGGTAAATTACAGAGGTATTTACCCTCACAGAGTCTCCTACTCCCCAGCAACACACACACACACACACACACACACACACACAAACACGCACGCACGCACGCACGCACACACACACACACACACACACACACACACACACACACACACACACACCACACACACACACACACACACACACACACACACACACACACACACACACACACACACACATTGTCACACTGGGACAAAAGCAAACAAAAACACCCATTCAGACAAGCTGTGACACACACACACACACACGCTTTCCCCCTGAGGTCATAGCACACTGCTGTGTGGGTCAGGCATGTAGGGGTTAAACTTCTCTCTCTGTTCTGTGTTTGCACTGTGAGTGTACACAGCTGCTGCTGCTCCTTCATACACTCCACACTGGAAGAGTCTAAACCTTCTGTCTCTCTCAACCTTCATACACTCAACACTGGAAGAGTCTAAACCTTCTGTCTCTCTCAACCTTCATACACTCCACACTGGAAGAGTCTAAACCTTCTGTCTCTCTCAACCTTCATACACTCCACACTGGAAGAGTCTAAACCTTCTGTCTCTCTCAACCTTCATACACTCCACACTGGAAGAGTCTAAACCTTCTGTCTCTCTCAACCTTCATACACTCCACACTGGAAGAGTCTAAACCTTCTGTCTCTCTCAACCTTCATACACTCCACACTGGAAGAGTCTAAACCTTCTGTCTCTCTCAACCTTCATACACTCCACACTGGAAGAGTCTAAACCTTCTGTCTCTCTCAACCTTCATACACTCCACACTGGAAGAGTCTAAACTTTCTGTCTCTCTCAACCTTCATACACTCAACACTGGAAGAGTCTAAACCTTCTGTCTCTCTCAACCTTCATACACTCCACACTAGAAGAGTCTAAACTTTCTGTCTCTCTCAACCTTCATACACTCCACACTGGAAGAGTCTAAACTTTCTGTCTCTCTCAACCTTCATACACTCCACACTGGAAGAGTCTAAACCTTCTGTCTCTCTCAACCTTTATACACTCCACACTGGAAGAGTCTAAACCTTCTGTCTCTCTCAACCTTCATACACTCCACACTGGAAGAGTCTAAACATTATCTTACTTTTTCCTCCATGGGCGCTTAATATCAAATGTTAATCCCCTAAATTTGACCTAAATCTAAATTTGATAAGGAACTAAAAATATAAACCCATCAGTGCAAAGTTGCAACAGGAATTTGGCATTTTCCACGGGATCGTCGGTCTTGGTTTTTTGTCCCTGACAATGATCTACACAATATGCTCACTTGCCATGAGTTTCATAACATTAAGACAATAACATACTTTGATTACATGTTTAGCAATGTGAAAGTGCATTCCAGACTATTTACATGAAGCACAGATGCTACACAAACCCAGACCAGTCTGGCACTGATGAGAGAGAACATTTAGGATAAAGTTTGTTAATTAGTTTGATGCCTTGAAGCATACTAGCACTCAAGCTAATTTTCATTTAACTACCTTTAATTTTGCATCATTAATTTAAACTGCAAATTGCTAAAGGTTTGTAAATTTTGTTTTTATTTATAGCAGGTATAGGTCTCATCTATAAGTCCATCAGAAGTTAACAGATTAAAGGATTAGCTTTTTAATCTTACAAATCCCATAGAAGTAGAAGTTCTAATAAAACTTGTATTATGTTTTAGAGGTATGATCTACTTGAGCTTATGCAAGTGAGATTTTGTTTTGGTCAATTTGTTGAAATTGGTTGAGAATGAAAATGTTTGAGTATGTGATGATCCTCATTTTGTTTATGGAATGTAAAGAAACATGTAACCTGTATGGTCGTAGAGTGTAAAGAAACCCACACCTGCCCCACACCCGTTCACACACCTGTCCGCACACCCATCTACACACCTGACCCCACACCTGTCCCAACCCCGTTTACACACCTGTCCCACACCCGACTACACACCTGACCCCACACCTGACCCCTCACCCATCTACACACCTGTCCCCACACCCAACTACACACCTGACCCCACACCTGTCCCAACCCTGGCTGCACACTGTAGTGTGTCAGTCCAAGGAATATTCTAGATATTCTAGTGGATTCGTGAAGTGCTGTATTTTTGGCACTTCAGGAGTTGGAGGGAGGGGCATTGCTGTATTTTTATATTTTTAGCAGAAAGTTGAACAGAGAGCGACACACTTTTATTCCCTGCACCAAAATAACCGCCAGCTTCATTTACATTTTTATGTGCTTTTTGAAATTTGTTTTGTGTTTGTTTGTTTTTTTTTTGCAGACTTGTTTCCTGCCCCATTCCCTATTTCTCATGACAGGCAGCTGTGCGTCTAAGCCGGCACAGAGATCCACTCTTTAGCTTTGCCCTCTGCCTTTGTCCTCAAAGACTGAGTCTTCTGTCAGTTTCCGGCACTTCCTTGACAACACTGCAACAATACTGATAACTGTTGCCATGGTGGCTGCCCAGACAAAGTGTTGTTGTATTGGCAGTGAGCAGATATGCTGGTCACCACAATGATCAAGTGTTGAAAGCAAAACGACTGGGCTTCGGGTTTCTAATGAGGGCTTCTAGACAGAGTTCACTGACGAGGTGGCAGATGCCATGTTGTTGTTTCACGTTTTCTTCCACTGATGTGCATTTTGATCATCTCATGAGTCCTTTTTTTCATCACTTCATAATATGAGCAGTACTGAGCCATTATATGTTGAACTGATGAAGGCATTTGATGTCATTACAATTGCATGCCTCAAGAGGACAATGTGTAATGTGATGACAGATTGGGGAATTCTTGAATGTGATATAAAGGTATGAATCCTAAAATAAACAAACAGGCCAAGAATAAAGGACGTGCGAGCAGAGACGGTGTCTCAGACATCAAAAAGCATTCAGCACACATGGCTTTTTATCTGCTTGGTTTTTATTTGGATTCATTTGTAATACTGGAGGGAACACAGGACCATAAGGTGGTGTTAGGCTTGATGTGCTGGTGTTCTGTGCGTGAGGTTGAACAGGAGTGTGTGTTCGTCACTGCCCCTGTGCTGTGGCGAAGTGAATGTCACAGAGCAGACCTGTACTGAGTCACTCGCTGAAGAGACTTCATCATGTAACATTTCCTTCAGAAAGATGAACTGAAATGAAATGAAGTGCTCATCTCTCTCTCTCCTCTGTCTCCCTCTCTCTCCTTCCCCCTCTCTCTCTCATACACACTCTCTCTTCTGCTCTCTCTCCATCTCTCTATTGATTCTTGTCCTAGATGATCTTGGATTGTGATGCAATTGTGGTTTCAGAATGAGAGAGTGCCTCTGTGGTACCAGATGTAGTCTTATATCCTATAACTATATCCCATACCCCATGAATGTCAGAGAGCACAGAACACTGTAGGCTGAGACGCTGCCCGCTTCAGAGGAAACACAGATAATACTCTTGTTCTGTGCTGCTCAATATAGCCAAGACCTCTGCTATCAGTGTTTGATACAACAAATATGGCCACTCTGAGTGTGTGTGTGTGTGTGTGTGTGTGTGTATGTGTGTTGTTGTTTGAGAAAGAATTCCCTCATCGCTACTGCTTTTTCCACCCATTCCAGCAACTCCAGCAACCTTTGACCCCACCCCCATGTGATTGATTATCTGCATAGAGTGCTGTTGTGTGGCTGATAAATGTAATTATGCTAATCTGTAGCTGACACCCACCATTAACCAGATGAGATCAGCTATTACAGAGCACGTCTTCACCCTCACTGTCTTTGATTAACCTGCTTCAAGCATATCTTCCCAAACATAGGTCTTTATGCTGTTAGGCCAGGCGTCATGGTCTGGACCGATGCAAAAGTAACCTTGAAGTCAATAAAATGAAGTCAAATCTGATTGGTTGCGCTGTCCTCCCATGGCAGAGGAGTGAACACTGAAGAGGTATCCTGCTCCTGTGTAATGGTCTGGGTGTTGACTCTCTTATTTCATATCTCATTACTCTTCGTTGATTATAGACTGCTACGGTAGTTAAAGTGCTCACTTTAACATCAAGCAACAGCACTCTAATGTCAAATATATAGAATTATGACAATTCATATTCACCAGAAGAGGTTAGTAGCCGTTTCACAAAAGCAGGCACATTAACCCAAATGGGTTTTGAACTGAAACCAGCTGTGGTGTTTCAAATCTAGTGAAACCAAGACAGGACACAGGGATGTAAGGAGAATGAGACTGTAGGTTCCAGCTGAGATCTATACATGTGCTCAGACACGCCATGGAGGCTCACTACATCTGTGTGTTAGAGCGAATCATGGCGCCCCCTGATGGGGAGTTTAAGACACTGTCTTTGAACTTAGTGGCTTGGAAACTGAATCTTGTATGGGTTGAGTGAGAGGCGAGGAAGATCAAACCCAATCTGCCTGATGTAGCACAGCCACATTTCAGAATTCCATTTTTAGCTTGTGTTTCACAAGATACTTATCAAATAAATGCCAGCCATGCAGAGAGCAGGTCAGTTGGCCCAAGACATTGGAGTCATATTACTATATTTTATCACTAGATATCATTCGGTTTCACACACACTCGTGTGAAGGTGCATGTTGTGTGTGTGTGTGTGTGTGTGTGTGTGTGTGTGTGTGTGTGTGTGTGTGTGTGTGCATGTTAATGTTTTGCTGAAGATGAGCTGAAGCAGAGAAAGGCATCATTGATTAAAGCCCTGCAGAAGAGTGTCACCAAATCGTCCCATGAGACTGAGCTGAACAAAGATTTGAAGGCTCATCTTTTTGGGGTGGATAGGGGGTGTGTGCTCCTCAGAGGTGACGCTCTCTCTCTCTCTCTCTCTCTCTCTCTCTCTCTCTCTCTCTCTCTCTCTCTCTCTCTCTCTCTCTCTCTCTCTCTGGCAGCTCACAGGGAACATGCTCATGTTGCATTGATGCCAGTGAGCCATTTGCAGGAGGGTTAGGATGTCCTTGTCCTTTTGTTGGACAAAGACCTCAGAAGCCAGATTGCCAGCCTGGAATGCTGATTGGTCAGGAGATGTTCCACTTATGACAAAAGCGCCCCTGATAAGACCGATAGAGAACATTTACACACATTGTTTTAGCAGCGTGGAGTCTGGAAACTCTTTCTTTGATTGGCTAACACACATTAGCACTGGCGGTACTTTTTGTACGGTTCACTTTGTCAGAATAAACTTACGATGTCTTAGGATAACAGTTATCCATATCTTAGAAAATGTATATCTGATATGAGGCATGGTGTTACATATGTGAGGTATTACAGAATGGCTGGTGAGTGCCCCCTTTTTAATTGCTATATTGTTCAAATTTTATATTTGTATCCACTAGACATTTTGGCATCAAAATTGGTTATTCAGTCAAGTGCATCCCAGGAGATTGCAGTCACACAGCCAATGAATATATCCATCTAATTTTATCTACAGCCCCAATAAACAGTATCAGCGCACCCCATGTAGTGATTTCCTGTGTCAGTGATCTTTTATGTCATTTCTGAGATTATAATTGGACTACTGATTGCACTCTAATCCTCATGACCTTAAACCTACAGAAGCGGAACAGAAAGAAATGCCTGTTTGGGTCATAACCTAGGCGCCACAAGAACATGCGACAGGATTGGCTGGATGTTCACTATAATATGCGACAGGATTGGCTGAATGCTGTAGATGTTTCAGAAGCAGAAGTGTTTGTACTTATCTTGTTAGCGCTAGCAGTCAAGCCCTTCCTTGTAGATGTCTCCTCTGAAATTGTTGGCAAAATAATGCCTATATCAAGGCTGCAAATGTCATCTTTTTGGTTTTCTCTGTTGTTCTTTCCTGGTTTTCCTCCAGGAATATCAACTCTGATTTATTGAAGCAAACACTCTTATTGCCCTCAGGAATGGTGATTTTTCTATGCTGTTTTCTACAAGCTAGTTGGCCATCTGCGAACAGGGGACTCAAGCAGCAGTTTCTCCCAGACATAATATTCTATGTAAAAAGCTTCATTGTTATACCTGAACACAAACATTTAATTCTTAATTTTGAAGTTTAACCAGTGGTTAAAAAACTGCCTGATTCATGGCTAATTGTGTTTCTGCCCATGGGGAATACTGGGTAATTGACACACTACTTTACTAGCCCGTATTAGAGTCTGTAATGAACACGTGGCGTGAAACATTAACTAGTAAATGTTCAGGCTGTGTGTCACACTGCTGTCCATCCTGTGGTCCCACGCCAAATGCTGCAGGGATTGTATCAGCTTCATATTCTGCTTAACTGACTTTGCTACACACGTTTAGCCTCTTTATTTCATGCAGGATTTAGTCTTTGTTTTGTCCTCCATTAGCACAGAGAGAGAGAGAGAGAGAGAGAGAGAGAGAGAGAGAGGAGGGAGAGAGAGAGGAGAGAGAGAGAGAGAGAGATGGGGACCTCTGCCCTCATTAACGTGGCAAGAGAATGAGACATCTGATATCATGCCTCAAATGATGAGGTGAAATCATTATTCTGAACTGATTATTCCATTAGTCCTTTGTATAGCTGCACTCTGTCCTGCTACACAGACCCACAATCCTTTGCGTCTGTTGCTTGCTCTGTATGGACCAACAAAAACAGCAGGTGTTCAAACACTAGTAGGACTCATTGAGCAAAGAGTTCAGAAAAGGGGAGTAAATAAAATGGCTCATTTGAATGTGCAAACAGAACACATTTAAATGAACAGAGGAAGTAACATCTCTCTCTTTTTCTTTTCATCATTAAGAAAAGTTAAAGCACTTTCGTATTAATGTCCCAGACATGGGTTAGGACCAGCCGGGCTCTCCTTTATCGTTTCCATGGCTACTGCCACTCTTCTATGTTTATATTTTCTCATCCTGTGGTTCCCAACCAGGAAGGTCTTCAAGCACAGCTGGGTGCTGTGTTATGGAAATTGGGTAACCATGTGTATGTTTGCTATTGGCTTAGAGAGGTCATCAGTTACTGCTCCTTCATCTGGCCCCACCCTTTCCACAGGATGCCATATACCACTACAATTCAGCAGGGTGATGCCCAAATCCCTCCTAATCCAGTTCCACCCCAAGCACTGACACTATGCCCATTCAAAGTCATCTTCAACCAATAAATAAACTTTAATAGTCTCCACAAAAAAAAGCTAATATAAATTGGAAAAGCACCATCACCCTCTCTCAGGATTTTAATGGGATCTTTTATAGGAGTGCATTAGACTGATAAGAATAAAGACTCTTTGTTTTCCCCGGGAATGTAATTTGCCATAATTTATTTTAAATGAAATGTTAGATATTACACACTTTCTCTTTATCTTTCTCTCTCTTTATCACCCCCTCCTGTATCTCTTTGTTCCTCTTCTCATTTTTTGGTTGTCAGTCTCATCCTTGAGAGGATTTGCTTCATTTCCATGTGTAGATTAAAGCCACACATCACCATCATCATCATCATCATCATCACCATCATGACAAAGCTCTGATTACAATGCTACTGATGGCGTTCTGCCCTTCACCACGAACCATATCCCCGGTGTCAAATGTCTAGTTTTGTCCGAACCACAAAGTGCCATTCAGAAATGGTTGCGGTTGTGCCTTGGACCCAAGCTTAAGCAAAACTGAGCTTTTGGGCTCTTTCCGTCCAAGGACACTCGTTTCAATGGTTTGGAAGCTCATCCTGTCCACTCTGCTTGATGGAGCTACCCGGGGCAATTAATCATCTGACTACAGTGCGCTGGATGATAGCGATGCAGACACATGGAGGAGAATAGGGACCTTTCACACACATGTTTGCACTGTCTTCCGGTTCGCCAACCATGAAATTGTTTTCGTGTCCATGACTGCATGTTTTCCATTGTAATACAACCCTCCAGTTCCTGAGAAGCGACGCCCACATTTCTTGGTTTTCCAGCACCTTTCTTCATTAAGGTGGCTGAATGGAAGTGTGCTCGAGGTTGATTGTGTTGTAACACGTTTTGACACATGTTCTCGGTTTGATGTTGAATGAGAAAAGAAATGAACGAGTTATAAAACCAGAGGATTCGGTGAGCACTCTGGGGACAAAAAGAAAAGATGATTGAAACAGGGTGCCGTTCGCTGAAACATATGGTTTCCCTTAGCGATGATATTTACTTCATATGTGGAACCAGCGCGCGGAGTGGCTGCTTTGTAGATCGGCTTCAACAATCGTACAGTGATTGCTTCATCGCTGATGTGATTTTTATTGCCCTCAGAAGCATCCTTAGCAGAAACGCCCACCCATACCTCCCTACTACAGAGCAACTGAATGTTGCGTTTAGGTTGTAATAAAGTCATATTAGAGAAGCTGAACAGATGGTTCCCATCTGGAACTTATGGGGAAACTATTGATGTGTGGGGGAGAGAAGTTAACATTAGGTTTGCATACCCACTACCTGCCCATTTGAAACCAGGTGAGAGATTAACACAGGTGTCCCTGGAAGTTTGCTGAATGAAATGTGACAGGAGGAGCTTTATTAATTTTGCCAGAATTGTAGTGGTCTGCCGTGCATCTGTGGACAGACCGATATTTGAAGTGGACAACGCTGTTTCAATAAGGGCTACTATGATGTCTACAGGCTGTGACGGTAATGGAGTTCATGGAAAATGGTGCCCCTGCTGGCTGCTCCTGGTTCCTCCTGCTCCTGGTTCCTCCTGCTCCTGGATCCTCCTGCTCCTGGTTGCCCCTATTATTGCTTCCAGTGAAATTCCTGTTAAGAAAGTGGCTTTATGCAATTATTATTTATATTTTTTTATCAAGCACTATATAATCAGGATGAGAATGTTGGTGTTGGTGCATTTTTCCAAATCGGCTGCATCCAGTCCAGCTACATATGCAGACGTTCTTCATATGATAATACCACAACAAAGGCAGTGAAGCCCGAGTATTTATAGAGATATTTATAAAGAGGTCTGGGGCATTGTGTTGAGAGGATTTCTCTTGTGCACTGAGTGTTTTGTTGCAGCTGAGCATATTAGAAGTTAGAAGTTCTTTGTTGACAGCCAGTGATTAGAACTGATCTGAATAATGAATCGATCAATAGCATGGAGCTTCATACTTGTCATGCTCCCAGCTGACTCTTTAAATATCGTGGTCAAATTGGTCACAAGTATTTCTGTCCTGAGCGAGCTTCTCTGTTCTACCATCCATTTTTCCTTCCACTTTCTATCTCCGCCTCTCTGTGTAGGACATGTGGGCGAAGGATTACACAGTGTCAGCGGCATTAACTGGGCTTTGATTAAAGTGTCACAGCACAGTTGTCCAAGGTTAACCAGTCATAATGGGAGAGTGTGAGAATAATGACACACTGTGTGGTTTTATGAAAGCCTGTGACTGTTCAGTTAGAGCTCTCCATCCTTTATCTGTTATCATGGCCCCATTGTCCAAAAGGATCGTAAAGGTCATTGTGAGATATCAGACAGGGTGTCACTCCGAGCTTTCACTGCTAAGCTGATCTTTAATACACCACTGCTTTTAGGGGCCTAGGTCCAAATAAGTTACTTGGTCTGAATCTTTCTCAATCTTGTTTTTTCATGGTAGATTCATTAATTAATTTCATGGTAGATTCATTCAAATCTACCAAATTTGTTGTGGGTGTTAATCTAACATGTGAACAGGATTCAAACATGGAGTTAAAGCAGTGCCCGATCTGGTCCTTGAGAACTATTGTCCTATAGAGTTTAGTTCCCACCTTAATTTAGCATACCAGGCATTAAGAAGCCGCTGATGTACTAATGATTAACACATTTAGTTGTGTTAGATTAGGTCTGGGACTAAACTCTGCAGAGTGGTAGATTACCAGGACCAGATTTTGGCACCTCTGGGTTAAAGGATGGTGGTAGGTATGCCATGTTTAATGGTCCCTGCACTTGTTTAAAAATGCATGTCTCGCATCTGCAGGGAGTTGTTCAACAGTGCAGAGCATTTGTATTGGGCCTTGAAGAATCGAAAAACACCAGTGTGTGTGTGTGTGTGTGTGTGTGTGTGTGTGTGTGTGTGTGTGTGTGTGTGTGTGTGTGTGTGTGTGTGTGTTTGTGCTGAGTCCAGGGCTCCACTCTTCCTGGGGTCACCAGCAGCAGTAGAACAGCCACTTTGCTAGACGGTAGCAGTAACCTCTCAATCTTGTCGCCCAAATTCAACGGAGTATTGTTTTATGACCGTTCCCCCCATATCTCGCCCCCAATAACCCTCCCATAGGAGCACATTCATCCACTCCTGCTCTCCTGACTCGCACATCAGATCACTGAAGAGTAGAGAGCTTGGGGGTGTGTATGGGGGGGGGCTTTGCTACCACCAAGCGCGTAACCCTCTCTCCCCTGCCACCGTAATGTTTGTGAGCGGTGTAGTAAAACATGGACGTGAAACAAAGTAATGATGGCGGTTAATGTGGCGCTTGAAAGGAGCTGGAGAGAGCGAAGGGCAGACTGCCATTCCCAGGGTGTTGGGTCATTTCTGGCCTGTCCCTCCATCAAACAAAAACAAACAGCAACTCCCCCTCCCTCCAAAAAAAAAGTGTAAGTGTGTAAAAGTGTATGGATTGTTCATCTGTGTTCTGTCAAAGGCTAAAGGCAATTAAGCTGTTATCTGCCTTATCTCTGTTCCCTTGTAATGGAGGTAACGGAGACTGAGTATCAACAGAATGAGGTCCCAGTCTACTGAATGAGGCAGTCCCAGTCTACATAATGAGGCGGTCCCAGTCTACATAACGAGGCCGTCCCATTCTACATAACGAGGCAGTCCCAGTCTACAGAATGAGGCAGTCCCAGTCTACATAACGATGCAGTCCCAGTCTACATAACCATGCAGTCCCATCTACACGGCGATGTGGTCCCAGTCTACATAATGAGGCGATCCCAGTCTACATAACGAGGCAGTCCCAGTCTACAGAATGAGGCAGTCCCAGTCTACAGAATGAGGCAGTCCCAGTCTACATAACGAGGCAGTCCCAGTCTACAGAATGAGGCAGTCCCAGTCTACATAACGAGGCAGTCCCAGTCTACAGAATGAGGCAGTCCCAATCTACATAATGAGTTAGTCCCAGTCTACTGAACAAAGCAGTCCCAGTCTACATAACAAGGTGGTCCCAGTCAATAGTGCATTTACTGTGGACATTCAAGAATAACGTGATTCCTAATTGGTGTGTGCACAGGCTCATTGTGCAGAGGAAAGCTTAGTGTCAAAGTTTTGGAGAGAATCTATATGAAACTACATCCACTTTAAAACATAGGATCTAAGACAATACATTACACACAGTGTTCTCTTTTATTGGGATTGATTTTAGGCACTTAAGTATCTTGACCTGAACAACCAAATTTGATTCTGCAACAACATGGTGAGAATATATCCATCTAAAGATCACATACCTAATCTTAGAAACCCTTATGTGTAGCATCACTTCTGTGTAATCTTAGCATCTCTGTAGGAGAGTTGTGTCTTATCTTTATGATTCAGCAATGGCATGGTGTCTAATTTCAGCAAGTCTGCAGTCCAAGCATGCGTGTTCTCAGTCATCCTGCCATACAAAATTGTTTCGGTCTTATATCAGTGACACCGCATTTGGAAAGCGCTTGAGCGTCAGCTTTGCTGTGCTGAAGTGGTAGAGTTACCATCTAATCTAAGTCACTGTGAATTACTGAGTTACCGACTAATCCGAGTGAGTGTGTTGCCACCATGTTTAATCTCTGTGACATTACGGTAGCGAAGTACTCGTGCCTACTCTCGCTGATTCTGTAGTGGCGGCATCTAATCTCCGTGATGGCGCAGTGGGCGAGAGTGTTTGCGTGTGATGATTGTGCGGCTGAAGGGCTAGCCTCGGAGAGCCGCGATTTTTGGAGTAAATCACAGGCGCGCGCGAGCACTTCAGCGGGATTCCGTCGGATGGCCACGAGGTTGAGAGCTAATTAGAGCTGTGAAAGCCCATCAGTATCGCGCGCTAGCTGGCTGGGCCCGCTAAACGTCCGTCATTTGGTATGCTTCGAAAGTTTCCCCTCCCAGCGAGGGCTCAATAGATAGCAAATTATCTTCACCTTAATTGCTTGAAGGTGGAGACATGAAATAACGGGCCATATTTGTGTTCAGTGTGTTGCATTTTTGCCACAACGTGGAGGAAAACATTGTTAGCGGGAGTTAATTAACAAATATGAGTAACTGCTCTGTGCGCATACGCAGCAGCAATACGCTCACAACAGGCGAGCCGGTATGCACTAACAACAAAGTACTACATAAATCAAAGAGCTTTGCTCCGCCAAAGCTGAGCCCTTGGGAGGTACCTTAGTGTTTAATTAGAATCTAGAAGGATCTTGTTTTAAGTGTTGGGTGAGCAAGCTCTTGAATAACAATGACGAATTAGGCCCCAGAGCTCCTGCTGTGTGTTTTGGATCAGGGAAAACATTATATGCTGTTTCTACACAGTTAATAAATGCTATGGGAAAGGCGTCATGCCAAACGCGTTCTGGTCCGTGTTGATCTGCTGGGCGATATGAAAGCGGGTATTACTGTTACTGGCAGCTGCTCTGCCAAAATTAGTCAAGAGTGTTCATTTCAAAATTACCCAGATGGGGTTACATGCACTATATCGGTTTTATGAGACTATTTATGAAAGCCTTCTTTTCACATCATAATTTATATATATGTGTTGTTTAACACTGCTCCGCTAGTCATAATTTCAGAAATTGAAATATAGTCCAGCATGCTTCAGGCTACAGAAACAACCAACCTGAAGGTCATCAGTACATAAATTGTAACCCAGACCAGTGCCTGGGAACTTTGAATTCTGCACCCACTTTCCTATTTAATGCCCAGAATGCTTTTAGGCATCTGATGATTGGTCTGCTCCACAAGCCTTTGTTATAGGCTGGTTTGTGCAAGAATGAACGCCAACCCAGACCATGTTTGCACTGCCGTGCTGCATCAGCATATGATCATTAGCGCGCTCTAACAAAGGCGGAGCCTGTCATCAAAGCCATGGAGATGGGAATGACTGACACTTGTGAGAGTCGCCTTGCTTACAGTCATGCAGATGTGTCACAGACGGGCATATGGACTGCCTGTCTAGCTTGGCACCAGAAACAGCCATCTGGCCCTAATTATCCCTTAAACATGCTTTGTTATACATGACAACTTTGATCTGACAGCATCTCCACCAGCGTGTGAAACTCGGTGCCTCTGGCAAGAGTACAGGGATGACAGATTAGTCTGCATTGCATTGGTCACATGGAGTTTGATTTGAATATTGCTGGATGAAAGGGAGACCGGGGGGAAATAAACCTCACTTGATCTTTGGCCCTGTCAATTTTCTGACCATTAACTGAGTGCAATTTTTATACTGACCCTTATAAAGGGAGCGATTACAGAGGCCTGTTGCAGAAGGATCAGCTCTGAAAGGAAATCTGGTAATAAGACTACCAAACAGCCAAAGGCCAGATTTCCTGCAGGCCGCTGGGTCCCTTAGACGGTGTTGAGAAGCATTAATTTGGTCGACATGGAAAAAACCATCATGGTGTGAACCAAAGATTTATTCATTATCCTCTCCTGCCCAGTCTCCATTCATTCCTAAAGATGACTGTTCTAAATCTGGATGAAATGATGCACGGTGTGTAAGCTCGTTCTCATTCAGAAGCCTCACAATGTCTCGACAGTCCTCTTCAGACCTAGTCAATTGCGTTGATGTCTTCAGCAGAGGTGAATTATGAGAATGAAGTCTCCCTCCACCTCGCTGCCGTCCCTGTGTGGTACCGCCGGGCGAGGGGATGATAGACTGCTGGGGACGTTTCTGTGGGAGCTCTCGACAGTCTGCTACTGAACTGACACACTCTGGATGAGTAGTCCGCTACAGGCTCGACACGGCCAGCTATTGTCAAGAACTGTCTGAGCGATTCGTCGCAAGGTTGAGGTTTGGTGTGGACTGGAGCTAAGCATGCTAAGAGTGGACTACACACCGGGTCCCTGCAGGCCTTCCCTGTGACAGAGTGCTCGAAAAACAGGTCAACCATGCTGGCTTAATGAAGACAGATGAGTATGGAGAGGACTGCTGCTGTAGAGGCTGGGGAAGACTCCGCACCCGCCGACTGCTTCCTGCAGGGTTTTATTTCAGTGTTGCACGTTTAGCTATTGGACTTCAGCTCAGGTTGAGACTCAAGCTCAGGATACTTCACTGATCTCACTGTAAAATACAGGTCAAGTGACAGCAGCTTATGAAAACCATGTGTGTAAGGATGTAGAATCGGTACCTAATGTATGTTGAGATCAGAGCATTTTTTTCTTTATAGAGAAGAAAATTGAACACACACACACACACACACACACACACACACACACACACACACACACACACACACACACACACACACACACACACACACACACACACACACATATGGCATTCATAGATAGCCTATGTGAAACTGCATCACTTGGAAAGATGGAAGAAATTACTGTTTCATGTTTAAATGTGAAAAGTTAAAACTTAGAACCCAGTCCTTGGGCTGGCAATGATTGACATGCACATTAGTGGCAAACCTATACTTAGCTTGATTTAATCCTCCAGGAAACTGGCACGTAGAGAGGAATGCTGCCACTTCTGCTTGTTGTTTCAGCGTCAGCATCTCACAAAAAATGATTTCCACTTAAAAGTGGGTTTTCTTTCCATAATAAGTGCCTTGCTTCCTAAAACGAGTTCCTTCTATCCTGCCCAGAAATGAACCCCCCCCCCTCCACCAAATACAGCACAATTCCAGTAATTCTTTATTCTGTCGTATTTTGCATTTTCTTTGAACTTTGTGCCTCCATGCATTCGGGAGAGGAATCATTTTGCAGTGCCACCGAACGAATGCTCAGTGCGTCTTTGTTCCTAAGCTCTCTAAAAATGTCACCATAATGACATGAAATGAATGGTGAAGATTAGGCATTGTAATTTCTCCCCGACGCTGCTATCATAATCTCACTGTTCTTTTGAAATGGGAAATGTTTAAGATGACAGCTCAGGTGTAAATGTGGAGGGAATAAATGAACAAGGCACTCAGAACCGATTGCTCTTGTCAGCAAGCAGTAACACACCCTTGCAAACACAGAGCTGTCAAGCCGTTTAAAAGCTTATTTTGCTACGAGGTTGTCAGTTAAATATGAAGAGCTAGTAATTGATATATGTTTGATACTTGAATGTGTTGAAGGTGAATAGAGCTACACCTGTCATTCTGCCTGTGAACCCTCTGCTCAGGGTCTGAAACCTGAAGCGCCACCAGTATCTCCATGTAACAGCTGAAAAAAGTCTTTCATTACATGTGCTTGTCATGTCGATACTACTGCATAAAAAAAGAGCAAAGTGTCATACGAAAACCAAACGGAACGAACCCTAACCCGTCTCCGTGGTCCGTAGCTCGGACCAATCAGCTTCAGTCACTCTGGTCAGTCACACAGTGGTTATCTGGCCCACAACCTGTTGAAGGTCCAACCATGGCTGTTCTTTCGACAGGCTCTTCTGTCAGGAACATAGAGCTACACAGCCACAAATTGGAATGTGGCACAGGTCTGGGAAGGCAGCCAAGATTTAAATTAGACAATAACCTTTGCACCCCCCAGCTAACTCCCCGCAGCTGTAGACCGATCCATTTGTTTAATACACTGAAGCCCAAGCAGAATAATGGACTGATATATGATTCAGCTCTTAGCAGTTTGTGTTTCATAGATTTATAGAGACCGAACAACTGGCCGGCATTGTACCGGCTGTGGTCTTATCGAAAGGCCAGTAAGTGGGAACCAGGTCAGTGATGGGAGGTGGTGATGGGGAGGGGGTCTGGGGGGGTCTGGGGGGGGTCTGAGGGGGTCTGGGAGCTTTTGGGTACACGTTAATGTGCGTTAGAGGCTTGTGTGCAACGGACAGGAAATGGAAGATGGAGGTGGGTTACAGCAAGGGGAGATGGGTGTCCGTGTTCAATGAGTGCAGTGAATCAAAGCAGCATTCAGAAGAGCTGTGCCCAAATTGTCCAACTAGACGTGGAATGCTTTTTGAGGATGAGCGATTCCTGTTTGAAAATTGCCCCTTTGAAGTGATTTGAAGACTGTATTTCCGACAGACCTGCACTCGCTCTCATGATTGCTTTATATTTGAGGTCTTTCTTGTACGTGTTTCTGCATGTGTTAGATTGCTTGTGTGTGTATTTGTGGACATGCTTGTGTGTGTAAGCATGTGAGATGTGTGTGTGTGTGTGTGTGTGTGTTTTCACATGCCAGCATGCAACTCTTTCTGAAGGCCTGATGCATCTGCACCTCGCAGAATCAGAGATGAAACTGTGATCGGTGTGAGCCCTCCATAGGCACAGCAGAGGAGAGCTGGGTCCCTCCAGGCTGTTCCGGGCACCTCTGTAGCACCCTGGGGTGTCAGGGTGTCTAACTGGGCCTCGGTTGCAGAGGGAGAGGGCGAGCAGGAGGAGGTAGAGGGGTCTGCGTTACACAGCAGGTGTTTAGACATGACAAAATGGCCTCGCTGCTAAGGACGAGCCTGCTACACAATAACAGATGCCTGGGCAGTAGGTGGCAGCTGATGTCATCACGATCATTCTGACATTCTGGCACTGGTCCCTCTGTCCCACTTTTGAGCGAGCGGGAAACGAGATCTCCTCCGCACCGTGTGGAAAGTGCTCGGTGGAACAGCTTCATGTTTATGTTTGATGATCTGAAGTCAGATAGTTCCAGTGGGTCTTTGACCCACCGATCACTATTGGTTCGTCATGACAGTGTGTGTTTGATGTGGGTGTGACACAGCCTCAGTGTGGATATCTCCACTCTTTTAAGGATCCTGTAAGGATCTTGAACCCCCGCATCATCAGCAGTGTGCTCTCCAGAAAATATTTTTCAAATTTTGTTTTTGCGTATTTTACACAACAGCTGTTGTGATCAGGTCTCTCATTGGTCAGGAGGTCTTTCAGTTACATGGCTGTGTTATTATGTCTGTTCTGATTGGACGCTGTGATTGGTTAACTAATCATGGTTGGCCATCTCTCTTCAGCAGCACATTCTGAACCGTTCAACCACTAATAATCAACCGCTAATAATCCATTTAGCCACCTTGCTGCTCATTGTGTTTGGCAGAATTGTCTCCTGCTGGTGCAGGTGTGTGTGTGTGTGTGTGTGTGTGTGTGTGTGTGTGTGTGTGTGTGTGTGTGTGTGTGTGTGTGTGTGTGTGTGTGTGTGTGTGTGTGTGTGTGTGTGTGTGTGTGTGTGTGTGTGTGTGTGTGTGTGTGTGTGTTTGAACTGGATGATTTAAGGCTGTGGGGCAGAAATACACCTTGGTCTGCTCAGGCAACCAGAACACAAGTGCACAGGAATAGGTGCATTTGTTATTACCTGGGTCAATTTCATATCACGCCCATGCCAGGAATCAGACAAAGGTTGATCTCCAGTTTCATCATGGACTCTCCAGTTACCCAAGCTCACTTAAGCAAATGTGTCTCACACCTGATGCCTGAATTCATTTGAAAGAGAGGTTCTTATATTGCTGTAGTCTTAGAAGGCAAGAGGTTAACATCGAATGAATGGAGTTGCTGTGCTTTTAGGGAGCCTGGTTTTGTTAAACTACAATCAAGGAGTCTTGAATAACTTTGTTGATTAACTCTGCTGTGTTGCCGCATTTATCACAGAGCTTTTAAGAGCTGCCATCACGTTTTCCTTAAGCGGTGTGTTCTTTTACTGAGAGACAGAATATAGAGTGTACCGCTATAGGTCAGTGGCAGTGAAAAAACAAAATCAAGAACTGAACTGCTTTAAATTGGACTGTCAAGGGTTAAAGAGCCTCCTTTATGATGAGAGCTCAGAAGGAATGCACAGTGTGTGTGTATGTGTGTGTGTGTGTGTGTGTGTGTGTGTGTTTGTGTGTGTGTGTGTGTGTGTGTGTGTGTGTGTGTGTGTGTGTGTGTGTGTGTGTGTGTGTTTGTGTGTGTGTGTGTGTGTGTGTGTTTGTGTGTGTGTGTGTGTATGTCTTTGAGTGTATTGGGGGGGCAGGGATTAGAACATCCTTTGAATGAAACTGTCAACTGCTGCATCCAGATACACGATAACATCAGCTCTTTTCTTTCTGTTTGTCACATGGGCTCTAACTCTCAAATGACACGCAAACAAACTCATCTCTCTCTCTCTCCCTCCCCCTCTCTCTCCCTATCACTCGCTCACTCTCTCCCTCCCTCCTCCCCCTCTCTCCCCCTATCACCCCCCCTTCTCTCTCTCACTCTCTCTCTCTCTCTCTCTCTCTCTCTCTCTCCCCCTATCACTCCCCCCCCCCCTCTCTCTCTCTCTCTCTCTCTCTCTCTCCCCCTATCACTCTCCCTCTCCTCCCCCCCCCCCTCTCTCTCTCTCTCTCTCTCTCTCTCTCTCTCTCTGCTCGTCTCTCTTCAGCCCATTCCCACTGTTTAGTTTTCCACTGTGGGTTTGTTTGGTTTTAAAAAGAGAAAGGAGAGGCGTGAGTGTAAAAGAGAGGGAAAGAGGGAGGGAAAGAGAGATAGAAATCTGGTAAAATAGAGCAAAGGAGAGAGAGTGACTCATGTGAAGTTTCTCACAGGAAAGCTGTAGTCTCTTGCTGGGTTCAGGGCTGGTGTGTAATGATTTGAGCTCTAAACTGAGTTTTAGCAATCGATTTCTCCTGTGGATCAAAACAACTCAGCTTTAACTCTCTGCGTGGCCCTGCCGGACCAAAGAGTGAGCTTACAAATGTACTACGATGTGTGTGTGTGTTTGCGTGTGTGTGCGTGTGCTCCATGTGAGACTGTGTGCTGCTTTGGAACAATCCCTGTGATCTGTGATGGCCAGGTGCATATGCTCAGTGTTGTATTGGTTTGTAAATGAGAGTACATTTAGTCTAGAGAGACCTCTGAAATCAAAGCCAGCACCCACTGTGCCTCACCCTACCCACAATGCAACTGATGTTACCTCCACCCCTGTGTTCTCTCAGCCCCAACCAATGAGAGTCCTCATTTTGGCAGGCTGCCATTTCATAAAGCAAGAAAATGAAACAAGTGAGTGAGTGAGTGAGTGAGTGAGTGAGGGAGGGAGTTAGTTTGAATTAGAGGGCTCTGTCATTGCTGTATCTGGGTACCTTATTCCCCGGAGGCAGAAGTGGAGAATGCATCTTCACTAGACTTCTGGTTTCACCAAATCACTGTTCTGGAGTCAGTTTGGTGCAGAACTAACTGAACTATCAAGAACACATTGCTGACCACCATTCAGCCTATAGGGAGTTGGAAACAAGTAAGCATCATATTCAGTGTATTTGTGTCCAGTCCATAGCCCAGGGATAACTACCATATAACAGGTTCTTTTCTTTTCCTGCCCTGTAATCATTCACGGTGGGGCCAGGCTCATTCTCCGTGTGTTCAGTGGCTGAATCGGCGCTGTGTTGAGCGTGAGGGGGTGTCACGGCACTGCAATATTGTTCACGCCCGGGGCGGGGATGGTTTCAAATAATTCGCTGCATTATAATAGATGCCAAGCTGTTTATTTCCCCATGGACACGCACACATAAGAATACGCCTGCACGGGGGTTACGAGAGCATACGCAGCCTTAGCCTAAACAAGACAGTGGCTCTTATAACACACGGGCCACGGCGGCGGGCTGCCAGCATGGCCACTCTTGTTCTCGTGTGTCACGGGCCGTAATCCGCTGCTCTGAACATGGTGGAATGTGGATTGGTGGGTTAGAGTGTTGGAGATGCTCAGGTGCTTCTGCTCAGGAGGATCAGGAGGTGTGTACTGTGCACTCGGCTTCCTGTAACCTCAGACACGACCGACGGTTGGAATGTCTCACCTCTACCCCGGGCTCTCCAAACAAAGCAGCTCAATTCATGAACGAATGAATCTCGTTTCAGTAGGGATCTGATTGGGCTGCTCGTTAGTCCGTTTGGGGCGCGCTCTCTGCTCGTTACCGCTCACTAACGAGGTACCCCCATTCCCTCCTCGTCCGCTTAATTACAGAAGCCTCATTGTCTGATCTGACCCACTTCCTTATTTTCATTCTCTATCACCCTCTTTCCTTCTTCCCCAAAGCCCCACCCACCAGCCCTGCCCCTTCCCATGTCTGGAATAATCTGCTTGGGCGTCCAGCTCAGACCCCCTCCCCATGTTCAGAAGTGATTACATGCTAGCTGAAGAATAGGGTGTGAGAATATGTTTTTTTTTTTTTTGTGGTATTTGTAATATTATTATTCATTGTTATTCTTATTATTATTAACTCCACAGTTCTGTTGCTGACATCTGGATAGCCTCTACCTAATCATCCATTCTCCTCCACGGTCGCCGTAACAACCGCTTTCATGTTTACTGTTCCATTGCACTGAGCCAATCAGACAGCTCAGTAAACTCCAAAAATCAAATGTATAAAGTCATGTGTAGTGACAGCATGCCATAGGCCATTGGTGTGGGACATGGTGTATGAGAGGTGAACGAGGGTCCAGGCCTCTCTCCTGTGGCTGATATGGGCTTGTGGCTTGTTTTGTGTGTAGCTGTTAATATTCATGAGGTGTGGGATGTGTGTGGATGAGGGGGGTGAGGATGGGGGGGGGGGGGGGGGGGGGGGGTGAGGATGAGGCCTTACACACAGCAGGCAGTGACACCCACATCGGCCTGAATGCTGATCGTTTGAATGAATAACTTAAGGCCTGGAGCAATGGCAGTTTGCACCCACACACACACATACACACACTCACTCACATTCGCACGCACACTCCCATACAGAGATATGCATGTAACCCTGCCCCAAACACGCACACACACACACACACACACACACACACACACACACACACACACACACACACACACACACACACACACATACTTGTTTATGT
Source organism: Brachyhypopomus gauderio (assembly GCF_052324685.1). NCBI lineage: Eukaryota > Metazoa > Chordata > Actinopteri > Gymnotiformes > Hypopomidae > Brachyhypopomus > Brachyhypopomus gauderio. The sequence continues at coordinate 17,237,010 of NC_135211.1, read as the reverse complement.
GAAAAGTCAGGACACCTGAAAATAACCTACAAAATGGGTACATGCCTTTCTGAGGGGTCTAGCAATGAGATGAAAACAGTTTTGCATTGCAAAAAATACACACATCAAGCCCATCTGTTGAGATCTTCTCCAACTTGTTTCTTTAAGACACCTGAAATTTCACAGCATTCTTAGGACATTTTCAAGTTTTAGTGAAAACCCAGGACATGATAACACATACATTCAATTTTCTTGTTCAAACCACCATAGTAAGGACATAATGAAAAGTGGGGACATTACCGTGCATATATTTCTTGCATTCTATATAAATATAACAGTAATTTTTTACTGTTCACCAACATATTGAAAAGCCAAGAGCAAATTTCTTGAAAGGTGTCCAACAAATTTGCTGACACATTAGAGTAAAGATGCATGAGCAAACTGACTGGGCAGATGCAAATTTAAAAACAAAAACAAAACCCTTGCCTTCAAAATAAAGTGTAGTTTTGTTTTGGGTAGCTATTGGTCACACGTTTACTTTTGACTTCTAATTTATTAACAATCTGAGCTGGGCTGGTCAAAAATAGAGAGCCGGATGTGGTCCGCGGGCCATACAGTGCCCAGGTCTGGCATATATTGAGGATGTTACAGTGGCTTTGGTTCCCAGAATTTGTATAATAAAAGGTGACAACATATCAGAATGCAAAAATGTGACAAAGCATACTGTGGTAATGAGCTTCTTTACTTTACAGTTAAAATTTCAGATTTCTTCAAATCATTTTACAAACAGAATTTGAGATTAACACTTGTCACATACAACAAGGAAATACTGCTTTTAATAGCATAACAATAACGATTTTTTAACATAAGAATAGATAACTGCCACAATAAAAAATACACTTTTAAAAAGGTAAATTCATGAATGTAAGACAAAAATCACACCTATATCATCCCCTACACCACCCCTACATCATCTAGATCACTCCAACAACCTTACATTAAAAAGTACATACACTTTAAAAAGCCAGTAAATTCATGAATGTCAAAAATCCCTACACCATCCGCATCACCCCATATTTCTCTACATCACCCTTACATCATCTATATCCTCTACATCGCCCCTACGTCCTTTAAACCACTCCTACGGCCTCTACATCAATTTTACTTGGTTTGACTTTTTTTATGTAGTAATTCTGTTTTTAATAGAAAATTTCACTGCAGTCCAGTCTCTTGCTTGAAGTGCCACAGGTTACGATATTAGGCAAGAAACGCACTCCTTTTTCCCTGGCAGTTGACAAGTTATGATAAATTTCATCAAGTGTCTCTCAATGGCCAGAATTTGAGATTAACACTTGTCACATACAAGGAAATACTGCTTTAAATAGCATAACAATAACGATTTTTTATAACTGCCACAATAAAAAATACACTTTTAAAAAAGTTAATTCATGAAGGTAAGACAAAAATCACACCTATATCATCCCCTACACCACCCCTACATCATCTAGATCACTCCAACAACCTTACATTAAAAAGTACATACACTTTAAAAAGCCAGTAAATTCATGAATGTCAAAAATCCCTACACCATCCGCATCACCCCATATTTCTCTACATCACCTTTACATCATCTATATCCTCTACATCGCCCCTACGTCCTTTAAACCACTCCTACGGCCTCTACATCAATTTTACTTGGTTTGACTTTTTTTATGTAGTAATTCTGTTTTTAATAGAAAATTTCACTGCAGTCCAGTCTCTTGCTTGAAGTGCCACAGGTTACGATATTAGGCAAGAAACGCACTCCTTTTTCCCTGGCAGTTGACAAGTTATGATAAATTTCATCAAGTGTCTCTCAATGGCCAGAATTTGAGATTAACACTTGTCACATACAAGGAAATACTGCTTTAAATAGCATAACAATAACGATTTTTTATAACTGCCACAATAAAAAATACACTTTTAAAAAAGTTAATTCATGAAGGTAAGACAAAAATCACCCCTACATCATCCTCTACACCGCCCCTACATCATCTATATCACTCTAACAACCTTACATAAAAAAATACGTACACTTTAAAAAGCCAGTAAATTCATGAACAACAAAAATCCCTACACCCTCTGCATCAGCCCTAAGTCCACTACATGTTCCTCTACATCACACTTACATCATCCTCCATTTCGCACCTACCTTCTCTATACCCCTACGTCCTTTATATCATCCTCTACACCAGCCCTACGTCCTTTATATCATCCTCTACACCAGCCCTACGTCCTTTATATCATCATCTACACCAGCCCTACGTCCTTTATATCATCCTCTACACCAGCCCTACGTCCTTTATATCATCCTCTACACCAGCCCTACGTCCTTATATATCATCCTCTACACCAGCCCTACGTCCTTATATATCATCCTCTACACCAGCCCTACGTCCTTTGTATCACGTATCACTCCTATATCCTTACAATAAAAAAATACATTTTAATACACGTTAAAAAGCCAGTAAATTCATGAATGTCAAAATTCTCTAAACCCTCTGCATCACCCCATATTTCTCTACATCACCCTTACATCATCTATATCCTCTATATCGCCCCTACATCCTTTAAACCACTCCTACGGCCTCTACATCAATTTTACTTGGTTTGACTTCTTTTTAATGTAGTAATTCTGTTTTTAATACAAAATTTCACTGCAGTCCAGTCTCTTGCTTGAAGTGCCACAGGTTCTGATAGTAGGCAAGAAACGCACTCCTTTTTCCCTGGCAGTTGACAAGTTCTGATAAATTTCATCAAGTGTCTCTCAATGGCCTGCACTTCTGATGCAGACCATGTCCTTTTCTTTCTTGGCACTGTGCAAATTGAGAAATACACATTAACAAGGAATTTAACAGACATCTATTGTTTAAAATAAAATTCTAGATCAGTTTAAGCTTTTCTTTTAAATGTTTGTGAGGCATTACATTCCAATGAAATAAAATAGTAATCATTCATTACTTTATGTGAGTTTAAAAGCAGTGTAATTAAACTAATATACCTTGTTTCAGTTGTCCTTGGGACAAAGGATCATTCCTTTCTGCTTTTCCCAAATTCTGATGGCAGCCTTGAGGTGTTAAAATATAAAATAGAATTAGGTTGGATATATTGAATACCATAGTATCTTGTAAGCAAATAAGCTACAACTTAGAACATGATCAGCATGAAGTAAAAGCAATACAATAACACATCATTGGAAAATTGAGCTCTTTATGCCTGCTGCTACCTGGTTATTATTTGTGCTGGTCAATTCTCAGCACAGAGTTGGTACTGACTTGATAGTGTATGTGGCACTGGTTTTGTGGTTCAATCACCGTGGTAACACAATGTGCCATCACAAATCACAAATAATTACAGTCAGTACTTCTAGAATGTCAGAATGCTGTTGACTGACTTTAGCTTCGGGACTAAAAGAGTGCTAATGCTGAGCTGGTCTGCAAACTCCACTCTAGGATTACAGTCTCCATTGTGCAACTGGGTTCTAGACTTCACTGAACATCAGACACTAGAGACACTCCACAACAGGTTATACCACTCCATCAATCTGAGCCTGGAGCCTGTATATCCTGCCTACCCATAACTGTCCCTAAACATCTTAGCATTTGGATCAAGTGATGAGAGAGCCTACTGTGAGGTGAGACAGCTAGACAAAAAGTTACAAGTATCACACACCCCTCTACTCATCAGCAGCACTACAGTGAGTGCTGAAGACCTCCCAGTCTATCTCTGGAATAACCGTCCTGCCACGACACAGAATGAAAAGCTGTACTGACTGAGAACAGCTCTAACCACTACTCTGTCCATCATACACTGTAAAAAGTTATATGGATAAATATATAAAAATCCATTTTCATTACTGGCACTGAGGATTGGTTTAACAATAAATAATTGGACTTATACACAGGGGCCATCATGGTCTGATGATGGGGAACTGGTCTTGTGACCGGAGGGTTGTGGGTTTGATTCCCAGGCCTGAGGCCAAGACTGAGGTACCCTTGAGCAAGGCACCTAACCCCAATCCCAACAAGAGATTATAGTTTTCTGGCCATAGTAGTGGACCACTCTGACTAGCACAGAGTCTTATTAGACACAGATGTGTGTAAAAACCCTAACAACACTCATAGCAGTACCACCATGTGGCTCCGCTGTGCTGAGAAGGATTCACTGACCAAATATATGCACTGCAATGGTCCTGTGTTCGGTAACTGAGTTGTGTAGTGGAGCGTTAAGGTAGGTGATCATTATAAAATGAGCAGTGACTGCAGGTTCAAAGAAATTGTATTGAGTAAACTAGTAAGCCAGTCTATATTCAAAAACAGATGCCAATAAGATTAAATTAATATTATTTTGTATACCGCTCAGAAAAATAAAGGGAACACTTATACAACACAATGTGACTCCAAGTCAACCACACTTCTTTTAAACCAATCTGTTCAGTTAGGAAGCAACACTGATCGTGAATCAATTTCACCTGCTGTTGTGCAAATGGAACTGAAAACAGGTAGAAATGAGAGGCAAATATCAAGACACCCCCCATAAAGGAGGTTCTGCAGGTGGAGACCACAGACCTTTTCTCTGTTCTCATCCTTTCTGGCTGATGTTTTGGTCACTTTGGCATTTTGTCAGTTCTCTCACCATAGAGGTAGTAGCATGATGTGGTGTCTACAATCCACAGAAGTTGCTCAGGTAGTGCAGATCATCCAGGATGGCACATCAATGTGAGCTGTGGCAAGAAGGTTTGCTGTGTCTGACAGCAGTGTCCAGAGCATGGAGCAGATACCAGGAGACAGGCCAGTACACCAGGAGACATGGAGGGGGCCTTAGAAGGGCAACAACCCAGCAGCAGGACCACTAACTCCTCCTTTGTGCAAGGAGGAACAGGAGGAGCAGTGCCAGAGCCCTGCAAAATGACCTCCAACAGGCCACTAATATCCATGTTTCTGTTCAAACTGTCAGAAACAGACACCATGAGGGAGGTATGAGGGCCTGATGTCCACAAGTGGGGCTTGTGCTTACAGCCCAACACCGTGCAGGGAGATTGGCATTTACCAGAGAACACCAAGATTCGAAGATTCACCGTTGGTGTCCTGTGCTCTTCACGGATGAGAGCAGATTCACAATGAGCACGTGACAGATGTGACACAGTCTGGAGACACCATGGAGAATGTTCTGCTGTCTGCAACGTCCTTCAGCATGACTGGTTTGGCAGTGGGTCAGGAATGGTGTGGGGAGGCATTTATTTGGAGGGCCGCACAAATGCTGCGGCCATTTTTCTCTGGTCGCACTGTCTAAGCGAAATCAGTGGTCGCAAACGCGTGGTAAAAAAAATCACTGTTTTCATCGGTTTGTAGGAGGTACTTCCCAGAGTTTTCCTAATATGACATAACTGAATGTCCACTTTCTCTCATCCCGTTAGAAGAATTCGCATTTTGCGCTTCTGTTTCTTTTTGACCCTGCTTGAATTTTAATTTCACGTTTGGACCATTCAAAAACATTGTGGAACTGTTCAAAAGATATTAATAGATAAGCAGACCGTTACATTATATTCTTCTTTATTGTTTCCTGAAGTTTTATCCCAGTCTGTACAGTTTAAGGTAGTTTTTTAAGGGTCCCAAGACAACGTGTTGGCCCGATGAACCATGATAACAGCGGGCACGGCCACATGCTAAAACTAGCGCACATTTCTTGATCACAAGATTTCCTTTCGTTTTAGGTTAATTGCATTAAAAAATAGGGCCAATTTAAATGTGAATATCTTTGGACTGACTTGATCAAATCTGACAATTGAGCTATGGACTGGCCTGCCTGTTCCCAGACCTGAATCTAATCGAGCACATTTGGGACATCATGTCTCATTCCATCCACCAACGCCATGTTGCACTACTGACTGTCCAGGAGTTGACTGACACTTTAATCCAGGTCTGAGAGGAGATTCCTCAGGAGAACATCTGCCGTCTCATCAGGAGCATGTCCAGGTGTTGTAGGGAGGTCATACAGGTACGTGGAGTCCACAAACACTACTGAACCTCATTTTAATTTGTCTTGAGGAATTTCCACTGAAGTTGGATCAGCTTGTCATTTGATTTTCCACTATGATTTTGAGTATAATTGCAAATCCAGACCTCCATGGGATAATTTTGATTTACATTTATCATTTTTTGTTATTTTGTTCCCAATGCATTCCACTATGTAATAAATAAAGATTTTCAACTGGAATATTTTATTCATTGAGATCTAGGATGTGCTCCCTTTATTTTTTGAGCAGTATACTTACAAAATAAACTACATACACAAAGGCCAAAACTCAGCTTACTGTGGTCTATTTTAACAATATGTTAACAAGTTAAAATTAAGTGCTTTTACCCCCCATGTTCAAATCAAAATGCAGTACTACAACCATCCTTAGAATTCTTACCTGAAGGTTCCTGATTTGTAGAAATTGCCTCTTCATTTTGTTCAGCATCACTAGACACATCTACTTCATCTAGCAAAATGACAACCATCATTTAGTAGATTACATAAACATGAGAATGTGTAACAATAGCTAAGGATACAAAAAACAAGACTGATCGGGTTAATTTATATCACTTACCCATGGGGTCAATCACGATATCATCCAGCTTAAGTCCATGAACCTCCTTCAGCTTCCCTTTCTCCATGGCAAGGAGAAGCTTACTCATTTTTGCCAACTGCAATGTGCTTTCTGGAAGACGATAGAAGTCCCGATGCACTCTGATATCATGGCCCATGAAGCTTGCCAGTTGATCCATCTCATGCTCCTTCAAATTTAAAACCGCTGACAATGTGGCAACTTGCTTACGCAACTGTGTAGAAGAAATGGCATCTGGATTTTTAGTGCCACTAGCGTTGGCATATTCTCGAATGCAGTCAGCCCCCCGATAACTTGTCAAAGCATTTGGCCGTGCAAAAAGGAAGCCATTCTCGGCAGGTACAAACTCTTGTCTCATTCTGATGAGAGCATCCAAAGAACTGACCATGTCAGGTGTCAGTAGAACTGGCACTTTTCTACCTCGCTTACCGCGAATTTCAACTCTTTCAAAATGGCTACAGAGTTTCTTTTCAAACTCACTAAGACCCAGGGCAATATCTTGCTGCAACTGCGTCTTCACTCGAGAGATATAATTTTTAAGTGGCATCTTAGAAACTTCACCCTCTCTCCTTCTGTTAAACAGAATGACCTGACTTAATGTCAGTTTGCAAAGAGTTGCATATCTTTTTGCATTGGGCTCTGCAAGCAAGGTACTCTTGGCATTCCTCTGCTCATTAGTTAAAAATGTGTGCAAATTCTTCACATCCTCAGTAAAGGGCAACACTTGGGGCTTGTTCCATTTGGCCTCAGTAAGAGTATTCAGTGCTGAAGATGAAACTACCTCATTCCATCTGGCTTCGTAGAGTCTTCTAAAGCTTTGGGCACTCTTTGCTGCCTGCTCTTGCCCAGAAATTAGTGCACTGCATTCTACACAAGAAGAAATTCTCATCAAGCTGTTGCCCAGCTTTAATGCCAATGAGGGTATTTTGTATGTATTTCCATGCTCATCATACCCTGCCACAGCTCTTACAGCTGCAATTACATGTGGAAAATTTGATGGTTTAATGAAGTCCTCCATGCATGATAGAGGAGTCAACTGTTTTGCTTTTAAAAGAAGTCGTGCAATCTCTCTCATTTTTTGTCTGATGTACTCATTTTTCCCTGGATTTGATTTTAGTCTATTGTACATTTGCTCTCCAAAAAGTATTATATACTTGTCTTGTCTCACAGCTGCTGAGATCTCATCCTGGGACATTTCACACACAATCTTCCAAAGACCTTCACTGACTTCAGAGGGGCATTGAAAACAGCTCTGAGACGCAACTCTTTTTCTCCCAGTTTTAGCAACTTGTTCTGGTTTCTGTGGGCAGATTTTTACATGTCTCCACAGTGATTTCCTGGAGTACAGACCGTGACAATGTGAACAATGTGTAAAATCTTGTGGATGTTTTAAGGTTTTGGGGCGGTTACATGCAACAATCTCTCCACTCCCCTTCTGCATGACCATGGCATTATGAGAGAAATTTCCTCTGTTTGTCAAGTGTCGTAATCTCACTCTTCTCTCTTTAGAATTTTTTGGGAAGCTAAAAGCCTTTGCCACTTCTGATTCATTGCTGTGTACAAACTCTAAGTGTCTGGAAATTTTAGAGTATGGCTTTTCACAGAAGTAACAAAACTGCTTTTTGTTATATCGCCAACTATTTTTAGAATTTGGCATTGATGCGACATATGTAGACTCATCATGAGCTGTGGATGATCTGCCAACGTTTTCATAGGATTCCTGTTCTAGTTGAGATTTAGGAAAGCTGATAATTTTCTTTTTGGGATAGGGCTTTGGAGAAGTGCTGTATTGCTTGCTGGAGAAGCTGCTCTCTGTGGAGCTATCACTTGTATCAGGTACATAGTCCACATCATCATAGTCAGTGTTGTCAGAACAATCCATGTCACTCGAAACCTATAAATAATTAAAAATGAAAATACTTGGATTTTAGTCACCAAAGCACCACATAACATTACATTTATTTTAGAACACAATAATGCAGTAAAATGTATATTTGGTAGCTATATAGTTTGTAAGAAAATACAGAAAACGGTTTTTTATGTAATTCAGTGATCGTTAACTGACTAAAGGACTCATACTGTTAATTATACCTGTATTACAATTGAACTGATTTACAAAGTACCTCTTCATTGTCTTCAATTGTCTTCTGTTTTGAGATAGAAATTGATGGGTTGTAACGTGATATTTTTGCCTGTGAAGGCTTAAATTCATCCAATACCTGTAGAAAAATGTACAAAAAATAATTAAATTGGCTTACCACATCTTTACATGTTAATCATTGGACTGAAGTTAGAAATAAGTCTAAACAAATTCGATAAATTCCATTGATTACTGCCAGAATTGAAAGTTCATTTCACATTATCCATGTAGTTTATTTGCACTAAAGGTCACTTAAGTATAAGAAAAATTGTATTTTGGAGGGGAAATGGCTAGTTACAAGAAAGTACGAGCACATCATGATTTCAGTGAGTTTGCCCTGGACCTAATAAAGGCTTATAACCCATAATGTAACTTGATTGTAAGGGTAACTTGATTGTAAGGAAAGGAAATAGGCAAAAAGCTAGATGAATACCAATTCTTAAGTATACAATAGTAAGGCAAAACCTCCAACTGACAAAATCAGGACGTTGATACACAGACTATCCATTCTGAAGTGGTGTAAAGTTAGGACGAAGGCCAAACACCTATTCTTAAGTATACAACAGTAAGACAAAATCTCCAACTGACAAAATCAGGACGTTGATACACAGAATGTTTATTCTGGAGTGGAGTAAAGTTAGGACACAAAGCTCTTTCTTAATTCGCAATGGTAAAAGAAACTCCAATGGACACATTCAGGACATTATTACTCACAATATCATGCGGAGGTGTACAGTTAGACCAAAACCCACACACTAGCAATTAGTGTTGTCAAAAAAATCGATATATCGATATGTATCGATACTGAACATTCTGAAACGGTACAATACTCGTTTCTCTTAAGTATCGATTCTTTTTACATAAAATGCGCTTTCGTTTGACCCACCCAAGCTGCCGTAATGCACAGGACAGTTTGTAATGCTAAAATGGCAGCTAAAGCAAACGCAGTGCTGTTGGATTCGAAGCAGATATAGATGGAAAACCGAAGGACATGAACAAACCAGTTTGCAAGCGGTGCTTTTGGAACATTTCAACGAAGGGCGCTAAAGCCTGGTTGAGTGACCACAGCGCTCGACTCCGCCCACCTCGCGTGAACGAGCGGTGGAGGCGTTTATACTTTCCGCTTTGCAGTGTTGTCCGAAACTATATGTGGTAGTATAAAATAAACACCCCTCAACAAAAGGGGAATTAGCATTTTAATGCTGCTTTGTGTTTCAGGTTTGAAAAGTGCTGGAATGTAGGCTAAAGTACTTGAAATGCTTGATATTGTAACTACTTCATTTCACAACAAATAGCTGTCTGACTGAACAGTGTGTATTACGTTAACAAATACGAGCCTCTTGTAATTCCAGGACGAAACATGAGAGAACGTGAAGACGTTAATCATGTTGGTGTTTAACTTTGATCATTGTATGTTCAGCGTTTGGTCCTTTCAATTAGATTTGTTTCGAGTTGTTTCGCAGATCATCCTATGTTTGGTTTTGTACTCTTTATTGAGTCAACGCGTTATTGTTTCCTGATGGTTCGTTAGTGAAGTTAGTTGATTTCGCCAGGTCTGTTTTGCGTTAGTCCGGTTTATTGTATTGTCCTTTTTGAATGCGTTTGTTTGTTTACTGTTTGTGTAATAACTCGTTCGTATTTTTGTATTCCTTGTCGTGTCTGAGAGGTGTTAGTTAACTAGTCTGTGTACTACTGTTCACTCAAGGAGTTTTACCATTGCATTCGCAGTATTTCGTTGTCTGAAGCTCCGAGTGTTAATGTAAATGAAATGCCTCGCCGTTCAAGAGCGATTCGAGCCGATCAGGTTAGGAGACGGGAGGAAACTCCTACCAATAAATCTGACTCTCAGCAGCATCTGTGTCCTTCTCCTAGTTCTTGCACGTTACATCCACCTTATAAAGGTGTATGAACCCTGCAAACATGGCGTTGTTCATTGCGCTGAAGCGCGGCACGCCCAAAGTTACAAAATTCGAGAGGTGCACGACCTCGCGTGCGCCGCGCTTCAGCGCGATGAACAAAGTTATGTTTGCAGGCAGTGTTGCCAGGTTCGCGGTTTTCATGCCAAATTGGGCTTGTTTGAAACTCCTTCCGCGGGTAAAAATTCTGGGGTCGCGGGGTGCGGTTTTTTGGGCTACTTTTGAGTTGGGCCACCGCGGGAGTTACAAGCGATATAATACTTAAATAGTGTCAATTTTAACCGCCCCGCTCAACAACTTACACTTCGCCAACCCCCCCGCTCAACAAATTACACTGACTTTGGGCTGGATATTTTTGTAGGACCTGGCAACCCTGTTTGCAGGGTTCATACACCTTGTGGAATTCAAACACTTGTATGTCACTTTCAAGATCCATTTCAATATTTCCCAGCACGAGCAAAGACACTTTGTCAGACGTTCAAAAGACGTCCACTGAAAAGCCAGAATGAAAGTTTTTGCGACGTCTTTTTTAAACGTCTTTTGACGTCTATTACTGTCGTTCAGTTTCAGTTTTTGCACGTTCACTGACATCCAATAAAGGTCCTAGTCAGACGTTCAGATAGAAAACTCGTCATAGATGTCCATGTTAAGTTAAGGTTAAGGTCCTAGTCACACTGTCAGATTTTGAACCAGTTTTGAACGTCCACCAGACATGCAAAATGGGTCTGGACTGACCGACGTGATACAGACATGATTTTAACGTCTTTCTGACGTTGGATGTTTGTTGGGATAAGTTAAGTTAAATATTTATACATATACTCGAAATTATTCGCTTTTTTTACCACATTATTTAATGGTGGTTTATTTTCAAAACGCCCAATCTTAACGTCTTCACGTTATCTCATGTTTCGTCCTGGAATTACAAGAGGCTCGTATTTGTTAACGTCATACAAGAGAACTGATCAGTCAGACACCTATTTGTTGTGAAATGTAGTTACAATTTCAAGCATTTTCAAACACAAAGCAACATTCATTTGTTTGTTTAGAAAAAAATAAAAAGGCTTTAAAACGAAAATTAGCACAGTATCTGACTTTGGTATCGAAAATGGTATCGAATTTCAATATTTTTTTAAGTATCGTATCGAAGTTGTAATTCTTAGTATCGTGACAAGCCTACTAGCAATACATTTACAAAACTATGACAAAAACTGCACTGGACAAAATCGAAATGTTACAGACTGACCATTTTGTAGAGGAGTAAAGATAGGACATTGCACTTTTACAACTATTTGTAATTTACAATGGTAAAAGACATTTGCAATCTTCAAAGGATAAAAAAATGAAGTCACTACATAACCTGTTCATTCTGTAGTGGACTAAAGTAAGAAGTTATTCTAAACAAGTACAAGCATGTTGTGATGTTCAGTGAGTTTGGACTGGACCTAACAATGTTGTTGTACTTTTTTCTTCTACTTTTAAAGATCTCTAAACCCATCATCAAGCCATCAATTAATGACTGAATGCAAAGATCATATTAACTTCTCTATGCAGTTTCTTACACTATAACGAAATGGGTAACTGGATTGTAAGAAAAAGATATGGGAATAAGCTAACATTACATTATGTTAATATTGTCAAGACAAAGCAATTTAGAATAGATAATGAATGCGTAACTTACCAACTCGGAGGCTTTGCGAGTCTGATCATTCGCAGTTTGGTCAAGGCTGTATTTCCTCTTGCCGTGAGATGTAGTTGGCGCAGAACTGCTTTCATTTATTATCTGTGGACACATTTACAAGAGATATATTTTTTTTCAGTACTGTGATACGTCCCAAAACTCTTTATTTTTAACATATGGATATCTGGAATCTTCAAATCACTAAACAACTGCAGTTTTCATTGAAATGAGAACCTAATTATCAATGTTTGCTTCTACATTTACAATGGACAAAATCAATACATTGTTACACACACTATTCTGAAGTTGTACAAAGTTAGGACGAGTGAAACACCAATTCTTAAATATACAATAGTAAGACAAAACTGCCAACTGACAAAATCAGGACGTTGATACACAGACTATCCATTCTGAAGTGGTGTAAAGTTAGGACGAAGGCCAAACACCTATTCTTAAGTATACAATAGTAAGACAAAACCTCCAACTGACAAAATCAGGACGTTGATACACAGAATGTCTATTCTGGAGTGGAGTAAAGTTAGGACACAAAGCTCTTTCTTAATTTCCAATGGTAAAAGAAACTCCAATGGACACATTCAGGACATTATTACTCACACTATTATGCAGAGGTGTACAGTTAGACTAAAACCCAAACTCTAGCAATACATTTACAAAACTATGACAAAAACTGAACTGGACAAAATCGAAATGTTACAGACTGACCATTTTGTAGAGGAGTAAAGATAGGACATTGCACTTTTACAACTATTTGTAATTTACAATGGTAAAAGACATTTGCAATCTTCAAAGGATAAAATCATGAAGTCACTACACAACGTGTTCATTATGTAGTGGACTGAAGTAAGAAGTTATTCTAAGCAAGTACAAGCATGTTGTGTTGTTCAGTGAGTTTGTACTGGACCTAACAATGTTGTTGTACTTTTTTCTTCAACTTTTAAAGATCTCTAAACCCATCATCAAGCCATCAATTAATGACTGAATGCAAAGATCATATTAACTTCCCTATGCAGTTTCTTACACTATAACGAAATGGGTAACTGGATTGTAAGAAAAAGATATGGGAATAAGCTAACATTACATTATGTTAATATTGTCAAGACAAAGCAATTTAGAATAGATAATGAATGCGTAACTTACCAACTCAGAGGCTTTGCGAGCCTGATCATTCGCAGTTGGGTCAAGGCTGTATTTCCCCTTGCCGTGAGATGTAGTTGGCACAGAACTGCTTTCATTTATTATCTGTGGACACATTTACAAGAGATATATTTTTTTTTCAGTACTGTGATACGTCCCAAAACTCTTTATTTTTAACATATGGATATCTGGAAGTCTTCAAATCACTAAACAACTGCAGTTTTCATTGAAATGAGAACCTAATTATCAATGTTTGCTTCTACATTTACAATGGACAAAATCAAGACATTGTTACACACACTATTCTGAAGTTGTACAAAGTTAGGACGAGTGAAACACCAATTCTTAAATATACAATAGTAAGACAAAACTGCCAACTGACAAAATCAGGACGTTGATACACAGACTATCCATTCTGAAGTGGTGTAAAGTTAGGACGAAGGCCAAACACCTATTCTTAAGTATACAATAGTAAGACAAAACCTCCAACTGACAAAATCAGGACGTTGATACACAGAATGTCTATTCTGGAGTGGAGTAAAGTTAGGACACAAAGCTCTTTCTTAATTTGCAATGGTAAAAGGAACTCCAATGGACACATTCAGGACATTATTACTCACACTATTATGCAGAGGTGTACAGTTAGACTAAAACCCAAACTCTAGCAATACATTTACAAAACTATGACAAAAACTGAACTGGACAAAATCGAAATGTTACACACTGACCATTTTGTAGAGGAGTAAAGATAGGACATTGCACTTTTACAACTATTTGTAATTTACAATGGTAAAAAACATTTGCAATCTTCAAAGGATAAAATCATGAAGTCACTACATAACCTGTTCATTCTGTAGTGGACTGAAGTAAGAAGTTATTCTAAACAAGTACAAGCATGTTGTGATGTTCAGTGAGTTTGGACTGGACCTAACAATGTTGTTGTACTTTTTTCTTCAACTTTTAAAGATCTCTAAACCCATCATCAAGCCATCAATTAATGACTGAATGCAAAGATCATATTAACTTCTCTATGCAGTTTCTTACACTATAATGAAATGGGTAACTGGATTGTAAGAAAAAGATATGGGAATAAGCTAACATTACATTATGTTAATATTGTCAAGACAAAGCAATTTAGAATAGATAATGAATGCGTAACTTACCAACTCAGAGGCTTTGCGAGCCTGATCATTCGCAGTTGGGTCAAGGCTGTATTTCCCCTTGCCGTGAGATGTAGTTGGCGCAGAACTGCTTTCATTTATTATCTGTGGACACATTTACAAGAGATATATTTTTTTTCAGTACTGTGATACGTCCCAAAACTCTTTATTTTTAACATATGGATATCTGGAATCTTCAAATCACTAAACAACTGCAGTTTTCATTGAAATGAGAACCTAATTATCAATGTTTGCTTCTACATTTACAATGGACAAAATCAAGACATTGTTACACACACTATTCTGAAGTTGTACAAAGTTAGGACGAGTGAAACACCAATTCTTAAATATACAATAGTAAGACAAAACTGCCAACTGACAAAATCAGGACGTTGATACACAGACTATCCATTCTGAAGTGGTGTAAAGTTAGGACGAAGGCCAAACACCTATTCTTAAGTATACAATAGTAAGACAAAACCTCCAACTGACAAAATCAGGACGTTGATACACAGAATGTCTATTCTGGAGTGGAGTAAAGTTAGGACACAAAGCTCTTTCTTAATTTGCAATGGTAAAAGAAATTCCAATGGACACATTCAGGACATTATTACTCACACTATTATGCAGAGGTGTACAGTTAGACTAAAACCCAAACTCTAGCAATACATTTACAAAACTATGACAAAAACTGCACTGGACAAAATCGAAATGTTACACACTGACCATTTTGTAGAGGAGTAAAGATAGGACATTGCACTTTTACAACTATTTGTAATTTACAATGGTAAAAGACATTTGCAATCTTCAAAGGATAAAATCATGAAGTCACTACATAACCTGTTCATTCTGTAGTGGACTGAAGTAAGAAGTTATTCTAAGCAAGTACAAGCATGTTGTAATGTTCAGTGAGTTTGTACTGGACATAATGTTGTTGTACTTTTTTCTTCAACTTTTAAAGATCTCTAAACCCATCATCAAGCCATCAATTAATGACTGAATGCAAAGATCATATTAACTTCCCTATGCAGTTTCTTACACTATAACGAAATGGGTAACTGGATTGTAAGAAAAAGATATGGGAATAAGCTAACATTACATTATGTTAATATTGTCAAGACAAAGCAATTTAGAATAGATAATGAATGCGTAACTTACAAACTCAGAGGCTTTGCGAGCCTGATCATTCGCAGTTGGGTCAAGGCTGTATTTCCCCTTGCCGTGAGATGTAGTTGGCACAGAACTGCTTTCATTTATTATCTGTGGACACATTTACAAGAGATATATTTTTTTTCAGTACTGTGATACGTCCCAAACTCTTTATTTTCAACATATGGATATCTGGAAGTCTTCAAATCACTAAACAACTGCAGTTTTCATTGAAATGAGAACCTAATTATCAATGTTTGCTTCTACATTTACAATGGACAAAATCAAGACATTGTTACACACACTATTCTGAAGTTGTACAAAGTTAGGACGAGTGAAACACCAATTCTTAAATATACAATAGTAAGACAAAACTGCCAACTGACAAAATCAGGACGTTGATACACAGACTATCCATTCTG
The DNA here is from genome assembly GCF_052324685.1 of Brachyhypopomus gauderio. NCBI lineage: Eukaryota > Metazoa > Chordata > Actinopteri > Gymnotiformes > Hypopomidae > Brachyhypopomus > Brachyhypopomus gauderio. The sequence goes on along the minus strand of NC_135211.1, from coordinate 17,220,762 downwards.
AAGTGGTGTAAAGTTAGGACGAAGGCCAAACACCTATTCTTAAGTATACAATAGTAAGACAAAACCTCCAACTGACAAAATCAGGACGTTGATACACAGAATGTCTATTCTGGAGTGGAGTAAAGTTAGGACACAAAGCTCTTTCTTAATTTGCAATGGTAAAAGAAATTCCAATGGACACATTCAGGACATTATTACTCACACTATTATGCAGAGGTGTACAGTTAGACTAAAACCCAAACTCTAGCAATACATTTACAAAACTATGACAAAAACTGCACTGGACAAAATCGAAATGTTACACACTGACCATTTTGTAGAGGAGTAAAGATAGGACATTGCACTTTTACAACTATTTGTAATTTACAATGGTAAAAGACATTTGCAATCTTCAAAGGATAAAATCATGAAGTCACTACATAACCTGTTCATTCTGTAGTGGACTGAAGTAAGAAGTTATTCTAAGCAAGTACAAGCATGTTGTAATGTTCAGTGAGTTTGTACTGGACATAATGTTGTTGTACTTTTTTCTTCAACTTTTAAAGATCTCTAAACCCATCATCAAGCCATCAATTAATGACTGAATGCAAAGATCATATTAACTTCTCTGTGCAGTTTCTTACACTATAATGAAATGGGTAACTGGATTGTAAGAAAAAGATATGGGAATAAGCTAACATTACATTATGTTAATATTGTCAAGACAAAGCAATTTAGAATAGATAATGAATGCGTAACTTACCAACTCAGAGGCTTTGCGAGCCTGATCATTCGCAGTTGGGTCAAGGCTGTATTTCCCCTTGCCGTGAGATGTAGTTGGCACAGAACTGCTTTCATTTATTATCTGTGGACACATTTACAAGAGATATATTTTTTTTTCAGTACTGTGATACGTCCCAAAACTCTTTATTTTTAACATATGGATATCTGGAAGTCTTCAAATCACTAAACAACTGCAGTTTTCATTGAAATGAGAACCTAATTATCAATGTTTGCTTCTACATTTACAATGGACAAAATCAAGACATTGTTACACACACTATTCTGAAGTTGTACAAAGTTAGGACGAGTGAAACACCAATTCTTAAATATACAATAGTAAGACAAAACTGCCAACTGACAAAATCAGGACGTTGATACACAGACTATCCATTCTGAAGTGGTGTAAAGTTAGGACGAAGGCCAAACACCTATTCTTAAGTATACAATAGTAAGACAAAACCTCCAACTGACAAAATCAGGACGTTGATACACAGAATGTCTATTCTGGAGTGGAGTAAAGTTAGGACACAAAGCTCTTTCTTAATTTGCAATGGTAAAAGGAACTCCAATGGACACATTCAGGACATTATTACTCACACTATTATGCAGAGGTGTACAGTTAGACTAAAACCCAAACTCTAGCAATACATTTACAAAACTATGACAAAAACTGAACTGGACAAAATCGAAATGTTACACACTGACCATTTTGTAGAGGAGTAAAGATAGGACATTGCACTTTTACAACTATTTGTAATTTACAATGGTAAAAAACATTTGCAATCTTCAAAGGATAAAATCATGAAGTCACTACATAACCTGTTCATTCTGTAGTGGACTGAAGTAAGAAGTTATTCTAAACAAGTACAAGCATGTTGTGATGTTCAGTGAGTTTGGACTGGACCTAACAATGTTGTTGTACTTTTTTCTTCAACTTTTAAAGATCTCTAAACCCATCATCAAGCCATCAATTAATGACTGAATGCAAAGATCATATTAACTTCTCTATGCAGTTTCTTACACTATAATGAAATGGGTAACTGGATTGTAAGAAAAAGATATGGGAATAAGCTAACATTACATTATGTTAATATTGTCAAGACAAAGCAATTTAGAATAGATAATGAATGCGTAACTTACCAACTCAGAGGCTTTGCGAGCCTGATCATTCGCAGTTGGGTCAAGGCTGTATTTCCCCTTGCCGTGAGATGTAGTTGGCGCAGAACTGCTTTCATTTATTATCTGTGGACACATTTACAAGAGATATATTTTTTTTCAGTACTGTGATACGTCCCAAAACTCTTTATTTTTAACATATGGATATCTGGAATCTTCAAATCACTAAACAACTGCAGTTTTCATTGAAATGAGAACCTAATTATCAATGTTTGCTTCTACATTTACAATGGACAAAATCAAGACATTGTTACACACACTATTCTGAAGTTGTACAAAGTTAGGACGAGTGAAACACCAATTCTTAAATATACAATAGTAAGACAAAACTGCCAACTGACAAAATCAGGACGTTGATACACAGACTATCCATTCTGAAGTGGTGTAAAGTTAGGACGAAGGCCAAACACCTATTCTTAAGTATACAATAGTAAGACAAAACCTCCAACTGACAAAATCAGGACGTTGATACACAGAATGTCTATTCTGGAGTGGAGTAAAGTTAGGACACAAAGCTCTTTCTTAATTTGCAATGGTAAAAGAAATTCCAATGGACACATTCAGGACATTATTACTCACACTATTATGCAGATGTGTACAGTTAGACTAAAACCCAAACTCTAGCAATACATTTACAAAACTATGACAAAAACTGCACTGGACAAAATCGAAATGTTACAGACTGACCATTTTGTAGAGGAGTAAAGATAGGACATTGCACTTTTACAACTATTTGTAATTTACAATGGTAAAAGACATTTGCAATCTTCAAAGGATAAAAAAATGAAGTCACTACACAAGCTGTTCATTCTGTAGTGGACTGAGGTAAGAAGTTATTCTAAGCAAGTACAAGCATGTTGTAATGTTCAGTGAGTTTGTACTGGACATAATGTTGTTGTACTTTTTTCTTCAACTTTTAAAGATCTCTAAACCCATCATCAAGCCATCAATTAATGACTGAATGCAAAGATCATATTAACTTCTCTGTGCAGTTTCTTACACTATAATGAAATGGGTAACTGGATTGTAAGAAAAAGATATGGGAATAAGCTAACATTACATTATGTTAATATTGTCAAGACAAAGCAATTTAGAATAGATAATGAATGCGTAACTTACCAACTCAGAGGCTTTGCGAGCCTGATCATTAGCAGTTGGGTCAAGGCTGTATTTCCCCTTGCCGTGAGATGTAGTTGGCACAGAACTGCTTTCATTTATTATCTGTGGACACATTTACAAGAGATATATTTTTTTTCAGTACTGTGATACGTCCCAAAACTCTTTATTTTTAACATATGGATATCTGGAAGTCTTCAAATCACTAAACAACTGCAGTTTTCATTGAAATGAGAACCTAATTATCAATGTTTGCTTCTACATTTACAATGGACAAAATCAAGACATTGTTACACACACTATTCTGAAGTTGTACAAAGTTAGGACGAGTGAAACACCAATTCTTAAATATACAATAGTAAGACAAAACTGCCAACTGACAAAATCAGGACGTTGATACACAGACTATCCATTCTGAAGTGGTGTAAAGTTAGGACGAAGGCCAAACACCTATTCTTAAGTATACAATAGTAAGACAAAACCTCCAACTGACAAAATCAGGACGTTGATACACAGAATGTCTATTCTGGAGTGGAGTAAAGTTAGGACACAAAGCTCTTTCTTAATTTGCAATGGTAAAAGAAATTCCAATGGACACATTCAGGACATTATTACTCACACTATTATGCAGAGGTGTACAGTTAGACTAAAACCCAAACTCTAGCAATACATTTACAAAACTATGACAAAAACTGAACTGGACAAAATCGAAATGTTACAGACTGACCATTTTGTAGAGGAGTAAAGATAGGACATTGCACTTTTACAACTATTTGTAATTTACAATGGTAAAAGACATTTGCAATCTTCAAAGGATAAAATCATGAAGTCACTACACAACGTGTTCATTATGTAGTGGACTGAAGTAAGAAGTTATTCTAAGCAAGTACAAGCATGTTGTGTTGTTCAGTGAGTTTGTACTGGACCTAACAATGTTGTTGTACTTTTTTCTTCAACTTTTAAAGATCTCTAAACCCATCATCAAGCCATCAATTAATGACTGAATGCAAAGATCATATTAACTTCCCTATGCAGTTTCTTACACTATAACGAAATGGGTAACTGGATTGTAAGAAAAAGATATGGGAATAAGCTAACATTACATTATGTTAATATTGTCAAGACAAAGCAATTTAGAATAGATAATGAATGCGTAACTTACCAACTCAGAGGCTTTGCGAGCCTGATCATTCGCAGTTGGGTCAAGGCTGTATTTCCCCTTGCCGTGAGATGTAGTTGGCACAGAACTGCTTTCATTTATTATCTGTGGACACATTTACAAGAGATATATTTTTTTTTCAGTACTGTGATACGTCCCAAAACTCTTTATTTTTAACATATGGATATCTGGAAGTCTTCAAATCACTAAACAACTGCAGTTTTCATTGAAATGAGAACCTAATTATCAATGTTTGCTTCTACATTTACAATGGACAAAATCAAGACATTGTTACACACACTATTCTGAAGTTGTACAAAGTTAGGACGAGTGAAACACCAATTCTTAAATATACAATAGTAAGACAAAACTGCCAACTGACAAAATCAGGACGTTGATACACAGACTATCCATTCTGAAGTGGTGTAAAGTTAGGACGAAGGCCAAACACCTATTCTTAAGTATACAATAGTAAGACAAAACCTCCAACTGACAAAATCAGGACGTTGATACACAGAATGTCTATTCTGGAGTGGAGTAAAGTTAGGACACAAAGCTCTTTCTTAATTTGCAATGGTTAAAAGGAACTCAATGGACACATTCAGGACATTATACTCACACTATTATGCAGAGGTGGTACAGTTAGACTAAAACCCAAACTCTAGCAATACATTTACAAAACTATGACAAAAACTGAACTGGACAAAATCGAAATGTTACACACTGACCATTTTGTAGAAGGAGTAAAGATAGGACATTGCACTTTTACAACTATTTGTAATTTACAATGGTAAAAAACATTTGCAATCTTCAAAGGATAAAATCATGAAGTCACTACATAACCTGTTCATTCTGTAGTGGACTGAAGGTAAGAAGTTATTCTAAACAAGTACAAGCATGTTGTGATGTTCAGTGAGTTTGGACTGGACCTAACAATGTTGTTGTACTTTTTTCTTCAACTTTTAAAGATCTCTAAACCCATCATCAAGCCATCAATTAATGACTGAATGCAAAGATCATATTAACTTCTCTATGCAGTTTCTTACACTATAATGAAATGGGTAACTGGATTGTAAGAAAAAGATATGGGAATAAGCTAACATTACATTATGTTAATATTGTCAAGACAAAGCATTTTAGAATAGATAATGAATGCGTAACTTACCAACTCAGAGGCTTTGCGAGCCTGATCATTCGCAGTTGGGTCAAGGCTGTATTTCCCCTTGCCGTGAGATGTAGTTGGCGCAGAACTGCTTTCATTTATTATCTGTGGACACATTTACAAGAGATATATTTTTTTTTCAGTACTGTGATACGTCCCAAAACTCTTTATTTTTAACATATGGATCCTGGAATCTTCAAATCACTAAACAACTGCTAGTTTTCATTGAAATGAGAACCTAATTATCAATGTTTGCTTCTACATTTACAATGGACAAAATCAAGACATTGTTACACACACTATTCTGAAGTTGTACAAAGTTAGGGACGAGTGAAACACCAATTCTTAAATATACAATAGTAAGACAAAACTGCAACTGACAAAATCAGGACGTTGATACACAGACTATCCATTCTGAAGTGGTGTAAAGTTAGGACGAAGGCCAAACACCTATTCTTAAGTATACAATAGTAAGACAAAACCTCCAACTGACAAAATCAGGGACGTTGATACACAGATGTCTATTCTGGAGTGGGAGTAAAGTTAGGACACAAAGCTCTTTCTTAATTTGCAATGGTAAAAGGAAATTCCAATGGACACATTCAGGACATATTACTCACACTATTATGCAGAGGTGTACAGTTAGACTAAACCC
>NC_135211.1:17175675-17214232 GCF_052324685.1 Brachyhypopomus gauderio | reverse complement strand
GTACTGTGATACGTCCCAAAACTCTTTATTTTTAACATATGGATATCTGGAAGTCTTCAAATCACTAAACAACTGCAGTTTTCATTGAAATGAGAACCTAATTATCAATGTTTGCTTCTACATTTACAATGGACAAAATCAAGACATTGTTACACACACTATTCTGAAGTTGTACAAAGTTAGGACGAGTGAAACACCAATTCTTAAATATACAATAGTAAGACAAAACTGCCAACTGACAAAATCAGGACGTTGATACACAGACTATCCATTCTGAAGTGGTGTAAAGTTAGGACGAAGGCCAAACACCTATTCTTAAGTATACAATAGTAAGACAAAACCTCCAACTGACAAAATCAGGACGTTGATACACAGAATGTCTATTCTGGAGTGGAGTAAAGTTAGGACACAAAGCTCTTTCTTAATTTGCAATGGTAAAAGGAACTCCAATGGACACATTCAGGACATTATTACTCACACTATTATGCAGAGGTGTACAGTTAGACTAAAACCCAAACTCTAGCAATACATTTACAAACTATGACAAAAACTGAACTGGACAAAATCGAAATGTTACACACTGACCATTTTGTAGAGGAGTAAAGATAGGACATTGCACTTTTACAACTATTTGTAATTTACAATGGTAAAAAACATTTGCAATCTTCAAAGGATAAAATCATGAAGTCACTACATAACCTGTTCATTCTGTAGTGGACTGAAGTAAGAAGTTATTCTAAACAAGTACAAGCATGTTGTGATGTTCAGTGAGTTTGGACTGGACCTAACAATGTTGTTGTACTTTTTTCTTCAACTTTTAAAGATCTCTAAACCCATCATCAAGCCATCAATTAATGACTGAATGCAAAGATCATATTAACTTCTCTATGCAGTTTCTTACACTATAATGAAATGGGTAACTGGATTGTAAGAAAAAGATATGGGAATAAGCTAACATTACATTATGTTAATATTGTCAAGACAAAGCAATTTAGAATAGATAATGAATGCGTAACTTACCAACTCAGAGGCTTTGCGAGCCTGATCATTCGCAGTTGGGTCAAGGCTGTATTTCCCCTTGCCGTGAGATGTAGTTGGCGCAGAACTGCTTTCATTTATTATCTGTGGACACATTTACAAGAGATATATTTTTTTTCAGTACTGTGATACGTCCCAAAACTCTTTATTTTTAACATATGGATATCTGGAATCTTCAAATCACTAAACAACTGCAGTTTTCATTGAAATGAGAACCTAATTATCAATGTTTGCTTCTACATTTACAATGGACAAAATCAAGACATTGTTACACACACTATTCTGAAGTTGTACAAAGTTAGGACGAGTGAAACACCAATTCTTAAATATACAATAGTAAGACAAAACTGCCAACTGACAAAATCAGGACGTTGATACACAGACTATCCATTCTGAAGTGGTGTAAAGTTAGGACGAAGGCCAAACACCTATTCTTAAGTATACAATAGTAAGACAAAACCTCCAACTGACAAAATCAGGACGTTGATACACAGAATGTCTATTCTGGAGTGGAGTAAAGTTAGGACACAAAGCTCTTTCTTAATTTGCAATGGTAAAAGAAATTCCAATGGACACATTCAGGACATTATTACTCACACTATTATGCAGAGGTGTACAGTTAGACTAAAACCCAAACTCTAGCAATACATTTACAAAACTATGACAAAAACTGCACTGGACAAAATCGAAATGTTACACACTGACCATTTTGTAGAGGAGTAAAGATAGGACATTGCACTTTTACAACTATTTGTAATTTACAATGGTAAAAGACATTTGCAATCTTCAAAGGATAAAATCATGAAGTCACTACATAACCTGTTCATTCTGTAGTGGACTGAAGTAAGAAGTTATTCTAAGCAAGTACAAGCATGTTGTAATGTTCAGTGAGTTTGTACTGGACATAATGTTGTTGTACTTTTTTCTTCAACTTTTAAAGATCTCTAAACCCATCATCAAGCCATCAATTAATGACTGAATGCAAAGATCATATTAACTTCCCTATGCAGTTTCTTACACTATAACGAAATGGGTAACTGGATTGTAAGAAAAAGATATGGGAATAAGCTAACATTACATTATGTTAATATTGTCAAGACAAAGCAATTTAGAATAGATAATGAATGCGTAACTTACAAACTCAGAGGCTTTGCGAGCCTGATCATTCGCAGTTGGGTCAAGGCTGTATTTCCCCTTGCCGTGAGATGTAGTTGGCACAGAACTGCTTTCATTTATTATCTGTGGACACATTTACAAGAGATATATTTTTTTTCAGTACTGTGATACGTCCCAAACTCTTTATTTTCAACATATGGATATCTGGAAGTCTTCAAATCACTAAACAACTGCAGTTTTCATTGAAATGAGAACCTAATTATCAATGTTTGCTTCTACATTTACAATGGACAAAATCAAGACATTGTTACACACACTATTCTGAAGTTGTACAAAGTTAGGACGAGTGAAACACCAATTCTTAAATATACAATAGTAAGACAAAACTGCCAACTGACAAAATCAGGACGTTGATACACAGACTATCCATTCTGAAGTGGTGTAAAGTTAGGACGAAGGCCAAACACCTATTCTTAAGTATACAATAGTAAGACAAAACCTCCAACTGACAAAATCAGGACGTTGATACACAGAATGTCTATTCTGGAGTGGAGTAAAGTTAGGACACAAAGCTCTTTCTTAATTTGCAATGGTAAAAGAAATTCCAATGGACACATTCAGGACATTATTACTCACACTATTATGCAGAGGTGTACAGTTAGACTAAAACCCAAACTCTAGCAATACATTTACAAAACTATGACAAAAACTGCACTGGACAAAATCGAAATGTTACACACTGACCATTTTGTAGAGGAGTAAAGATAGGACATTGCACTTTTACAACTATTTGTAATTTACAATGGTAAAAGACATTTGCAATCTTCAAAGGATAAAATCATGAAGTCACTACATAACCTGTTCATTCTGTAGTGGACTGAAGTAAGAAGTTATTCTAAGCAAGTACAAGCATGTTGTAATGTTCAGTGAGTTTGTACTGGACATAATGTTGTTGTACTTTTTTCTTCAACTTTTAAAGATCTCTAAACCCATCATCAAGCCATCAATTAATGACTGAATGCAAAGATCATATTAACTTCTCTGTGCAGTTTCTTACACTATAATGAAATGGGTAACTGGATTGTAAGAAAAAGATATGGGAATAAGCTAACATTACATTATGTTAATATTGTCAAGACAAAGCAATTTAGAATAGATAATGAATGCGTAACTTACCAACTCAGAGGCTTTGCGAGCCTGATCATTCGCAGTTGGGTCAAGGCTGTATTTCCCCTTGCCGTGAGATGTAGTTGGCACAGAACTGCTTTCATTTATTATCTGTGGACACATTTACAAGAGATATATTTTTTTTTCAGTACTGTGATACGTCCCAAAACTCTTTATTTTTAACATATGGATATCTGGAAGTCTTCAAATCACTAAACAACTGCAGTTTTCATTGAAATGAGAACCTAATTATCAATGTTTGCTTCTACATTTACAATGGACAAAATCAAGACATTGTTACACACACTATTCTGAAGTTGTACAAAGTTAGGACGAGTGAAACACCAATTCTTAAATATACAATAGTAAGACAAAACTGCCAACTGACAAAATCAGGACGTTGATACACAGACTATCCATTCTGAAGTGGTGTAAAGTTAGGACGAAGGCCAAACACCTATTCTTAAGTATACAATAGTAAGACAAAACCTCCAACTGACAAAATCAGGACGTTGATACACAGAATGTCTATTCTGGAGTGGAGTAAAGTTAGGACACAAAGCTCTTTCTTAATTTGCAATGGTAAAAGGAACTCCAATGGACACATTCAGGACATTATTACTCACACTATTATGCAGAGGTGTACAGTTAGACTAAAACCCAAACTCTAGCAATACATTTACAAAACTATGACAAAAACTGAACTGGACAAAATCGAAATGTTACACACTGACCATTTTGTAGAGGAGTAAAGATAGGACATTGCACTTTTACAACTATTTGTAATTTACAATGGTAAAAAACATTTGCAATCTTCAAAGGATAAAATCATGAAGTCACTACATAACCTGTTCATTCTGTAGTGGACTGAAGTAAGAAGTTATTCTAAACAAGTACAAGCATGTTGTGATGTTCAGTGAGTTTGGACTGGACCTAACAATGTTGTTGTACTTTTTTCTTCAACTTTTAAAGATCTCTAAACCCATCATCAAGCCATCAATTAATGACTGAATGCAAAGATCATATTAACTTCTCTATGCAGTTTCTTACACTATAATGAAATGGGTAACTGGATTGTAAGAAAAAGATATGGGAATAAGCTAACATTACATTATGTTAATATTGTCAAGACAAAGCAATTTAGAATAGATAATGAATGCGTAACTTACCAACTCAGAGGCTTTGCGAGCCTGATCATTCGCAGTTGGGTCAAGGCTGTATTTCCCCTTGCCGTGAGATGTAGTTGGCGCAGAACTGCTTTCATTTATTATCTGTGGACACATTTACAAGAGATATATTTTTTTTCAGTACTGTGATACGTCCCAAAACTCTTTATTTTTAACATATGGATATCTGGAATCTTCAAATCACTAAACAACTGCAGTTTTCATTGAAATGAGAACCTAATTATCAATGTTTGCTTCTACATTTACAATGGACAAAATCAAGACATTGTTACACACACTATTCTGAAGTTGTACAAAGTTAGGACGAGTGAAACACCAATTCTTAAATATACAATAGTAAGACAAAACTGCCAACTGACAAAATCAGGACGTTGATACACAGACTATCCATTCTGAAGTGGTGTAAAGTTAGGACGAAGGCCAAACACCTATTCTTAAGTATACAATAGTAAGACAAAACCTCCAACTGACAAAATCAGGACGTTGATACACAGAATGTCTATTCTGGAGTGGAGTAAAGTTAGGACACAAAGCTCTTTCTTAATTTGCAATGGTAAAAGAAATTCCAATGGACACATTCAGGACATTATTACTCACACTATTATGCAGATGTGTACAGTTAGACTAAAACCCAAACTCTAGCAATACATTTACAAAACTATGACAAAAACTGCACTGGACAAAATCGAAATGTTACAGACTGACCATTTTGTAGAGGAGTAAAGATAGGACATTGCACTTTTACAACTATTTGTAATTTACAATGGTAAAAGACATTTGCAATCTTCAAAGGATAAAAAAATGAAGTCACTACACAAGCTGTTCATTCTGTAGTGGACTGAGGTAAGAAGTTATTCTAAGCAAGTACAAGCATGTTGTAATGTTCAGTGAGTTTGTACTGGACATAATGTTGTTGTACTTTTTTCTTCAACTTTTAAAGATCTCTAAACCCATCATCAAGCCATCAATTAATGACTGAATGCAAAGATCATATTAACTTCTCTGTGCAGTTTCTTACACTATAATGAAATGGGTAACTGGATTGTAAGAAAAAGATATGGGAATAAGCTAACATTACATTATGTTAATATTGTCAAGACAAAGCAATTTAGAATAGATAATGAATGCGTAACTTACCAACTCAGAGGCTTTGCGAGCCTGATCATTAGCAGTTGGGTCAAGGCTGTATTTCCCCTTGCCGTGAGATGTAGTTGGCACAGAACTGCTTTCATTTATTATCTGTGGACACATTTACAAGAGATATATTTTTTTTCAGTACTGTGATACGTCCCAAAACTCTTTATTTTTAACATATGGATATCTGGAAGTCTTCAAATCACTAAACAACTGCAGTTTTCATTGAAATGAGAACCTAATTATCAATGTTTGCTTCTACATTTACAATGGACAAAATCAAGACATTGTTACACACACTATTCTGAAGTTGTACAAAGTTAGGACGAGTGAAACACCAATTCTTAAATATACAATAGTAAGACAAAACTGCCAACTGACAAAATCAGGACGTTGATACACAGACTATCCATTCTGAAGTGGTGTAAAGTTAGGACGAAGGCCAAACACCTATTCTTAAGTATACAATAGTAAGACAAAACCTCCAACTGACAAAATCAGGACGTTGATACACAGAATGTCTATTCTGGAGTGGAGTAAAGTTAGGACACAAAGCTCTTTCTTAATTTGCAATGGTAAAAGAAATTCCAATGGACACATTCAGGACATTATTACTCACACTATTATGCAGAGGTGTACAGTTAGACTAAAACCCAAACTCTAGCAATACATTTACAAAACTATGACAAAAACTGAACTGGACAAAATCGAAATGTTACAGACTGACCATTTTGTAGAGGAGTAAAGATAGGACATTGCACTTTTACAACTATTTGTAATTTACAATGGTAAAAGACATTTGCAATCTTCAAAGGATAAAATCATGAAGTCACTACACAACGTGTTCATTATGTAGTGGACTGAAGTAAGAAGTTATTCTAAGCAAGTACAAGCATGTTGTGTTGTTCAGTGAGTTTGTACTGGACCTAACAATGTTGTTGTACTTTTTTCTTCAACTTTTAAAGATCTCTAAACCCATCATCAAGCCATCAATTAATGACTGAATGCAAAGATCATATTAACTTCCCTATGCAGTTTCTTACACTATAACGAAATGGGTAACTGGATTGTAAGAAAAAGATATGGGAATAAGCTAACATTACATTATGTTAATATTGTCAAGACAAAGCAATTTAGAATAGATAATGAATGCGTAACTTACCAACTCAGAGGCTTTGCGAGCCTGATCATTCGCAGTTGGGTCAAGGCTGTATTTCCCCTTGCCGTGAGATGTAGTTGGCACAGAACTGCTTTCATTTATTATCTGTGGACACATTTACAAGAGATATATTTTTTTTTCAGTACTGTGATACGTCCCAAAACTCTTTATTTTTAACATATGGATATCTGGAAGTCTTCAAATCACTAAACAACTGCAGTTTTCATTGAAATGAGAACCTAATTATCAATGTTTGCTTCTACATTTACAATGGACAAAATCAAGACATTGTTACACACACTATTCTGAAGTTGTACAAAGTTAGGACGAGTGAAACACCAATTCTTAAATATACAATAGTAAGACAAAACTGCCAACTGACAAAATCAGGACGTTGATACACAGACTATCCATTCTGAAGTGGTGTAAAGTTAGGACGAAGGCCAAACACCTATTCTTAAGTATACAATAGTAAGACAAAACCTCCAACTGACAAAATCAGGACGTTGATACACAGAATGTCTATTCTGGAGTGGAGTAAAGTTAGGACACAAAGCTCTTTCTTAATTTGCAATGGTAAAAGGAACTCCAATGGACACATTCAGGACATTATTACTCACACTATTATGCAGAGGTGTACAGTTAGACTAAAACCCAAACTCTAGCAATACATTTACAAAACTATGACAAAAACTGAACTGGACAAAATCGAAATGTTACACACTGACCATTTTGTAGAGGAGTAAAGATAGGACATTGCACTTTTACAACTATTTGTAATTTACAATGGTAAAAAACATTTGCAATCTTCAAAGGATAAAATCATGAAGTCACTACATAACCTGTTCATTCTGTAGTGGACTGAAGTAAGAAGTTATTCTAAACAAGTACAAGCATGTTGTGATGTTCAGTGAGTTTGGACTGGACCTAACAATGTTGTTGTACTTTTTTCTTCAACTTTTAAAGATCTCTAAACCCATCATCAAGCCATCAATTAATGACTGAATGCAAAGATCATATTAACTTCTCTATGCAGTTTCTTACACTATAATGAAATGGGTAACTGGATTGTAAGAAAAAGATATGGGAATAAGCTAACATTACATTATGTTAATATTGTCAAGACAAAGCAATTTAGAATAGATAATGAATGCGTAACTTACCAACTCAGAGGCTTTGCGAGCCTGATCATTCGCAGTTGGGTCAAGGCTGTATTTCCCCTTGCCGTGAGATGTAGTTGGCGCAGAACTGCTTTCATTTATTATCTGTGGACACATTTACAAGAGATATATTTTTTTTCAGTACTGTGATACGTCCCAAAACTCTTTATTTTTAACATATGGATATCTGGAATCTTCAAATCACTAAACAACTGCAGTTTTCATTGAAATGAGAACCTAATTATCAATGTTTGCTTCTACATTTACAATGGACAAAATCAAGACATTGTTACACACACTATTCTGAAGTTGTACAAAGTTAGGACGAGTGAAACACCAATTCTTAAATATACAATAGTAAGACAAAACTGCCAACTGACAAAATCAGGACGTTGATACACAGACTATCCATTCTGAAGTGGTGTAAAGTTAGGACGAAGGCCAAACACCTATTCTTAAGTATACAATAGTAAGACAAAACCTCCAACTGACAAAATCAGGACGTTGATACACAGAATGTCTATTCTGGAGTGGAGTAAAGTTAGGACACAAAGCTCTTTCTTAATTTGCAATGGTAAAAGAAATTCCAATGGACACATTCAGGACATTATTACTCACACTATTATGCAGAGGTGTACAGTTAGACTAAAACCCAAACTCTAGCAATACATTTACAAAACTATGACAAAAACTGCACTGGACAAAATCGAAATGTTACACACTGACCATTTTGTAGAGGAGTAAAGATAGGACATTGCACTTTTACAACTATTTGTAATTTACAATGGTAAAAGACATTTGCAATCTTCAAAGGATAAAATCATGAAGTCACTACATAACCTGTTCATTCTGTAGTGGACTGAAGTAAGAAGTTATTCTAAGCAAGTACAAGCATGTTGTAATGTTCAGTGAGTTTGTACTGGACATAATGTTGTTGTACTTTTTTCTTCAACTTTTAAAGATCTCTAAACCCATCATCAAGCCATCAATTAATGACTGAATGCAAAGATCATATTAACTTCCCTATGCAGTTTCTTACACTATAACGAAATGGGTAACTGGATTGTAAGAAAAAGATA
Source organism: Brachyhypopomus gauderio (assembly GCF_052324685.1). NCBI lineage: Eukaryota > Metazoa > Chordata > Actinopteri > Gymnotiformes > Hypopomidae > Brachyhypopomus > Brachyhypopomus gauderio. The sequence goes on along the minus strand of NC_135211.1, from coordinate 17,205,192 downwards.
TGGGAATAAGCTAACATTACATTATGTTAATATTGTCAAGACAAAGCAATTTAGAATAGATAATGAATGCGTAACTTACAAACTCAGAGGCTTTGCGAGCCTGATCATTCGCAGTTGGGTCAAGGCTGTATTTCCCCTTGCCGTGAGATGTAGTTGGCACAGAACTGCTTTCATTTATTATCTGTGGACACATTTACAAGAGATATATTTTTTTTCAGTACTGTGATACGTCCCAAACTCTTTATTTTCAACATATGGATATCTGGAAGTCTTCAAATCACTAAACAACTGCAGTTTTCATTGAAATGAGAACCTAATTATCAATGTTTGCTTCTACATTTACAATGGACAAAATCAAGACATTGTTACACACACTATTCTGAAGTTGTACAAAGTTAGGACGAGTGAAACACCAATTCTTAAATATACAATAGTAAGACAAAACTGCCAACTGACAAAATCAGGACGTTGATACACAGACTATCCATTCTGAAGTGGTGTAAAGTTAGGACGAAGGCCAAACACCTATTCTTAAGTATACAATAGTAAGACAAAACCTCCAACTGACAAAATCAGGACGTTGATACACAGAATGTCTATTCTGGAGTGGAGTAAAGTTAGGACACAAAGCTCTTTCTTAATTTGCAATGGTAAAAGAAATTCCAATGGACACATTCAGGACATTATTACTCACACTATTATGCAGAGGTGTACAGTTAGACTAAAACCCAAACTCTAGCAATACATTTACAAAACTATGACAAAAACTGCACTGGACAAAATCGAAATGTTACACACTGACCATTTTGTAGAGGAGTAAAGATAGGACATTGCACTTTTACAACTATTTGTAATTTACAATGGTAAAAGACATTTGCAATCTTCAAAGGATAAAATCATGAAGTCACTACATAACCTGTTCATTCTGTAGTGGACTGAAGTAAGAAGTTATTCTAAGCAAGTACAAGCATGTTGTAATGTTCAGTGAGTTTGTACTGGACATAATGTTGTTGTACTTTTTTCTTCAACTTTTAAAGATCTCTAAACCCATCATCAAGCCATCAATTAATGACTGAATGCAAAGATCATATTAACTTCTCTGTGCAGTTTCTTACACTATAATGAAATGGGTAACTGGATTGTAAGAAAAAGATATGGGAATAAGCTAACATTACATTATGTTAATATTGTCAAGACAAAGCAATTTAGAATAGATAATGAATGCGTAACTTACCAACTCAGAGGCTTTGCGAGCCTGATCATTCGCAGTTGGGTCAAGGCTGTATTTCCCCTTGCCGTGAGATGTAGTTGGCACAGAACTGCTTTCATTTATTATCTGTGGACACATTTACAAGAGATATATTTTTTTTTCAGTACTGTGATACGTCCCAAAACTCTTTATTTTTAACATATGGATATCTGGAAGTCTTCAAATCACTAAACAACTGCAGTTTTCATTGAAATGAGAACCTAATTATCAATGTTTGCTTCTACATTTACAATGGACAAAATCAAGACATTGTTACACACACTATTCTGAAGTTGTACAAAGTTAGGACGAGTGAAACACCAATTCTTAAATATACAATAGTAAGACAAAACTGCCAACTGACAAAATCAGGACGTTGATACACAGACTATCCATTCTGAAGTGGTGTAAAGTTAGGACGAAGGCCAAACACCTATTCTTAAGTATACAATAGTAAGACAAAACCTCCAACTGACAAAATCAGGACGTTGATACACAGAATGTCTATTCTGGAGTGGAGTAAAGTTAGGACACAAAGCTCTTTCTTAATTTGCAATGGTAAAAGGAACTCCAATGGACACATTCAGGACATTATTACTCACACTATTATGCAGAGGTGTACAGTTAGACTAAAACCCAAACTCTAGCAATACATTTACAAAACTATGACAAAAACTGAACTGGACAAAATCGAAATGTTACACACTGACCATTTTGTAGAGGAGTAAAGATAGGACATTGCACTTTTACAACTATTTGTAATTTACAATGGTAAAAAACATTTGCAATCTTCAAAGGATAAAATCATGAAGTCACTACATAACCTGTTCATTCTGTAGTGGACTGAAGTAAGAAGTTATTCTAAACAAGTACAAGCATGTTGTGATGTTCAGTGAGTTTGGACTGGACCTAACAATGTTGTTGTACTTTTTTCTTCAACTTTTAAAGATCTCTAAACCCATCATCAAGCCATCAATTAATGACTGAATGCAAAGATCATATTAACTTCTCTATGCAGTTTCTTACACTATAATGAAATGGGTAACTGGATTGTAAGAAAAAGATATGGGAATAAGCTAACATTACATTATGTTAATATTGTCAAGACAAAGCAATTTAGAATAGATAATGAATGCGTAACTTACCAACTCAGAGGCTTTGCGAGCCTGATCATTCGCAGTTGGGTCAAGGCTGTATTTCCCCTTGCCGTGAGATGTAGTTGGCGCAGAACTGCTTTCATTTATTATCTGTGGACACATTTACAAGAGATATATTTTTTTTCAGTACTGTGATACGTCCCAAAACTCTTTATTTTTAACATATGGATATCTGGAATCTTCAAATCACTAAACAACTGCAGTTTTCATTGAAATGAGAACCTAATTATCAATGTTTGCTTCTACATTTACAATGGACAAAATCAAGACATTGTTACACACACTATTCTGAAGTTGTACAAAGTTAGGACGAGTGAAACACCAATTCTTAAATATACAATAGTAAGACAAAACTGCCAACTGACAAAATCAGGACGTTGATACACAGACTATCCATTCTGAAGTGGTGTAAAGTTAGGACGAAGGCCAAACACCTATTCTTAAGTATACAATAGTAAGACAAAACCTCCAACTGACAAAATCAGGACGTTGATACACAGAATGTCTATTCTGGAGTGGAGTAAAGTTAGGACACAAAGCTCTTTCTTAATTTGCAATGGTAAAAGAAATTCCAATGGACACATTCAGGACATTATTACTCACACTATTATGCAGATGTGTACAGTTAGACTAAAACCCAAACTCTAGCAATACATTTACAAAACTATGACAAAAACTGCACTGGACAAAATCGAAATGTTACAGACTGACCATTTTGTAGAGGAGTAAAGATAGGACATTGCACTTTTACAACTATTTGTAATTTACAATGGTAAAAGACATTTGCAATCTTCAAAGGATAAAAAAATGAAGTCACTACACAAGCTGTTCATTCTGTAGTGGACTGAGGTAAGAAGTTATTCTAAGCAAGTACAAGCATGTTGTAATGTTCAGTGAGTTTGTACTGGACATAATGTTGTTGTACTTTTTTCTTCAACTTTTAAAGATCTCTAAACCCATCATCAAGCCATCAATTAATGACTGAATGCAAAGATCATATTAACTTCTCTGTGCAGTTTCTTACACTATAATGAAATGGGTAACTGGATTGTAAGAAAAAGATATGGGAATAAGCTAACATTACATTATGTTAATATTGTCAAGACAAAGCAATTTAGAATAGATAATGAATGCGTAACTTACCAACTCAGAGGCTTTGCGAGCCTGATCATTAGCAGTTGGGTCAAGGCTGTATTTCCCCTTGCCGTGAGATGTAGTTGGCACAGAACTGCTTTCATTTATTATCTGTGGACACATTTACAAGAGATATATTTTTTTTCAGTACTGTGATACGTCCCAAAACTCTTTATTTTTAACATATGGATATCTGGAAGTCTTCAAATCACTAAACAACTGCAGTTTTCATTGAAATGAGAACCTAATTATCAATGTTTGCTTCTACATTTACAATGGACAAAATCAAGACATTGTTACACACACTATTCTGAAGTTGTACAAAGTTAGGACGAGTGAAACACCAATTCTTAAATATACAATAGTAAGACAAAACTGCCAACTGACAAAATCAGGACGTTGATACACAGACTATCCATTCTGAAGTGGTGTAAAGTTAGGACGAAGGCCAAACACCTATTCTTAAGTATACAATAGTAAGACAAAACCTCCAACTGACAAAATCAGGACGTTGATACACAGAATGTCTATTCTGGAGTGGAGTAAAGTTAGGACACAAAGCTCTTTCTTAATTTGCAATGGTAAAAGAAATTCCAATGGACACATTCAGGACATTATTACTCACACTATTATGCAGAGGTGTACAGTTAGACTAAAACCCAAACTCTAGCAATACATTTACAAAACTATGACAAAAACTGAACTGGACAAAATCGAAATGTTACACACTGACCATTTTGTAGAGGAGTAAAGATAGGACATTGCACTTTTACAACTATTTGTAATTTACAATGGTAAAAAACATTTGCAATCTTCAAAGGATAAAATCATGAAGTCACTACATAACCTGTTCATTCTGTAGTGGACTGAAGTAAGAAGTTATTCTAAACAAGTACAAGCATGTTGTGATGTTCAGTGAGTTTGGACTGGACCTAACAATGTTGTTGTACTTTTTTCTTCAACTTTTAAAGATCTCTAAACCCATCCTCAAGCCATCAATTAATGACTGAATGCAAAGATCATATTAACTTCTCTGTGCAGTTTCTTACACTATAATGAAATGGGTAACTGGATTGTAAGAAAAAGATATGGGAATAAGCTAACATTACATTATGTTAATATTGTCAAGACAAAGCAATTTAGAATAGATAATGAATGCGTAACTTACCAACTCAGAGGCTTTGCGAGCCTGATCATTCGCAGTTGGGTCAAGGCTGTATTTCCCCTTGCCGTGAGATGTAGTTGGCACAGAACTGCTTTCATTTATTATCTGTGGACACATTTACAAGAGATATATTTTTTTTTCAGTACTGTGATACGTCCCAAAACTCTTTATTTTTAACATATGGATATCTGGAAGTCTTCAAATCACTAAACAACTGCAGTTTTCATTGAAATGAGAACCTAATTATCAATGTTTGCTTCTACATTTACAATGGACAAAATCAAGACATTGTTACACACACTATTCTGAAGTTGTACAAAGTTAGGACGAGTGAAACACCAATTCTTAAATATACAATAGTAAGACAAAACTGCCAACTGACAAAATCAGGACGTTGATACACAGACTATCCATTCTGAAGTGGTGTAAAGTTAGGACGAAGGCCAAACACCTATTCTTAAGTATACAATAGTAAGACAAAACCTCCAACTGACAAAATCAGGACGTTGATACACAGAATGTCTATTCTGGAGTGGAGTAAAGTTAGGACACAAAGCTCTTTCTTAATTTGCAATGGTAAAAGGAACTCCAATGGACACATTCAGGACATTATTACTCACACTATTATGCAGAGGTGTACAGTTAGACTAAAACCCAAACTCTAGCAATACATTTACAAAACTATGACAAAAACTGAACTGGACAAAATCGAAATGTTACACACTGACCATTTTGTAGAGGAGTAAAGATAGGACATTGCACTTTTACAACTATTTGTAATTTACAATGGTAAAAAACATTTGCAATCTTCAAAGGATAAAATCATGAAGTCACTACATAACCTGTTCATTCTGTAGTGGACTGAAGTAAGAAGTTATTCTAAACAAGTACAAGCATGTTGTGATGTTCAGTGAGTTTGGACTGGACCTAACAATGTTGTTGTACTTTTTTCTTCAACTTTTAAAGATCTCTAAACCCATCATCAAGCCATCAATTAATGACTGAATGCAAAGATCATATTAACTTCTCTATGCAGTTTCTTACACTATAATGAAATGGGTAACTGGATTGTAAGAAAAAGATATGGGAATAAGCTAACATTACATTATGTTAATATTGTCAAGACAAAGCAATTTAGAATAGATAATGAATGCGTAACTTACCAACTCAGAGGCTTTGCGAGCCTGATCATTCGCAGTTGGGTCAAGGCTGTATTTCCCCTTGCCGTGAGATGTAGTTGGCGCAGAACTGCTTTCATTTATTATCTGTGGACACATTTACAAGAGATATATTTTTTTTCAGTACTGTGATACGTCCCAAAACTCTTTATTTTTAACATATGGATATCTGGAAGTCTTCAAATCACTAAACAACTGCAGTTTTCATTGAAATGAGAACCTAATTATCAATGTTTGCTTCTACATTTACAATGGACAAAATCAAGACATTGTTACACACACTATTCTGAAGTTGTACAAAGTTAGGACGAGTGAAACACCAATTCTTAAATATACAATAGTAAGACAAAACTGCCAACTGACAAAATCAGGACGTTGATACACAGACTATCCATTCTGAAGTGGTGTAAAGTTAGGACGAAGGCCAAACACCTATTCTTAAGTATACAATAGTAAGACAAAACCTCCAACTGACAAAATCAGGACGTTGATACACAGAATGTCTATTCTGGAGTGGAGTAAAGTTAGGACACAAAGCTCTTTCTTAATTTGCAATGGTAAAAGAAATTCCAATGGACACATTCAGGACATTATTACTCACACTATTATGCAGAGGTGTACAGTTAGACCAAAACCTACACACTAGCAATACATTTACAAAACTATGACAAAAACTGCACTGGACAAAATCGAAATGTTACACACTGACCATTTTGTAGAGGAGTAAAGATAGGACATTGCACTTTTACAACTATTTGTAATTTACAATGGTAAAAGACATTTGCAATCTTCAAAGGATAAAAAAATGAAGTCACTACACAAGCTGTTCATTCTGTAGTGGACTGAGGTAAGAAGTTATTCTAAGCAAGTACAAGCATGTTGTAATGTTCAGTGAGTTTGTACTGGACATAATGTTGTTGTACTTTTTTCTTCAACTTTTAAAGATCTCTAAACCCATCATCAAGCCATCAATTAATGACTGAATGCAAAGATCATATTAACTTCCCTATGCAGTTTCTTACACTATAACGAAATGGGTAACTGGATTGTAAGAAAAAGATATGGGAATAAGCTAACATTACATTATGTTAATATTGTCAAGACAAAGCAATTTAGAATAGATAATGAATGCGTAACTTACAAACTCAGAGGCTTTGCGAGCCTGATCATTCGCAGTTGGGTCAAGGCTGTATTTCCCCTTGCCGTGAGATGTAGTTGGCACAGAACTGCTTTCATTTATTATCTGTGGACACATTTACAAGAGATATATTTTTTTTCAGTACTGTGATACGTCCCAAACTCTTTATTTTCAACATATGGATATCTGGAAGTCTTCAAATCACTAAACAACTGCAGTTTTCATTGAAATGAGAACCTAATTATCAATGTTTGCTTCTACATTTACAATGGACAAAATCAAGACATTGTTACACACACTATTCTGAAGTTGTACAAAGTTAGGACGAGTGAAACACCAATTCTTAAATATACAATAGTAAGACAAAACTGCCAACTGACAAAATCAGGACGTTGATACACAGACTATCCATTCTGAAGTGGTGTAAAGTTAGGACGAAGGCCAAACACCTATTCTTAAGTATACAATAGTAAGACAAAACCTCCAACTGACAAAATCAGGACGTTGATACACAGAATGTCTATTCTGGAGTGGAGTAAAGTTAGGACACAAAGCTCTTTCTTAATTTGCAATGGTAAAAGAAATTCCAATGGACACATTCAGGACATTATTACTCACACTATTATGCAGAGGTGTACAGTTAGACTAAAACCCAAACTCTAGCAATACATTTACAAAACTATGACAAAAACTGCACTGGACAAAATCGAAATGTTACACACTGACCATTTTGTAGAGGAGTAAAGATAGGACATTGCACTTTTACAACTATTTGTAATTTACAATGGTAAAAGACATTTGCAATCTTCAAAGGATAAAATCATGAAGTCACTACATAACCTGTTCATTCTGTAGTGGACTGAAGTAAGAAGTTATTCTAAGCAAGTACAAGCATGTTGTAATGTTCAGTGAGTTTGTACTGGACATAATGTTGTTGTACTTTTTTCTTCAACTTTTAAAGATCTCTAAACCCATCATCAAGCCATCAATTAATGACTGAATGCAAAGATCATATTAACTTCTCTGTGCAGTTTCTTACACTATAATGAAATGGGTAACTGGATTGTAAGAAAAAGATATGGGAATAAGCTAACATTACATTATGTTAATATTGTCAAGACAAAGCAATTTAGAATAGATAATGAATGCGTAACTTACCAACTCAGAGGCTTTGCGAGCCTGATCATTCGCAGTTGGGTCAAGGCTGTATTTCCCCTTGCCGTGAGATGTAGTTGGCACAGAACTGCTTTCATTTATTATCTGTGGACACATTTACAAGAGATATATTTTTTTTTCAGTACTGTGATACGTCCCAAAACTCTTTATTTTTAACATATGGATATCTGGAAGTCTTCAAATCACTAAACAACTGCAGTTTTCATTGAAATGAGAACCTAATTATCAATGTTTGCTTCTACATTTACAATGGACAAAATCAAGACATTGTTACACACACTATTCTGAAGTTGTACAAAGTTAGGACGAGTGAAACACCAATTCTTAAATATACAATAGTAAGACAAAACTGCCAACTGACAAAATCAGGACGTTGATACACAGACTATCCATTCTGAAGTGGTGTAAAGTTAGGACGAAGGCCAAACACCTATTCTTAAGTATACAATAGTAAGACAAAACCTCCAACTGACAAAATCAGGACGTTGATACACAGAATGTCTATTCTGGAGTGGAGTAAAGTTAGGACACAAAGCTCTTTCTTAATTTGCAATGGTAAAAGGAACTCCAATGGACACATTCAGGACATTATTACTCACACTATTATGCAGAGGTGTACAGTTAGACTAAAACCCAAACTCTAGCAATACATTTACAAAACTATGACAAAAACTGAACTGGACAAAATCGAAATGTTACACACTGACCATTTTGTAGAGGAGTAAAGATAGGACATTGCACTTTTACAACTATTTGTAATTTACAATGGTAAAAAACATTTGCAATCTTCAAAGGATAAAATCATGAAGTCACTACATAACCTGTTCATTCTGTAGTGGACTGAAGTAAGAAGTTATTCTAAACAAGTACAAGCATGTTGTGATGTTCAGTGAGTTTGGACTGGACCTAACAATGTTGTTGTACTTTTTTCTTCAACTTTTAAAGATCTCTAAACCCATCATCAAGCCATCAATTAATGACTGAATGCAAAGATCATATTAACTTCTCTATGCAGTTTCTTACACTATAATGAAATGGGTAACTGGATTGTAAGAAAAAGATATGGGAATAAGCTAACATTACATTATGTTAATATTGTCAAGACAAAGCAATTTAGAATAGATAATGAATGCGTAACTTACCAACTCAGAGGCTTTGCGAGCCTGATCATTCGCAGTTGGGTCAAGGCTGTATTTCCCCTTGCCGTGAGATGTAGTTGGCGCAGAACTGCTTTCATTTATTATCTGTGGACACATTTACAAGAGATATATTTTTTTTCAGTACTGTGATACGTCCCAAAACTCTTTATTTTTAACATATGGATATCTGGAATCTTCAAATCACTAAACAACTGCAGTTTTCATTGAAATGAGAACCTAATTATCAATGTTTGCTTCTACATTTACAATGGACAAAATCAAGACATTGTTACACACACTATTCTGAAGTTGTACAAAGTTAGGACGAGTGAAACACCAATTCTTAAATATACAATAGTAAGACAAAACTGCCAACTGACAAAATCAGGACGTTGATACACAGACTATCCATTCTGAAGTGGTGTAAAGTTAGGACGAAGGCCAAACACCTATTCTTAAGTATACAATAGTAAGACAAAACCTCCAACTGACAAAATCAGGACGTTGATACACAGAATGTCTATTCTGGAGTGGAGTAAAGTTAGGACACAAAGCTCTTTCTTAATTTGCAATGGTAAAAGAAATTCCAATGGACACATTCAGGACATTATTACTCACACTATTATGCAGATGTGTACAGTTAGACTAAAACCCAAACTCTAGCAATACATTTACAAAACTATGACAAAAACTGCACTGGACAAAATCGAAATGTTACAGACTGACCATTTTGTAGAGGAGTAAAGATAGGACATTGCACTTTTACAACTATTTGTAATTTACAATGGTAAAAGACATTTGCAATCTTCAAAGGATAAAAAAATGAAGTCACTACACAAGCTGTTCATTCTGTAGTGGACTGAGGTAAGAAGTTATTCTAAGCAAGTACAAGCATGTTGTAATGTTCAGTGAGTTTGTACTGGACATAATGTTGTTGTACTTTTTTCTTTAACTTTTAAAGATCTCTAAACCCATCATCAAGCCATCAATTAATGACTGAATGCAAAGATCATATTAACTTCTCTGTGCAGTTTCTTACACTATAATGAAATGGGTAACTGGATTGTAAGAAAAAGATATGGGAATAAGCTAACATTACATTATGTTAATATTGTCAAGACAAAGCAATTTAGAATAGATAATGAATGCGTAACTTACCAACTCAGAGGCTTTGCGAGCCTGATCATTAGCAGTTGGGTCAAGGCTGTATTTCCCCTTGCCGTGAGATGTAGTTGGCACAGAACTGCTTTCATTTATTATCTGTGGACACATTTACAAGAGATATATTTTTTTTCAGTACTGTGATACGTCCCAAAACTCTTTATTTTTAACATATGGATATCTGGAAGTCTTCAAATCACTAAACAACTGCAGTTTTCATTGAAATGAGAACCTAATTATCAATGTTTGCTTCTACATTTACAATGGACAAAATCAAGACATTGTTACACACACTATTCTGAAGTTGTACAAAGTTAGGACGAGTGAAACACCAATTCTTAAATATACAATAGTAAGACAAAACTGCCAACTGACAAAATCAGGACGTTGATACACAGACTATCCATTCTGAAGTGGTGTAAAGTTAGGACGAAGGCCAAACACCTATTCTTAAGTATACAATAGTAAGACAAAACCTCCAACTGACAAAATCAGGACGTTGATACACAGAATGTCTATTCTGGAGTGGAGTAAAGTTAGGACACAAAGCTCTTTCTTAATTTGCAATGGTAAAAGAAATTCCAATGGACACATTCAGGACATTATTACTCACACTATTATGCAGAGGTGTACAGTTAGACTAAAACCCAAACTCTAGCAATACATTTACAAAACTATGACAAAAACTGAACTGGACAAAATCGAAATGTTACACACTGACCATTTTGTAGAGGAGTAAAGATAGGACATTGCACTTTTACAACTATTTGTAATTTACAATGGTAAAAAACATTTGCAATCTTCAAAGGATAAAATCATGAAGTCACTACATAACCTGTTCATTCTGTAGTGGACTGAAGTAAGAAGTTATTCTAAACAAGTACAAGCATGTTGTGATGTTCAGTGAGTTTGGACTGGACCTAACAATGTTGTTGTACTTTTTTCTTCAACTTTTAAAGATCTCTAAACCCATCATCAAGCCATCAATTAATGACTGAATGCAAAGATCATATTAACTTCTCTGTGCAGTTTCTTACACTATAATGAAATGGGTAACTGGATTGTAAGAAAAAGATATGGGAATAAGCTAACATTACATTATGTTAATATTGTCAAGACAAAGCAATTTAGAATAGATAATGAATGCGTAACTTACCAACTCAGAGGCTTTGCGAGCCTGATCATTCGCAGTTGGGTCAAGGCTGTATTTCCCCTTGCCGTGAGATGTAGTTGGCACAGAACTGCTTTCATTTATTATCTGTGGACACATTTACAAGAGATATATTTTTTTTCAGTACTGTGATACGTCCCAAAACTCTTTATTTTTAACATATGGATATCTGGAAGTCTTCAAATCACTAAACAACTGCAGTTTTCATTGAAATGAGAACCTAATTATCAATGTTTGCTTCTACATTTACAATGGACAAAATCAAGACATTGTTACACACACTATTCTGAAGTTGTACAAAGTTAGGACGAGTGAAACACCAATTCTTAAATATACAATAGTAAGACAAAACTGCCAACTGACAAAATCAGGACGTTGATACACAGACTATCCATTCTGAAGTGGTGTAAAGTTAGGACGAAGGCCAAACACCTATTCTTAAGTATACAATAGTAAGACAAAACCTCCAACTGACAAAATCAGGACGTTGATACACAGAATGTCTATTCTGGAGTGGAGTAAAGTTAGGACACAAAGCTCTTTCTTAATTTGCAATGGTAAAAGGAACTCCAATGGACACATTCAGGACATTATTACTCACACTATTATGCAGAGGTGTACAGTTAGACTAAAACCCAAACTCTAGCAATACATTTACAAAACTATGACAAAAACTGCACTGGACAAAATCGAAATGTTACACACTGACCATTTTGTAGAGGAGTAAAGATAGGACATTGCACTTTTACAACTATTTGTAATTTACAATGGTAAAAAACATTTGCAATCTTCAAAGGATAAAATCATGAAGTCACTACATAACCTGTTCATTCTGTAGTGGACTGAAGTAAGAAGTTATTCTAAACAAGTACAAGCATGTTGTGATGTTCAGTGAGTTTGGACTGGACCTAACAATGTTGTTGTACTTTTTTCTTCAACTTTTAAAGATCTCTAAACCCATCATCAAGCCATCAATTAATGACTGAATGCAAAGATCATATTAACTTCTCTATGCAGTTTCTTACACTATAATGAAATGGGTAACTGGATTGTAAGAAAAAGATATGGGAATAAGCTAACATTACATTATGTTAATATTGTCAAGACAAAGCAATTTAGAATAGATAATGAATGCGTAACTTACCAACTCAGAGGCTTTGCGAGCCTGATCATTCGCAGTTGGGTCAAGGCTGTATTTCCCCTTGCCGTGAGATGTAGTTGGCGCAGAACTGCTTTCATTTATTATCTGTGGACACATTTACAAGAGATATATTTTTTTTCAGTACTGTGATACGTCCCAAAACTCTTTATTTTTAACATATGGATATCTGGAATCTTCAAATCACTAAACAACTGCAGTTTTCATTGAAATGAGAACCTAATTATCAATGTTTGCTTCTACATTTACAATGGACAAAATCAAGACATTGTTACACACACTATTCTGAAGTTGTACAAAGTTAGGACGAGTGAAACACCAATTCTTAAATATACAATAGTAAGACAAAACTGCCAACTGACAAAATCAGGACGTTGATACACAGACTATCCATTCTGAAGTGGTGTAAAGTTAGGACGAAGGCCAAACACCTATTCTTAAGTATACAATAGTAAGACAAAACCTCCAACTGACAAAATCAGGACGTTGATACACAGAATGTCTATTCTGGAGTGGAGTAAAGTTAGGACACAAAGCTCTTTCTTAATTTGCAATGGTAAAAGAAATTCCAATGGACACATTCAGGACATTATTACTCACACTATTATGCAGAGGTGTACAGTTAGACTAAAACCCAAACTCTAGCAATACATTTACAAAACTATGACAAAAACTGCACTGGACAAAATCGAAATGTTACAGACTGACCATTTTGTAGAGGAGTAAAGATAGGACATTGCACTTTTACAACTATTTGTAATTTACAATGGTAAAAGACATTTGCAATCTTCAAAGGATAAAAAAATGAAGTCACTACACAAGCTGTTCATTCTGTAGTGGACTGAGGTAAGAAGTTATTCTAAGCAAGTACAAGCATGTTGTAATGTTCAGTGAGTTTGTACTGGACATAATGTTGTTGTACTTTTTTCTTCAACTTTTAAAGATCTCTAAACCCATCATCAAGCCATCAATTAATGACTGAATGCAAAGATCATATTAACTTCTCTATGCAGTTTCTTACACTATAATGAAATGGGTAACTGGATTGTAAGAAAAAGATATGGGAATAAGCTAACATTACATTATGTTAATATTGTCAAGACAAAGCAATTTAGAATAGATAATGAATGCGTAACTTACCAACTCAGAGGCTTTGCAAGCCTGATCATTCGCAGTTGGGTCAAGGCTGTATTTCCCCTTGCCGTGAGATGTAGTTGGCACAGAACTGCTTTCATTTATTATCTGTGGACACATTTACAAGAGATATATTTTTTTTCAGTACTGTGATACGTCCCAAAACTCTTTATTTTTAACATATGGATATCTGGAAGTCTTCAAATCACTAAACAACTGCAGTTTTCATTGAAATGAGAACCTAATTATCAATGTTTGCTTCTACATTTACAATGGACAAAATCAATAATTGTTACACACACTATTCTGAAGTTGTACAAAGTTAGGACGAGTGAAACACCAATTCTTAAATATACAATAGTAAGACAAAACTGCCAACTGACAAAATCAGGACGTTGATACACAGACTATCCATTCTGAAGTGGTGTAAAGTTAGGACGAAGGCCAAACACCTATTCTTAAGTATACAATAGTAAGACAAAACCTCCAACTGACAAAATCAGGACGTTGATACACAGAATGTCTATTCTGGAGTGGAGTAAAGTTAGGACACAAAGCTCTTTCTTAATTTGCAATGGTAAAAGAAATTCCAATGGACACATTCAGGACATTATTACTCACACTATTATGCAGAGGTGTACAGTTAAGACTAAAACCCAAACTCTAGCAATACATTTACAAAACTATGACAAAAACTGAACTGGACAAAATCGAAATGTTACACACTGACCATTTTGTAGAGGAGTAAAGATAGGACATTGCACTTTTACAACTATTTGTAATTTACAATGGTAAAAGACATTTGCAATCTTCAAAGGATAAAATCATGAAGTCACTACATAACCTGTTCATTCTGTAGTGGACTGAAGTAAGAAGTTATTCTAAACAAGTACAAGCATGTTGTGATGTTCAGTGAGTTTGGACTGGACCTAACAATGTTGTTGTACTTTTTTCTTCAACTTTTAAAGATCTCTAAACCCATCATCAAGCCATCAATTAATGACTGAATGCAAAGATCATATTAACTTCTCTATGCAGTTTCTTACACTATAACGAAATGGGTAACTGGATTGTAAGAAAAAGATATGGGAATAAGCTAACATTACATTATGTTAATATTGTCAAGACAAAGCAATTTAGAATAGATAATGAATGCGTAACTTACCAACTCAGAGGCTTTGCGAGCCTGATCATTCGCAGTTGGGTCAAGGCTGTATTTCCCCTTGCCGTGAGATGTAGTTGGCACAGAACTGCTTTCATTTATTATCTGTGGACACATTTACAAGAGATATATTTTTTTTCAGTACTGTGATACGTCCCAAACTCTTTATTTTTAACATATGGATATCTGGAAGTCTTCAAATCACTAAACAACTGCAGTTTTCATTGAAATGAGAACCTAATTATCAATGTTTGCTTCTACATTTACAATGGACAAAATCAAGACATTGTTACACACACTATTCTGAAGTTGTACAAAGTTAGGACGAGTGAAACACCAATTCTTAAATATACAATAGTAAGACAAAACTGCCAACTGACAAAATCAGGACGTTGATACACAGACTATCCATTCTGAAGTGGTGTAAAGTTAGGACGAAGGCCAAACACCTATTCTTAAGTATACAATAGTAAGACAAAACCTCCAACTGACAAAATCAGGACGTTGATACACAGAATGTCTATTCTGGAGTGGAGTAAAGTTAGGACACAAAGCTCTTTCTTAATTTGCAATGGTAAAAGAAATTCCAATGGACACATTCAGGACATTATTACTCACACTATTATGCAGAGGTGTACAGTTAGACTAAAACCCAAACTCTAGCAATACATTTACAAAACTATGACAAAAACTGAACTGGACAAAATCGAAATGTTACACACTGACCATTTTGTAGAGGAGTAAAGATAGGACATTGCACTTTTACAACTATTTGTAATTTACAATGGTAAAAGACATTTGCAATCTTCAAAGGATAAAATCATGAAGTCACTACATAACCTGTTCATTCTGTAGTGGACTGAAGTAAGAAGTTATTCTAAACAAGTACAAGCATGTTGTGATGTTCAGTGAGTTTGGACTGGACCTAACAATGTTGTTGTACTTTTTTCTTCAACTTTTAAAGATCTCTAAACCCATCATCAAGCCATCAATTAATGACTGAATGCAAAGATCATATTAACTTCTCTATGCAGTTTCTTACACTATAACGAAATGGGTAACTGGATTGTAAGAAAAAGATATGGGAATAAGCTAACATTACATTATGTTAATATTGTCAAGACAAAGCAATTTAGAATAGATAATGAATGCGTAACTTACCAACTCAGAGGCTTTGCGAGCCTGATCATTCGCAGTTGGGTCAAGGCTGTATTTCCCCTTGCCGTGAGATGTAGTTGGCACAGAACTGCTTTCATTTATTATCTGTGGACACATTTACAAGAGATATATTTTTTTTCAGTACTGTGATACGTCCCAAACTCTTTATTTTTAACATATGGATATCTGGAAGTCTTCAAATCACTAAACAACTGCAGTTTTCATTGAAATGAGAACCTAATTATCAATGTTTGCTTCTACATTTACAATGGACAAAATCAAGACATTGTTACACACACTATTCTGAAGTTGTACAAAGTTAGGACGAGTGAAACACCAATTCTTAAATATACAATAGTAAGACAAAACTGCCAACTGACAAAATCAGGACGTTGATACACAGACTATCCATTCTGAAGTGGTGTAAAGTTAGGACGAAGGCCAAACACCTATTCTTAAGTATACAATAGTAAGACAAAACCTCCAACTGACAAAATCAGGACGTTGATACACAGAATGTCTATTCTGGAGTGGAGTAAAGTTAGGACACAAAGCTCTTTCTTAATTTGCAATGGTAAAAGGAACTCCAATGGACACATTCAGGACATTATTACTCACACTATTATGCAGAGGTGTACAGTTAGACTAAAACCCAAACTCTAGCAATACATTTACAAAACTATGACAAAAACTGAACTGGACAAAATCGAAATGTTACACACTGACCATTTTGTAGAGGAGTAAAGATAGGACATTGCACTTTTACAACTATTTGTAATTTACAATGGTAAAAGACATTTGCAATCTTCAAAGGATAAAATCATGAAGTCACTACATAACCTGTTCATTCTGTAGTGGACTGAAGTAAGAAGTTATTCTAAGCAAGTACAAGCATGTTGTAATGTTCAGTGAGTTTGTACTGGACATAATGTTGTTGTACTTTTTTCTTCAACTTTTAAAGATCTCTAAACCCATCATCAAGCCATCAATTAATGACTGAATGCAAAGATCATATTAACTTCTCTGTGCAGTTTCTTACACTATAATGAAATGGGTAACTGGATTGTAAGAAAAAGATATGGGAATAAGCTAACATTACATTATGTTAATATTGTCAAGACAAAGCAATTTAGAATAGATAATGAATGCGTAACTTACCAACTCAGAGGCTTTGCAAGCCTGATCATTCGCAGTTGGGTCAATGCTGTATTTCCCCTTGCCATGAGATGTAGTTGGCGCAGGACTGCTTTCATTTATTAACTGTGGACACATTAATAAGACAGGTTTTCATTATTTTTAAGAGAAATGTTTAATACTCAGTAAATTCTATTCAGTTTAATACATTCATAAAATACATTTTATAAAAAATATCTATTTTTATTTGTGAAAAGAAGCTGAAAAAACAGTCATTTTCGCATGATATTTTACTGACCTTTGTTCTCCATGGCCAGGCACTATCCCCATAATCATACGTGATTTCATCTCCTGGTTGGATGTCACGGATTGCGAATAGACACAGGTGTGGTGATCCATCCACAAACACTTTTTTCATCATGCAGTTTGGACTTATATGGTCATCGTTGACTAGTCGTCCTAAAGACCTATTGTCCTTTGAAGCATCAATTCTGAGAACCATTAAAACAAGCAAAAAATGAAAAAAGACAGCAATTATTTTACCCATCGTATTTAGTATGCTGCCATATTTACATAAAGCTTGTAATTTGGCCCTTACATGTAAATAACAAGACTATAACTTTATTCAACAATAATTATACACTGTCCAAACGAAGATCACATCTGTGAAGTCACATTTCTTCTAATCAAGAATAAGTTTAAAACAGAATAATCATCACATTCCATTATCATTTCCTAGGTCAGTAAAATTTTTTGTGATTCTTATTTTCTTTAATACAGAATTTAATGCAAGTAAGAATGCTTACGTCCAGGTTTTCTCCTGCCATTTAAAATCAAACATGTACACCATCTCTTCACTGGTGTAGATACCTCTCCTTTGTTGGGAATCCTTAGAGCTAATTAATTCACCCCGGTATTCTACAACAAAGTCACCTTTTGAAATGTATTTCAGTGCAAAAACTCCATAACCTGAAACATACAAGAATATTTGGTCATTATTTTTAAAATAAATTTGTGAACATTGACAGTGAACAGTAAGTGTCATCTTATGTGTCAGACCACTGACATGTGTTAGACACAGATGTTATTCCATATCATACAATGCACAGCAAAAACAGGAGTGTTAAATTTTCAGTTAAACATTTCAGAGTTCCGATTTTCACTCCCAAAGAGTAATTTTAACACTGTTAGTTCTAAATGATGTTCAGTGTTGGAGTTATTTGACAGAGTTGATCAAATCAGTGTTAATCCAACTAAATGACTCCCGCTAAGACGTAGTTAAACTCTGCCCACTCATTTCACTTCGCTGGAGAAAGTCAACGCCATTTTTCTCTTGGTGAAAGATGTACAAGGTGAGTGTTATTTATTCAGTCTTACTGAAAAAGGTTTAATTTTATTATGTGAATGCATTATGTACAATAAAACACCCTCTGAGATTATATAAGTTCAGAACCTTGATGCCAGGGACTGAATAGCAAACGTGTTGAGGTGATCAGCACAGTTAATGTTAGCATACCTAACCTAGTTAAATTAAGTGATAGTGATACCTAGCTAGCTCTCCATAATTTGACAGTGAGGATTAAAATAAATGCATTATATCAAAACTATTCTGGTTATTCAAACTAAGACCAACGTCTGTTTTTATACGCTAGGGTCTAGTTCCAGTTTTAAATGGTGCAGCAGTTATTAGCACCAGAAAGGAACAGCACCACAGTTTATGGTGGAACAGGGAAAACGAAATTGGTGAATGTCACTTTCTGAAAATGTTACCAGCATTAAAAGGATAGTAATGTGATTTCGATAGACTAAACCACTGTATCAAGGTGTATGTAGTATTATTGAATTATTAAGCAAGGTTATGTGTGTGTTTCACAATTAATGCTTGTGTGTTTATTTTAGGTGCAGGTGTTTCTCCCTGGAGATGGAAAGCAGTATTTCTGGACCTTTAGGGATCAGGGGTTGATGTTATGGGGGGAGCGGGTCTTGTAGATCCCCTATGAGAGGTGAGGGCTCCCCTTATGTTCGGGGTCTATGTTATCTTATCCTTAATTTGAATTATGTCACGGGTTTTGCGCTGGTGCACTTTATTCATTAAATCCTACATTTTCAATGAGACTGGTGTGATCGCATCCTTCTTTTACTTGCGCTCCATTGCTGGTCACTAGGGCTGCCATGATTAGTCGACTAGTCACGACTATGTCGACTACTAAAATAGTCGACGACTAATTTATTAGTCGATGCGTCGTTTTTTTCCCCTCTCCGAACTGCTGCGACAGTTTCCACTGCTGCGTCTGCGTTTCTGTCCTTGACGCACATGCGCAGTAGTGGAAACCGGGGTATACAGTTGACGACATCCCAGGACGTTATACAGACAGGCTCTGGTATCGTGGCTACCCGGCTACGGAACTCAAAAGTGCGGGATCATTTTCCGTAGTCGGGTTCCAACACGCGTGCAATATCTGCAAGGCAGAACTTGCCTTCCACGGCAGCACAACCGCGATGTACGAGCATGTACCTGAAGCATGTTGTGGCTACTTGTGACAACGATGAATAGGGACAGTCATCTCTGTAATCTAAATTGCTAGTTAGCTACTAAAGTTTAGAGCATTAACTTAGTACTTACTTATCGCAAGGTTGCCAACTTTTCAAGATCTTGGAGTGAGATTTGATCTTGGGGGGGTAAAATGGACACAAATTAAGTATTATATCGCGATCGATCGCCAGTGGTTGTCGCCAGAGCGAACTAGTAACTCATTGAATCATAGATATGGATCAGAGGTAAATAAACTAGATTTTTTTTCGGCATGAGAAATCGGATGTGTGGCGTGACAGTGTGTGAAGACGGTCAAATGCGTGTGTCTCACTCTCAATGCGTGAGAGTTGGCAACCCTGCTTATTGTGGTAGCTGTAAAAGTTAACATTAGTGATGGCGATTTGTTTAATTAGCCTTAGCACGCATTCGTCAACGTCAGTGAGACCAAAACTTTATTTTTGTGAATAACTCCTTAGTTTCAGGTCCCTACCTAATTTGATTTAAATGTAGCGAAGTTTGATGCCAGAGACTAATGAAAGAAAGAAAAACCTAAAAAAAATTCTTTATTAATGTAGGCCTATTTATTTTTGTGTTTTTTAAGGCAGTGCCTTATCCTTATTTTAATAATTGTTTGTTGCAACAAGCTGCATATTTCATTAAAGGTTTAATGAACTATGATCTTAATTGTTTTTATTTTTAGTTATAGCTGAAATCTAATGATGGTTATATAATAGCAGTTGCATTCTAGTGTGATAAGCTGTATGTTTTATATTCCGTTAACATACAATCCGACTAGTCGACTAATCGTAAAAATTAATCGGTGATTAGTCGACTATTAAAATAATCGTTTGTGGCAGCCATACTGGTCACATCAGAGTTTAATTTCTACAATGGTTTTATTATTCAAAGTGCATAAAGTGTTTGTACATTGTACATTCTTTCACAATGTTTTAGTTCAATTTTGAGGAAAAAAGCAAAAAATGTATGGGAATATATTATTCTAATTTTAACATTTTAATAGTGTTAATAGCTAACTATTTGGGGAGTGAAACCAACACTTCTGAAATAGTAAAAAAAAAAATCAATCCCATAGAGTTACTTTAACTCAAAGTAACTCTCACCAAGTGTTAAAATGTTTTAACTATTTTGAAAGTGTTAATTTAACTCTGTGGAGTGTGGCGCTATATAAACCCTCAAAAAGTGTTAAAATTAACTATGTGGAAGTTAATTCAACACTGGACTTTTTGCTGTGTGGATAGTTCCGGTCCTGAAGTCTGACTAGCTGAACTTTACTTAATGACATCGAGAAAATGTGGGCCTCGGCACAGACCAGTTGAGAACCCCTGGCACAGAGGATAAAATCCACACAGAACTGGGAACAATATGCTTTAACAGTGTCAGAGAATCAGGATACAGCTTTCATTGCTGGGGAGGCCAATATGTTTTTTACAGTTTGGAGAATCACTGTAAAAAGGCAGCACTGTGTGAAACACAGGTGTTGAAGTCATAAAATACAAGTCCAAATCATGTCATGGCTCATAAGGCTGAAGTCCAAGCCAAGTATCTTACCATGATAAGCTTAGGCACATGAGATGGGGAAAAATAATTTTAATAAATTATTTATATATATATATATATATATATATATATATATATATATATATATATATATATATATATATATATATATATATATATATATATATATTATATTTAATAATTTTAATAATTTTATATATTTGCTGTATTGATGGCTAAATGGTTAGCATAAACTAAACAAGCTGATCCAGGTGACCCTTGAGGTCATTCCAGTGTCCTTAATTTGTTTCCCACATTGTTTATTCCAAGGATTCTCCTTATAGCCAAAAACTACCACGTATGGTAATCCAGCTATGCCACCCTTGTTTATTTACATTTGACACTTCTCTCAGATTTCCTGCTCGTGACAAGAGGCTGTCATGATGAGTCACGAAAAAAGGGTCTGCGACCCAAATCACCGAAAAAAAGTAAGGAATAATGACAAAACAAACACACAAAAAAGAATATACCTTTCACACACAGTGGCTGGATAATGGACCAAATCTTATTATTCACAAATTATTTTTCATGAGTCCGAATCAAGTCTTGTTAGCTATACCTTTATATTGAGAGATGAACTTTGACTCCAATACATCTCTTTTATCAGAAGATATCCTGACAGACTGCAGTGCATCCTTTAGTGGGGTGATTCTGCGGCCCATCATCAAACTGCATGAACAAATTGTTGACATCCTTATCCAATATTCAAGACTTTATTAATTTATTCCATTTATTAAAGTACTGTTAAAATAGCATCCATAATGGTCAATTAAAACATGTATAAATATGTACAGAATGTTTTATTTAGGCTAGCACACTGAGATTTTAAGAAAACATTGATGTGTGTGTGTTTCAAGAGCAGCATTTTTTTAAGATCAAAACAACAGATATATCTGTATGGAATGTACATCCATATTGCCAGGCACTGACTTTTACATATATTCCTACATCCCCAACCCCCTCCACAATCCATCACTCTACCTCCCCAATAAATACTGACAGTGACAGTTTCAAATATGTTAATAACTGGGATAAGACATAAGAATTTTGATGAGTACATAGAACATATGCAAAATTCTATATAAATAACATTATCCCACCGGTCACAATTATAACCAGCCAATTTAGTCCTATTTATCTATGAAACTTTAAAAAATAATGATTGATTATTTGTGAGGGTTACTAAATACACAAGATTCAGGCATTAAGGGATTATATGGGTTAAAGCTATTCTTCCTTGCATTAACACTTTCAGTTGTATATTAATACTTACACTAGATGTTACTGCAATCACTCAGAAATACAATTTAGTGATCATCGATGCTGTTTAATATTTTTAGAACGGTCATTTTGTAAAGCTCGCTCAAGTAATATTAGCTAGCTGGCTAACATTACTTACTAGCCAAGCTAACGCGATTAGCATATATGCTAGCTTCAGATATATTGCTAGCGTCAGATTTATTTTTTTATATTTCACATTTACCTCAGAAATGTTGGTACAGTTGTGCTCTAATATTACAGCCACTAATTGATAACACACAATAAGCAGCAGGTTAACTCACTGACTAGTAACACCAGTAAATGGACCACTAGCAAAGTAATGCTAGCGGATTTTAACTACCAGCCTAGCTAGCTACATATCACCACTAATTCATTCGACGTAAATGATTTGTTCTTAAAGTACATGTAGTAAACAAGCAAATACAAAGCTCTACTACTTATTATACCAGAACATTAATTAGTTAACTAGCTATGTAGCCAAAATAAAAAAACAGCTTACCTGGTTATTCAGATTTGCCACGCTGTTTGCTCCGTTTGGCTTCTCTGTATATTTCGGTATTTTAGCTGAAAAATGACGCGGATCAAAACCGTGACACTTGATTTGTTCTAACAGTACATACAAGAAGACGCAAATACAAAGTTATACTACTTAATGTAGAATAGTTAACTAGCTATATAGCCAAAGTTAATAGAAAACATTTTTACCTGTTTATTCTGTTTGCGTGATCTGCCAACTCACTCCACTTGTGTAGTTTGGCGCGAAAATGACGCGGTCTGCCTCGTATATCAAAACTGGTCCTTGGTGATTTTATATCTTTTATGTATTTTTAATTGCATTTTATATTTAGCAATTTTTAAATCTGAGATTTGATAGATGGTCGGTTGAGTAAATGATACTGTTACGGCATTAGCAATAATTTTGCAAAAAACCTGCATATACAGAAAAATTAAATGTCATAGATGCATTAGAACAATGCATTCATACATGCATTGCATAGAATGCATACTCTGTAAAAATCCATGAACTGCAAAATGAATGCACCAACAGCACCTAAAACACGTGACAACATAGAGTATTATTTTAAGCTGTAAAATACAACTTTAGCTCACACATCCTGCATGTAACTTTAGATAACTATAAAGCATACTATACTCTGCTTCTTCAAGATGGCACCAAGGATGGCAGCTATAATGATGCATTCCTCTGTGTGGTGTTTGTTTTTGTTCATTAATGTTGTCTATTGTACACCAAACTCAGTTAGCTGGACCATACAGCAATTGTTGACCTTCAGGGATAACATTGTTCCTGAATGTTATGAATGTTCACCACACTTCTGAATGTGTGGTGATCTTCACAACAGCCACACGGGAAGAGAGAGGCAGACTTGCCGGCATGCTTGTGCATCTGAGGCAACGTGGACTTCACACACCTTTACTGTCATTATTAATCTCCAACCTCCAAACCAACCAACCTCCACTTGGCTGTCTGAGCTGACCCCACACAGCACGCTGCACGTCCCAGCCTTCCAGTTGCTGAGAGCGGAAAGAATGGAAAGAGCAGGGGAGGAGTAATCTGCTTCTATATCAACAAGTGTTGGTGTAGTGACACTACTGTACTGTTAACTTCATGCTCTCCTCATCTTGAGTCATACTCGGGCCACGGCACAGACCAATTGTGCAGGTGAGAGTGCAGGCCGGCTGGGGATTCGGACCTCTCCCCAATCGTACCAGGCACAGCACGGTTCGAATGGCCCTAGTGTGAGTGCGCGCTAGTGCATCTTTACTTTAATAGTCTGTTTTATATAGCAGATATTTGGGTTAACAGATCTGACTCTCTCAGAGTTGATTAACCTTACACAGTATCTGCTATATATAACAGAAAAATCATATGTTGTACTGATTATCAATTACTTGTTAACCATTACTGTATATTCACTTTACACTATATTGCCAAAAGTATTTGTTCACCTTCCTTGACTCACATATGAGCTTAAGGGCATACTCACACTAGGCACGGTTTGCTGGTTCCGTGCTGGGGCCCGGTTATCCCCCCTCCCCACTCCCCCTCTGGCCTGCACTCACACTCGCTTCAGCAACCCGGCCCGAGCACGCTTACGTCATCACAACGCCGCTTTATTTGGAAAAAAAGCGCGCTCGCACAACACTATGGAGTTCACGATTCTCTTTTTATTGTATTTTTGGAGTCGTTTGGGAGTGCAGAAACACGGTGCAAGCACAGATTTATCGATAATTTAACACAACGATTGTCTGCTAATCGCTTTGCCGCTATGACTGTTTAACGTGAGCGTTGCATCACTGACGTCATGTTTGAGCTCCAGCGAAATGAACCAATCAGACGAGGCACCAAGCGGGCCCGGGCACGGATAGCGCTCACACTAGAAGCGAACCGTGCCCGAGTCCACATGAATCGTGCCCTGGCCCACCTCTTCAAGCGGGCCCGAGCACGGTTAACTGATCCGGGCCCGGGCACGGTTGGAGCGCTCACACTAGCCAAACGAACCGTGCTTCGGCAGGCAACCGTGCCCGGGCCCGGATCACAGAGCCTAGTGTGAGTACGCCCTAAGTGACATCCCATTACTATTCCATATTTGTTCAATAAGACATTGGTTCATCCTTTGCAGCTAGAACATCTTCAACTCTTCTGGGAAGGCTGTCCAAAGATTTAGGAGTGTGTGAAACGGGGCTCAACGTTTGGCCTAGCATTACCGATGGCCTTCTGCGTGGTGATGAGGGTTCGCGCCGGCCAACCGTAGCACATAGCCACACCAAACTATAGAGTCTCGATCTGCCCCACTCTAGGATGAAAATATCGAAGCCGTAAAGCCCTAGTTCACACGGTTTTGGCGTGGCAAACTTTTCAAGTTTCAGCTGTAGACAATGTTAACTATGGTGAGAACACTGAGGGGGTGCTACGGGACGACGGTTGGGCGTAGCCACAGGTGGCTCAGGAGCATCCGTCCCCCCGGCCCCCTGATGGAGTACATCAAGTTCCAGATTCCTGTGCCCAAAGGGGGCCAAATGTGAGTCGAAAAGGGGCTTATTTTCAGGCCCGGGTCACAAAGGTCAAGCACAAAATGTAGAGGTCAGTACTGGCTGCCAATGTAACAGGCATTTCCTATAGGAATATGTTAGTACTCTGTCCTTCACCGTAATAGGGGACACAGCCGTGGCTAAGACATTTGAAAAAATAACTCTTCTGATTTAACACTGCTAAAAGCGGAGGACAAATTTCGATTGGGGTGTAAAAAAATCACAATTGACAAAATATGGCACATTTAATTCATTTCATATATATATACTGCTCAAAAAAATAAAGGGAACACTAAAATAACACATCCTAGATCTCAATTAATAAAAATCTTTGAAATCAGTTGAAAATCTCTCATTTCTACCTGTTGTCTGTTCCATTTGCACAAGAGCAGTTGAAATTGATTCACAATCAGTGTTGCTTCCTATCTGAACATGAAGTGTGGATGACTTGAAGTTACATTGTGTTGTTTAAGTGTTCCCTTTATTTTTTTGAGCAGTATATATATATATATATATATATATATATATATATATATATATATATATATATATATAACTTTAGATAACTATAAAGCATACTATACTCTGCTTCTTCAAGATGGCACCAAGGATGGCAGCTATAATGATGCATTCCTCTGTGTGGTGTTTGTTTTTGTTCATTAATGTTGTCTATTGTATACCAAACTCAGTTAGCTGGACCATACAGCAATTGTTGACCTTCAGGGATAACATTGTTCCTGAATGTTATGAATGTTCACCACACTTCTGAATGTGTGGTGATCTTCACAACAGCCACACGGGAAGAGAGAGGCAGACTTGCCGGCATGCTTGTGCATCTGAGGCAACGTGGACTTCACACACCTTTACTGTCATTATTAATCTCCAACCTCCAAACCAACCAACCTCCACTTGGCTGTCTGAGCTGACCCCACACAGCACGCTGCACGTCCCAGCCTTCCAGTTGCTGAGAGCGGAAAGAATGGAAAGAGCAGGGGAGGAGTAATCTGCTTCTATATCAACAAGTGTTGGTGTAGTGACACTACTGTACTGTTAACTTCATGCTCTCCTCATCTTGAGTCATACCCGGGCCACGGCACAGACCAATTGTGCAGGTGAGAGTGCAGGCCGGCTGGGGATTCGGACCTCTCCCCAATCGTACCAGGCACAGCACGGTTCGAATGGCCCTAGTGTGAGTGCGCGCTAGTGCATCTTTACTTTAATAGTCTGTTTTATATAGCAGATATTTGGGTTAACAGATCTGACTCTCTCAGAGTTGATTAACCTTACACAGTATCTGCTATATATAACAGAAAAATCATATGTTGTACTGATTATCAATTACTTGTTAACCATTACTGTATATTCACTTTACACTATATTGCCAAAAGTATTTGTTCACCTTCCTTGACTCACATATGAGCTTAAGGGCGTACTCACACTAGGCACGGTTTGCTGGTTCCGTGCTGGGGCCCGGTTATCCCCCCTCCCCACTCCCCCTCTGGCCTGCACTCACACTCGCTTCAGCAACCCGGCCCGAGCACGCTTACGTCATCACAACGCCGCTTTATTTGGAAAAAAAGCGCGCTCGCACAACACTATGGAGTTCACGATTCTCTTTTTATTGTATTTTTGGAGTCGTTTGGGAGTGCAGAAACACGGTGCAAGCACAGATTTATCGATAATTTAACACAACGATTGTCTGCTAATCGCTTTGCCGCTATGACTGTTTAACGTGAGCGTTGCATCACTGACGTCATGTTTGAGCTCCAGCGAAATGAACCAATCAGGCGAGGCACCAAGCGGGCCCGGGCACGGATAGCGCTCACACTAGAAGCGAACCGTGCCCGAGTCCACATGAATCGTGCCCTGGCCCACCTCTTCAAGCGGGCCCGAGCACGGTTAACTGATCCGGGCCCGGGCACGGTTGGAGCGCTCACACTAGCCAAACGAACCGTGCTTCGGCAGGCAACCGTGCCCGGGCCCGGATCACAGAGCCTAGTGTGAGTACGCCCTAAGTGACATCCCATTACTATTCCATATTTGTTCAATAAGACATTGGTTCATCCTTTGCAGCTAGAACATCTTCAACTCTTCTGGGAAGGCTGTCCAAAGATTTAGGAGTGTGTGAAACGGGGCTCAACGTTTGGCCTAGCATTACCGATGGCCTTCTGCGTGGTGATGAGGGTTCGCGCCGGCCAACCGTAGCACATAGCCACACCAAACTATAGAGTCTCGATCTGCCCCACTCTAGGATGAAAATATCGAAGCCGTAAAGCCCTAGTTCACACGGTTTTGGCGTGGCAAACTTTTCAAGTTTCAGCTGTAGACAATGTTAACTATGGTGAGAACACTGAGGGGGTGCTACGGGACGACGGTTGGGCGTAGCCACAGGTGGCTCAGGAGCATCCGTCCCCCCGGCCCCCTGATGGAGTACATCAAGTTCCAGATTCCTGTGCCCAAAGGGGGCCAAATGTGAGTCGAAAAGGGGCTTATTTTCAGGCCCGGGTCACAAAGGTCAAGCACAAAATGTAGAGGTCAGTACTGGCTGCCAATGTAACAGGCATTTCCTATAGGAATATGTTAGTACTCTGTCCTTCACCGTAATAGGGGACACAGCCGTGGCTAAGACATTTGAAAAAATAACTCTTCTGATTTAACACTGCTAAAAGCGGAGGACAAATTTCGATTGGGGTGTAAAAAAATCACAATTGACAAAATATGGCACATTTAATTCATTTCATATATATATACTGCTCAAAAAAATAAAGGGAACACTAAAATAACACATCCTAGATCTCAATTAATAAAAATCTTTGAAATCAGTTGAAAATCTCTCATTTCTACCTGTTGTCTGTTCCATTTGCACAAGAGCAGTTGAAATTGATTCACAATCAGTGTTGCTTCCTATCTGAACATGAAGTGTGGATGACTTGAAGTTACATTGTGTTGTTTAAGTGTTCCCTTTATTTTTTTGAGCAGTATATATATATATATATATATATATATATATATATATATATATATATATATATATATATATATATATATATATATATAACTTTAGATAACTATAAAGCATACTATACTCTGCTTCTTCAAGATGGCACCAAGGATGGCAGCTATAATGATGCATTCCTCTGTGTGGTGTTTGTTTTTGTTCATTAATGTTGTCTATTGTACACCAAACTCAGTTAGCTGGACCATACAGCAATTGTTGACCTTCAGGGATAACATTGTTCCTGAATGTTATGAATGTTCACCACACTTCTGAATGTGTGGTGATCTTCACAACAGCCACACGGGAAGAGAGAGGCAGACTTGCCGGCATGCTTGTGCATCTGAGGCAACGTGGACTTCACACACCTTTACTGTCATTATTAATCTCCAACCTCCAAACCAACCAACCTCCACTTGGCTGTCTGAGCTGACCCCACACAGCACGCTGCACGTCCCAGCCTTCCAGTTGCTGAGAGCGGAAAGATTGGAAAGAGCAGGGGAGGAGTAATCTGCTTCTATATCAACAAGTGTTGGTGTAGTGACACTACTGTACTGTTAACTTCATGCTCTCCTCATCTTGAGTCATACCCGGGCCACGGCACAGACCAATTGTGCAGGTGAGAGTGCAGGCCGGCTGGGGATTCGGACCTCTCCCCAATCGT
>NC_135211.1:17043175-17173175 GCF_052324685.1 Brachyhypopomus gauderio | reverse complement strand
AATGTACTTTTATTTAACCAGAAATTATATAACACCGTTAAACAGCAGCGTTAAACTGCAGGGCCGCAGTGCGCCGCAATGGCTCCTCCACGGGCTGAGTTAAACCACCGGCGGCCCACTAACCCATTGGCCCACCGGGGAAATCCCTGGTAGTAATGCATGCCAGTCCGCCCCTGGGCCTTGGGAACCAGTGGACATTTCAGCACGACAATGACCCAAAACACACAGCAAAAGTGGTGAAGAAATGGATAGCAGACAAAAACAATCATGTTTTGCAGTGGCCCAGCCAGAGTCCTGACTTGAATCCAATAGGCCCTTTTCACACCGCATTTTTTCTTCCGGAAGCTCTCGTCGCAGGGTAAAGTTACTTCTGTTACACATTAACAAGAGCTTTTGCAGAGTACCTCGAAGTAAAAACATCCGTATATCAGTTTACATGGTTTTCCGGCTGACGACGAGCAAAAAAAGAAAATGGGTTTGTACAATTAGGAGAGATGAAGGGGAAAACTTTAGCCCTATCCGGACGGGATTCGTTTTTCAGGGGGACGTCTGTGAAAAATATTTCACCCTTGTACTCAGTGATAAAACTCTTGCATCCGGACAGCAATTGAAAAAACAGGAGGACCCGTGAGTTTTTGGCTTTCTCGGTCACATGACATCGCCTTGTCACGTGATAGCATGTTTAATAATGTCACACTGCCAACTCTGATGATTCCTTTTTAACTTTACTACTGTTCAGTTCAGCATTTAAGATCTCCGTTTAAGTTAAGCTATTTTGTTAAACCAATACAGAAAACACATTATAAAAAATCGCTAATGAATGTAAATAGCTAAATAAATCCGTTAAATAAAATAAAATAAATCCATTAAAAAATCCAGTAAATCCATTTTCGCTCGCCGCTGTCTTTACGTGGATCTCCGTGAAAACGCGCGCCCAACGTGTAACTACGGTGCGTGGCAGTGGACATATAGCTGTTTTATTAAACGCGAGGTGATGTCTGCATGTATAAACTCAGACATGTGGATCCGGACGGGACTAAAATTACCAGACGACCACGGAGTACAGCGAAAAACAGTAGGTAATTCCGCCTGTAATTTTCTCTGAGGACGTCTGAGAAAAACACGGACATGCTCGTTCCGGACGGGATTAAAATCACAGAGGACCCCCCGTAAAAGAGAAAATTACCCCAGGACCCCCTGAGAAACTAATCCCGTCCGGATAGGGCTTATGTGATACGGAGCATATTTGTGTGTAGCCAGCATTTCACTGCTGCAGACTACATAATAGGAAGCTCGCGACTAAAAGTTTAATTGGAACAGTTGCTGTCCGCATTTGAAAGATCAAGCTCTCTGCTGGGAGTACACGTTCGTCCACCAGAGGCGGAGGTTGTGGAAGATTTGAGCATTTGCGGTAGCATCTAGCTCCGATCCGCTAGCATCTAGCCCCGATTCCGCTAGCATCTAGCTAGAAAAGAGCAAGCTCTCGACGGGTTGGACGAACGTGTACTCCCAGCCGAGAGCTTGCTCTTTCAAATGCGGACTGCAACTGTTCCACTGAAACCAGCTCTGATCCGCTAGCATCTAGCTCTGACCATCACTTTGCTGTCGACTATGTTGGACACTGAATAAACAACACTTAATAACTTGGTGTGTGTCATGAACTTTACTGATACTGATGTAAACCAAACAATCAATAGCTGACGTTACTTGGCTTGCTAACCTAGCTAGATATTGTTAACTAAAGCTGTCAGTAATATTCATAATATTATAATATATATCATAATAAGACTGTTTTACCACTCCGTAGGATGACTAATGGAACTAGCTATACGTTAAATAATAGTGAGTTAGTTACCTCGCTAGTGCTAGCTGGTGTCACCTTACCCTGGTATGAGTGAATTAATTCTTCTACAAACAATTTTTAGCCAATTTTTCTTCTACAAACAATTTTTTAAATTCTGGTTAAATAAAAGTAAATTTAAGTCAAAATTTGCCAGGGGTATGAATACTTTCGGAAGACTGTATATATATAAATATACCAACACACAAATGGCTAGTCATAGTTTTGGGTTATGGAAAAAAAAAAAAAAGTATTTGTGCAGTTCCTCAGATGGCCTCTAGTTGGCGTGTACACACTTTGAGCAAAAGTGCAATACACTTACACAGATTTTGTCCGTTTTTGGTGAAAATTTAGGACAATTTTTTTTTTTGCTCAGGAGCCATTTTAGAGGTAATAGAACATAATAAGAATAAAAAAAGAACTTTGAAAAATTAGGACGTCAATTTACGTCCTGAAGTTGTAACACGTCCTGAAGTCGTTGGTGTGTATTCTTGTATTTGTCCTGATTTTTCACCATGTACAAGTGCACACACACACACACACACATACACACACACAGCATATAAACACTGCACATGAGATACACATACAAGTCTTACATGTACACACATAACAAATACAAACACAAACACACACACACACACACACACACACACACACACACACACACACACACACACTATTTGCCGAGTTTGTGTTGCAGCTGCACTGCCATTAATGATGAAATGAGGCATGCACTTGTCTCACGTCTTCCCACAATGCACTGTGTGATCACGCTCTGTCTCCCCTTTGTGCATTTCTCATTTGCCTCCATTCCGAGAGACAGAGACAGGATAGTCCTCCGTCTCTCTGTTTATCTCTCCTGCCATCAGTGCATTGCCCCGAGGGGTAGATAGGGGCATTTCTGGACTTCAGCTTGGAGTTTAAAAGAAGATCTAGAGCAGACCAGCACTCTGCTGATAACAAAATACTGCAGGACAGAATACTGCAGACAGCTAGTGAGAGACGAAGAGGGAGGGGGAGGGAGGGGGAGGGAGAGAGAAAGAGAGAGGTGGGGGGAAGGGAAAGGGGGAGGGGACAGAGAAGAGCGGGGGGGGGGAAGAGAGAGGGAGAGAAGAATAGAGAAGGGATAGAGGAAGAGAGAGAGAGAGAGAGAGAGAGAGAGAGAGGAAGGCAGATGAAATAAGTGATTCAGTGAGAGCTTGATGAAGAGGGTCATTCATTCCTTTTCCTCTTCTGGACAGATGTTCAGCTGATTGTTGGGGTTTTTGGATGCAGTGTGTGTGTGTGTTTACGTGCGTGTACATGTGTATGTGTGTGTGTGTGTGTGTGTGTGTGTGTGTGTGTGTGTGTGTGTGTGTGTGTGTGTGTGTGTGTGTGTGTGTGTGTGTGTGTGTGTGTGTGTGTGTGTGTGTGCATGCATGAACCTCTTTACAAAGCGCAGTCAGGTGAAAGCTTGCCCTGGATCAGCTGAAGCCACCTGCTCTACCAGATGCTCTGAAGTGTGTGTGTATGTCCGTGTGTGTGTTTGTGTGTGTGTATGTGTGTGTGTTTTTGCAGATCACTGTAGAATTTTGACATTAACATTTTAAGCTCATTCTCTCTCTCTGTCTTTCTCTCATCTGTCTATCTATCTATCTCTATCTCTCCAGGGCATTAACTAATTAATGGATACCATTCACAGTTGATTAGCTACAGTTCCTTCGGTAATTACAGTCACGTACTAACCGCTCAGAAGGAAGGGGGCTGTAACAAAACAGGAACATGAATAGATGCTCCTCTCTGTCACCTCCGAGCAGAGTCTGCTTCTGCTGCTGTTTGCTCGCCATGAGAAGATAATTAAGCAAATGTCCTGATTCTTCTGCCTGTGAACAACACAGTAGGAATGAGTTTCTATATACTGCCAAAAAAGAGACACTGCTACAGTAGGCTTGCAGTCGTGTGTGTGTGTGTGTGTGTGTGTGTGTGTGTGTGTGTGTGTGTGTGTGTGTGTGTGTGTGTGTGTGTGTGTGTGTGTGGCACGTGTGTGTGTGTGCGTGTGTGTCTTGGTCACTGAGGGTTCTCAATTGTGTTTTCCCTCCAGTTGCTCCCCCATAATTCATTAAGAGGCTGTTATATTGTTCTTACCTGTCAGAGTGATGACTCCCATCCGGAGAGTAGAAAAGATGTGTTATCAAGTCTACGTAAGCCAGTCTACATGAACGCAGACCAGTCTAGATGAAGTAGGCCATAAAATGCAGCACTTTTGCAATACACACACAAACACAAGGTTTCCACTGAAGCATGTACAATGCAGCCAGTAAAATGACTAGCAACAAAGAAGAAAGGAGGGGTTGTCACCTCCAGTTTCTCCTCATGTATTACAGTTGTATGTTGTATTTCTTGCAAGAGATGTAATCATATTTTCCAAGAGTGTAATAAAATTCTGTAAGAAGGTGATTCACAATATATGCATATGTGATTCAACTGACGGTGAGATTCACAATACACAATAAACTCAAGATTTAAGTGATCCAAGATTCACGATTTACACGTACACATTTTTTTTCATACAGTTTGTAAAAGGTACATAAAATAAATAAGGTGCTGTTATTTTTGAGTCCTGGT
The DNA here is from genome assembly GCF_052324685.1 of Brachyhypopomus gauderio. Taxonomy (NCBI): domain Eukaryota; kingdom Metazoa; phylum Chordata; class Actinopteri; order Gymnotiformes; family Hypopomidae; genus Brachyhypopomus; species Brachyhypopomus gauderio. The sequence goes on along the minus strand of NC_135211.1, from coordinate 17,168,728 downwards.
CCCTGTAGTAGCAAATAATCTCCTGCCACGTGTGCTCAAACCACCAGTCCATAGGAACTGTAAGCTCACGTGAGCGTTCCTGCTAACATGCTTACAAATGCTGGCGGTTTGGAGCAGAGCCCCGGGGTGCTGCTACGAGAGGGCCTGCCCCGTCTTACACACATTTGAGATGACTTCCGAATCGCCACGTCCCATCTCCGCCTCCGTCCCTGCTGTCCTCCTTTATGGTTTTCCTGGTTTTCCCTCTTTTCCGCCACTCCCTAGCTGCCCGCCGTGCCACTGCAGGAGTGTTTCACCAGGCCAGCTCCGCACGCTTCCTCTCACGGCTGTCTGAGCATTAATAACTGCACGTTTCTGCTCAGTCTTCTTTATAATGCAAAACTGGGGGCTGCTAAATCACATCAGACCCTCCCCTCCCCCTCCCTCCGAGCGTGGCAGGACAGGGAGCAAATCGCAGAGCAAACCATCATGCACAAATGTCAAATCATATTGCCGGGAAAATAACAATGACACTTAGAGCCCCTCCTCTTAACATTTGTAACATCCCTGTTTTTTTTTCTTCTTCTCCTGCTGTCATGGTCACCTAACCCTTCGTTCCGTTATGCTACAGCCATCGTTTGCCTCGATGTGGGATTTTCTGTGGGAATGTTTTCTGTGGGAATGCTGTCTAACTGTTTTCCTCACTTTTGTGTCTTTGTTGTAGTTCGGGAACACCAGTAACTACATGAACATGGCTGACACCGGCGGCGCTCTCTTCACAGGCGTTGACGTAAGTGTCTCCTCATTCCCGCTGTAGCGCTGCGCGCGAGTTCTCATTACCCTCCCGTCTCCGAAATAAAAGGGCCGTGTCACACACTAGCAGGTCAATCCTGCGTTCGCTCCTAAACAACACTCGCCTTTCTTACCCCTCTCCACGTTCAACACTCTCTTTTCATTTACAAAAATCTGATTTTAAGCGATAACTGCTGCTGTTTTTTACACACTCCTGCTTGTTTAGATCTTTCCTCTCAGGGTGTTTTTCTCACAGGCTGAGGGCTCACACCCGTGATCCTGTGTGTGCAGTATTTACTTGTATTTACAGAGTTTTTTCTCTCTCTCTCTCTCTCTTCTGGAGTAGCTGTGACAGAGAGTCACATATTATAGTCTTTCTCAGGGGCTGTCAGATTTACTAGGCCCATCCAACTGCAGTCACACATACACCAGTATGTCATCACTGACAGGAGAAAGAGAAAGCCATGCATTTTCAAAATAACAACTTTATATATATATATATATAATTTTTTATTTTTTTACATGTATGGAAAGAAATTGCATTGTAGACAAAGCAGTGACTATTGCCAAGTATTGTAAAAATTGTGAGTATTTTCACTGCTTCAACTGAGGAAGCCCAGAAGGCAGAGCTTCAGCTCAGGTTGGCTCACGAATGCAGAAACATGGTTCACTTTCCAAAGCAGTGATATGATTTCTGATCCACCATTAGTCCTATGGTACAGTGGGGCTCTAGGCTCAGCTCAGGTGAGCGATATTATTATCCTTATTTCACATCCTTCGCCCTTTTCCCCTCCATTTCTTTGACTTTGTCTTCTTTTTTTTACACGTACACTGAGAGCTTGTCTAACAAGTAATGAAACATTATTGAGTTCACTCATTTCAGTGTTTTAACTCTTTCTACATGTCTCTCTCTCTCCCTCGCTCTCTCCCTCTCTCAGTCTGCCCTAAGACCATCTCTGAGACTGCCAGTGTGACTGAAATACATACATCATAAATTCTCCACCTCTGCAGTTCTGGCTTGCTTCAGTAACACCGTGTGATAGCATTGTGAGAGGAGAGACTTCACTTTCGAGCCTGAGTAACTGTTTCTCATGTATTACACGACCTCTGCTCCTTCCTGCACTCCCTGCCCTGTCCGCCATCAAGCTCCCTATGTATTTCTGCAGCACTGAAGTGAGGAGATACCTCAATTACCTGCATGGTACGGACATGGCCCCAGTAGTTGAGGGTGTGTGTGTGTGTGTGTGTGTGTGTGTGTGTGTGTGTGTGTGTGTGTGTGTGTGTGTGTGTGTGTGTGTGTGTGTGTGTGTGTGTGTGTGTGTGTGTGTGTGTGTGTACACGTACTGGTGATTAAGAGGCCAAACAAGCGAAGTGCGATGTTGCCTGTGTTGATGTAAGCCGACCTTCCGTAGTTTGGCTGTTAGGAGGGTCTTTCCTGCCCTTGCCAAGCCCGCCTGCGATGCTCGTAGCTGGGGATAGCCCAGCTGCAGGGCCCTGCAGTGCGAGCAGGAGCTGGAAGTTTCACAGTCCTGGTCTGAGCCTCTTACCTCATTTCCATTTTATCAAAAGGAACAACTGTTTTCATGGCGCTGCAGGGCGACTAGAGTGGAATTAAAGAAGGAGACGTGCTGCAGTGTGTGTGTGTGTGTGTGTGTGTGTGTGTGTGTGTTCCTTCTTTGTAACCTGAGCTGACGACACATTAAGAAGACTTTTCTCTTTGCATGGTGTAATTTGACAGTGTGATGGGTTTTTGGTTCGCCCAAATGCTTTGTTAATCTACTTAAAGTGTCAGGAGAGGGAGAGAGAGAGAGAGAGAGAGAGAGAGAAAGGGATATACAGAAAATGATAAATGAGAGAGGGATAGACAGAAACAGAGGGAGACAGAGAGGTAGACAGAGAGAGAGAGAGAGAAAGAGAGAGAGAGGGATGCAAGGTGTTCTATTAAATCTTTGCCATATTAAAAACTTGATTGCTCTGCCTTTATGTACACAAAAGTAAATAGCCAACATCTGCATTTTAATATGTTTCAATATTAGGGTTTATATACACTTTAGTGTTGGCATTTCAGGCCTATATTGTTCCTTTTTGTGTAGCAGGATATGATATTTGCCCTGTTGAAAACAGCTCTTCTAGTTCTATTAATAATATATCATTATTTGAACTTATAACTTGAGCACATTCCTGAGGATCTGTGAGTATTGCAGTATTCTCCATGCTGAAGGATAATAGCTCATGTGGCCTGCTCTTAGCATGGCATATATGTTACTCTTCAAAGCTGCTTTCTTCCACTCACGTGCGGTTCCATGCGGCAGTATCTCCTATCACACGCAATCAAATTACCTGCATGGAACGGCTCATAAATACGTCGAGATGGATTTCTCGGAGGCTGAATCTGTAGTCGTCGGCATAGTGTCATTGGAGGAGCCTTTGGTCTCACGCTGGAGGAGCCCGGGCATCGATCCGCCCAGCCACAGCGCACGCCTTAATCGCCTCTAACCAGTGCCTGTTAGTGCGCTGGTGAACTACACTACCGGGTGGGTGGGTGGATGGATGGATGGATGGATGGATGGATGGATGGACGGACGGACGGACGGATGGATGGATGGATGGATGGATGGATGGATGGATGGATGGATGGTTGGATGGATGGATGGATGGATGGATGGATGGACAGTGGAAGGGGCTGCTGTACAAGAGCCATAGTGGAGCACATTCAAAATACAGATACAGCCATCAGATACAGCCAGCAGATACAGCCAACAGATACAGCCAACAGATACAGCCAACAGATACAGCCCTAAGATAAAGCCATCAGATAAAGCCATCAGATACAGCCCTCAGATACAGCCAACAGATACAGCCAACAGATACAGCCATCCGATACAGCACTCAGATGCAGCCAACAGATACAGCCCTCAGATACAGGCCTAAGATAAAGCCATCAGATACAGCCCTCAGATACAGCCCTCAGATACAACCAACAGATACAGCCAACAGATACAGCCCTCAGATACAGCCAACAGATACAGCCCTCAGACACAGCCCTCAGATACAGCCAACAGATACAGCCATCCGATAACGCCATCCGATACAGCCCTCAGATACAGCCCTAAGATAAAGCCAACAGATACAGCCCTCAGATACAGCCAACAGATACAGCCATCCAATACAGCCCTCAGATACAGCCAACAGATACAGCCCTCAGATACAGCCCTCAGATACAGCCAACAGATACAGCCCTCAAATACAGCCCTCAAATACAGCCCACAGATACAGCCCACAGATACAGCCCTCAGATACAGCCATCATATACAGCCATCAGATACAGCCAACAGATTCAGCCAACAGATACAGCCCTCAGATAAAGCCAACAGATACAGCCAACAGATACAGCCAACAGATACAGCCCTCAGATGCAGCCAACAGATACAGCCCTCATATACAGCCAACAGATACAGCCCTCAGATACAGCCCTCAGATACAGCCCTCAGATACAGCCATCAGATACAGCCAACAGATACAGCCATCAGATACAGCCCTAAGATAAAGCCAACAGATACAGCCCTCAGATACAGCCAACAGATATAGCCAACAGATACAGCCATCCAATACAGCCCTCAGATACAGCCAACAGATACAGCCCTCAGATACAGCCAACAGATACAGCCCTCAAATACAACCAACAGATACAGCCCTCAGATACAGCCATCAGATACAGCCCTCAGATACAGCCAACAGATACAGCCCTCAGATACAGCCCTCAGATACAGCCCTCAGATACAGCCATCAGATACAGCCCTCAGATACAGCCATCAGATACAGCCAACAGATACAGCCAACGAATACAGCCAACAGATGCAACCAAGTCATAAGATTCATAACATCTCTGGCTTGCCTAAGGCTCATCATAACACGTTTCTGGTTTGCTCATTGGTGGACCGGATTGATAAAGTAAGGCTGAGAGTAAGATTGGTTTGTCAGCGTGGGTAACCCTGTGCAACAATCTCATTTAAGGCACACACACACACACACACACACACACACACGCATACACATACACTGTCTAGGGTGATACAGTCCAATTCACCTAGTCTCATCACACCAGTACAGTCCTGCTGACAGCCCCCCAACATGAGACATGCCCTGACTGCATGTCTCAATTATCATTACAGTCACACACACACACACACACACACACACACACACACACACACACACACACACACACACACACACACACTTGTCTCACAGAGCAGATGTTAATTTGAATCATCATTAGCGATGGGAGATAAGGAACAACTGGAGTCATTGTAGACAGTAATCCCTCTCTCTCTCTTTCTCTCCTCTCTCTTTTCCCCCTCCTCCTTCACTCTTTTCTGTCCTTTAGGAGTCTGGTCTTTGTTATTCTAAAAGGTCACTGGCATGTTTGTTATACTTTTTCTCTGCAAAACAACATGAAAGAGACGCAGTGAGCCTCACGTGTGTTCTCACGAGAGTGAGTCTCACGCATGTTCCCAAGTGAGTGAGCCTCACGCGTGTTCCCAAGTGAGTGAGCCTCACGTGTTCTCACGAGAGTGAGCCTCACGCGTGTTCTCACGAGAGTGAGCCTCACACATGTTCTCACAAGAGTGAGCCTCAATTGTGTTCTCTGGATGATGCATCAGAAGCTTTGCTTAGCTTTGTGTTTTAGACAGATTTAGGTCAGAGGCCACTGCACTCTCTCTCTCTCTCTCACTCACTCTCACACACTCATTGTTGTAATATGCTGGCACTGCAGTCTTATTCATAGAGAAAGATCATAGGGCAAAGCAGAGTACACTAATTGCCTCAGTCTCTCTCTCCCTCTCTCTCTCTCTCTTTCTCTCTCCTTCTCTCACTTTCTCTTTATCCCCCTTTTTTTGCCCTGTTTTCCCTGTCTGACATTCTCTCCCATAAAATATGTCTCCACTGTCCAGCAAACAAGCCCGAGCCTTTCAGAGCTCTCATCCAGGGTTCCCGGATCACTGCTGGGTCTGACACTCCACTGCTCTGGTCTGCTTACAGCACTGGCTCCTGTGGCCTCTTCCTGTGGGTCATTCTGACAGTCATACATGGGCTGGAGCTGTCGGAGCTGGTCAAGTCATGTTTTGGCCAGAGGGGGCGCTAACACGCACCAGCCCCTGGCACAGACTGTTGAGCTCAGGTGCCTGCTATTGCGGCAGACGATCCACAATGCACAACCAGCAGCAACAATGAAAGACATGAACAAAGTTAAAGGAAGAAGAGAACGAAGAACAGTCGCACAGCAACACACACACATACACAGTAACACAAACACACACACAATAACACACACGCAGTAACATCCAAACACATTCACACACACATGGCAAAACACATACAGATATTTTGAATCATTAAGAAGATTTTGTGCTGGAACCTGTCGCTGTCAAGTCCTGAGTAAATAGCTTTAAAGTGATTTGCCTCTGTGTGTGTGTGTGTGTGTGTGTGTGTGTGTGTGTGTGTGTGTGTGTGTGTGTGTGTGCGTGCGTGCGTGCGTGCGTGCGTGCGTGCGTGCGTGCGTGCGTGTGAGTGTGTGTGTGTGTGTGTGTGTGTGTGTGTGTGTGTGTGTGTGTGTGTGTGTGTGTGTGTGTGTTACGTGTGTGTGTGTGTGTGTGTGTGTGTGTGTGTGTGTGTGTGTGTGTGTGTGTGTGTGTGTGTGTGCAAAAGCAAGCAGGAGGATCACTTAATCTATGACTGTTCCCACTGCTGCTCCACTAAAACTGGCAAAATTGTAAGCAAAAGAAAAGACAGGAAGACAGGAAATGAGTGAGAGTGAGGAGAGTGAGGGGTGAAGGAGCAGAGGAGTGAGTGGAGTGAGTGGGTGAAGGAGAAGAGAGGAGAGTGAGAGATGACGGAGCAGAGGAGTGAGGGGAGTGAGTGGGTGAAGGAGAAGAGAGGAGAGTGAGAGATGAAGGAGCAGAGGAGTGAGTGGAGTGAGGGGGTGAAGGAGCAGAGGAGTGAGGGGAGTGAGGGGAGTGAAGGAGCAGAGGAGTGAGGGGAGTAAAGGAGCAGAGGAGTGAGAGGAAGGTGGAACAGACACTGCTGCAGGCAACACTTCACAGTGAGGGTCCCAGTCAGTACAGTGCAAAGGCAGGTGAAGGTCAATGAGGTGAAGTCCAAGAGCGTGACTGGAATTGTTCCACAAAGTTGTTCAAATGAGCGAGCACACGCACTCCAGATCAGCTGGAGCTTCTGCCCACTCCATATGGCCAAATCCGTTCTTTTGCAGTCCATAAATTAAAATCTCTTCACACTTTCAGCGACATGTGTCTACGGAGAAGCAAGGTCCAGTGACCTAATGCTCAGAGAACAGCTGCAAGAGAGAGAGAGAGCTGAACTCTTTATCTGTTCAGTGGTATTAGTATTGTAAGTAAGTGTTCAGGCTTTGGCAATACAAATGTAGCTATATTTGCCAGAGAGAGAGAGAGAGAGAGAGAGAGAGAGAGAGAGAGAGAGAGAGAGAGAGAGAGAGAGAGAGAGAGAGAGAGAGAGAGAGAGAGAGAGAGAGAGAGTTCTCACAGTATGGGGACAAGACGGCATAGCAGACTCTTCAGAGTGGCGCTCACATCAGCACCAGAAGAGCCGCATGGGGGAACACAGCTCAGTGGGGAAGAGAAATGCCTTCACATAGAGTTATGTATATATGATCATCAGACTCAATCCTGTCCAACATAGTTTGTTTATGGACTGAAACACAGTGTTGTGCTTTTCCTTTATCCTTTATTAACTAGTCTTGACTGAACTGAGTGACTCATTGCCTGAAGCCAGTAAGTGGTTCCCGAATACTTGCATATCCGAGCTGCACAGGGTTCAAGACCTAAGAGAATAGACACCATGGATGGTCTAGCAGGGTAGAACACAATAACAAACGGGGAGAGAGAGAGAGGGATGGGGGGAGTGATGAGCAGACAGAGAGAATGAGCGAAACGGACTGTAGTGACGTCTTGATGAAGACGAGCTTCAAGCAGGTGGGGAACTCCATTGCCAAGAAGCCAAACTCAGTAAATGAAGCGTGACGGTGGAGTTTAATTCTCAGGCTGTGGGATTAAGCAGCTTGATGAGCTGATCTGCAGCTGCTGGTGTGAGGACCAAAGTGGAAATACTTCTGACCAGCCAATCATCCGCGAAAATGTGCTTCTAAATTCTTCATCTCTCTCTCTCTCTCTCTCTCTCTCTCTCTCTCATCTTACTCTCTTACTTCACTCCCACCTCTCCCTCTCTCTCTCTCTCACTCAGCACCATTCCACCCCCAGATTAACCAGGCACTATCATTGCCGCCCTGCTGCTGTGATGGCAGCATGATATTACAGGGCTTGATGTCTCTTTTTGCCCCCCCCCATTCCCTTTCAGAGGAGAGCGGGACTGATGGCACGGGTGCAGTGGTTGCTGCTTTGATTGCTTTTGTAAGAATTAAATTGCTAGGGCTGGTACTCTCCCTCCCCCCAGCCGGTCTTCTTAGAGATGAGGTATAGGCCACATGTCACGTTTGTTGGCATGTGGGTTATAAGGGACATTATGGAGCCGAGGTCTCAGATAATCTCTGTGTAATTTATATGGTGCTAATATTACTAGAGCTGGGTAATATATTTTAAGGGGGAAGACAGTGGGGAGGTAATGGAGGAAGCTGTTGAGTAGGTGGACATCTGACCACTGAGAGAACCTGCACCTGCTTGAGATGTTCTCAGCTTTGGGAAACTGTTCACCATTGGATCCTGGTGAAACACACTGTTCGTTTATGCAGATAAATGTGATGTAATATTTACCTTTGTGCCACCCCTCCCTGGTTTCTCACACAGACGTTTCACACACCCAGTCTGGGCGACGAGGAGTTTGAGATCCCTCCGATTACCCCTCCCCCAGAGACAGAGTCTGACCTGGGCCTCCAAGAGGTGGGCTCTCCCTTCCCAGGACTGGCTGAGCATCTACACCCTCCGCGTGGACCCTTCACCCCACAGTTCCCCCCTCAGAGCCTGGACCTGCCGTCAATTACCATCTCCAGAAACCTGATGGAGCAGGAGGGAGTGAACAGTGGCCTCCCAGTGGTGAGTGTTTCATCATAGCTGTGATTCCAGACTGGCCCGGTGCTCTTTTTAACATCTCCTCAGCCAGGCACATCTGCTCCGCTCTCTGTTTACTTTTTCATTCTTTTGTGGAAAATGTATTTCAGTTTGCAGCAGAAAATGGAGGCACCTCTGAGGGAAAAAAAGACTGTTAATCAGCGTTAAAGTCAAAAGTAAAATTTTGTTTATGAGTCATGATAGTTTGGAGATGAATATGGAAACTATGGGGGTGGTTACAACAGTATGAACTTATAACAACACTTTAAATGTTGCTAAATATACAAAGTGAATTGCATGCAGTAATATGACATTCCTGATCACTTTTTCCTGGATGCCACCCAGATTCTCAGGAAGCTAAACTTAGATTTTAGCATTAGCTAAACGTGGAGTCTAGCATTAGCTAAACGTGGAGTCTAGCATTAGCTAAACCTTGAAGCTTCATGTCTCCTGTCTCAGTCGCCACTCAGACCCTGTCTAAAGATACCCACACCGCATGCATGCCCATGGACACTTGGAAAGCTCCTTTAAACAGTATTGTGTGTGGGGAGGGGGTGGGGTGTGGGGAGAGATGTGAGTCTTAAAGGTCATATCTGTATATGAATATATTGCTTTCTGCGCCCTCCTGTTATGAAAAGTGAGGTTGGAGCAGCACAGGTTCTCGGTCGCTTCATAACGATAATGGTTTGTGATTGAGCTGTTATGATGGCTAATTCCAAAAAAAAAGAAAAGAGAAAAGAGGAGTGGTTTCCAAATGCCACTGCGGTGTGCATGCACTGACGAAGAGGAGGAGAAAATGTCACAGCTAGACTACTTATATTAAAAGCGACCATTACAGAAATGAAATCTCTGTCACAGAAATATGAATACATAAGAAAGCATGAAAGGTCATAAAGCTTGAGATGATGCATATCCTTTTTTTCATTCGTTCTTTCAGTAATGATTGACATTGAATATTACCAATAGGGTCACAGTAGCCATTTATTTAAACAATGCATAATCTTTATGTACAGCCCCTCCCCTTTTGTTAGTACTGCAGAGATGTTGGATATTTATTTGCCTTCCTAAATGGATAAGCACCATAACGTTTTACAGCTTTAGTCGCCCGTGCCCTGCTGTGGCCATGTAAAATAATTGCCACTTTTAAGATATCTGTGCTGTGCAAGTGACCGCCGGAAGGCTTTTTTTTTTTGGTAAAAGAATTTTCATTTCATGGTCAGTTAGACTCGTCTACATCTGGAGGAAGAAAAAAAAACATTGCCTTTACAGAATTAAGGGGCGGGGCCTGTTGTCACGGCGCTACAGAGGGATTAGATCTGATTCTCAAACATTTATTCCTTGTTACTTGCATCACCATCCTGGCTCCCTGGTTATGGTGGCACTGTATTACAGTGAGCATGGGAGACTGTAGGTGGGACTGTATTACAGTGAGTGTGGGAGACTATAGGTGGGACTGTATTAAAGTGAGTGTGGGAGACTGTAGGTGGGACTGTATTACAGTGAGTGTGGGAGACTGTAGGTGGGACTGTATTACAGTGAGCATGGGACACTGTAGGTGGGACTGTATTACAGTGAGTGTGGGAGACTGTAGGTGGGACTGTATTGCAGTGAGTGTGGGAGACTGTAGGTGGGACTGTATTACAGTGTGTGGGAGACTGTAGGTGGGACTGTATTACAGTGAGTGTGGGGGACTGTAGGTGGGACTGTATTGCAGTGAGTGTGGGAGACTGTAGGTGGGACTGTATTACAGTGTGTGGGAGACTGTAGGTGGGACTGTATTCCAGTGAGTGTGGGAGACTGTAGGTGGGACTGTATTACAGTGGGTGTGGGAGACTGTAGGTGGGACTGTATTACAGTGTGTGGGAGACTGTAGGTGGGACTGTATTACAGTGAGTGTGGGAGACTATAGGTGGGACTGTATTCCAGTGAGTGTGGTAGACTGTAGGTGGGACTGTGTTCCAGTGAGTGTGGGAGACTGTAGGTGGGACTGTATTACAGTGAGTGTGGGAGACTGTAGGTGGGACTGTATTACAGTGAGTGTGGGAGACTGTAGGTGGGACTGTATTCCAGTGAGTGTAGGAGACTCTAGGTGGGACTGTATTACAGTGAGTGTGGGAGACTGTAGGTGGCACTGCATTACAGTGAGTGTGGGAGACTGTAGGTGGGACTGTATTCCAGTGAGTGTGGGAGACTGTAGGTGGGACTGTATTACAGTGAGTGTGGGAGACTGTAGGTGGCACTGCATTACAGTGAGTGTGGGAGACTATAGGTGGGACTGTATTACAGTGAGTGTGGGAGACTGTAGGTGGGACTGTATTCCAGTGAGTGTAGGAGACTGTAGGTGGGACTGTATTACAGTGAGTGTGGGAGACTGTAGGTGGCACTGCATTACAGTGAGTGTGGGAGACTGTAGGTGGGACTGTATTACAGTGAGTGTGGGTGCTCTGTTTTCTGCTTCCTCATTCTCCCTGCCTCTCCCTGTGTCACTCTGCCCCAGTTCCATCAGCCATTTTGCCACTTAAAGATTAAACAGCTGCTTTATAATAGAATTTGAGCCCTACCAGTTCAAAACTAGCACTTCAAACTGGGGTGCTATGACAATGCATTTGAACACACGTAGATTTTGAACATGACTTAATGCTCTACTGAACCAAATGGATTAGCTGGACCAAGTTGTTCATACTCAAAGTCTATGCCCTTTAGCACCTATACTGCATATTATTCTCTGATTAATCTCATAAGACATCCAGATCAAAGGCCGGCTGCAAAAGTCACCAGTCCTGCATACCACCATACCACCCTCTTCTCTCAGCATGGCAAGCTTTCACACTGGATTTCAGATCCTGTCATGGACTCATAAGCATAATTTTGTCCATGCTACATGTACTTCTAAGCCTCTTCCGGAGGAACAGCCCCGTGGTCCCGTGCTAGCTTTGTTTGTTCTGGGTAGGTGACGGGTCTCGGATGCTCCCTGGTTACCTCGCACCATGCCCTGCCGCCCTCTAAGGCACCACCCCTAACCTTCATCGATTTAATCGGCCTCCCTTCACAAGCTCACCGGCTCATCGTGTCTCATTCGAGTCTTGCTTTTGTCTCGCTTTGTCTGGCAGTGGTGTGGTGCTTGGATGTTTCAGATGTAGCTGGTTTAGAGTGGAGTGGACGAGAATGTCCAGAAGCTGCTTCACGGAAGCAGGATTCACTCGAAGTAGGTGGAGTTAGGTGGAGTGAGGTGGAGTTAGTAGTGTAGGCCATCGCAGTCCATAACTCTTTTAGCAAGTTGGTTTCATACTTTTTTTTAAGCATTTGATAGTGATTATGCTGTAGCCATGTGTGTCTGGCTTGTAGTGCAGTGTAGCATGGTTCATGTTGGACATTTGTTTATAAAAGTATGCTTCTCCGTCTTTTTACACTCTCTGCAAGAGAGGAGCAGAACAGTCTGATTCAATAAGTGGATGACTACTGTAAATATGCCTGCTTGCATCAAATTCAATGTTAGCTTCTTGTTTATTTCAAATTAAAAACCTAAATACTATTTATCATTCCTGTACGTGAATGTAGCATTTACATTAATGGTTTATTGCTTAGCAACAGGAATATTTCATTGTTCTAAAGAATTAGTGGGAGGGGGGTGGTGATATAATAGCCTATTTGTATGTCATACACATGCAAACCTCCAGGGTGTTTAGAATTTTTTTTTTGTTTTTTTTTTATCTGTCAGGTCTTTGTCAGATGAAATGCCTCGTTTCAGTGTCCTATGCCTTTAAAATGTGATTCTTCACAATGTGACAGGACCTTGTCTGCTGGGACTGGGAATAAAATGGAAAATATGGCCAGTCTTGCAGAAAGCAACTATGTACAGTATTCATCTTTCAAGCCCTCCTCAAATCTCCTCTTTGTCTTTCTCTTTCTCGGTATCTTTCCGTCCTTTTCTCTCTTTCTTTCTGTGTACCTATTTTTCCTCCTCTCCCCTCTGTTCATTTCTCTCTCTCTCTCTCTCTCTCTCTCTCTCTCTCTCTCTCTCTCTCTCTCTCTCTCTCTCTCTCTCTCTTATCTCCCTTCCAACCTGAGTAGTTCTGACATCGGTTGTACATCAATTTCTTAAAGTGGGTTTTTTTTTCTCCCACCTTCACCTTCACATCTCCGCCCCCCACTTTTCTATCTAGCCGCCACTGTGACATATCAGGTCGGTCATAAATGAAAGATATTGATGCAGGCATGCAATACCTGTAATGAAGTCTCGGCCTGACCTTCTACGTGATTGATTCTGTAATTTAGTTTTCTCACCCAGTGCTTGAAATGAAATGAAATGAAATCATGTTGAACAAGTTTTAAATACTCGCAGTGCAGAAATGGGAGGGGGTCAGGTGCTGGGTTTTGGTATAGGGTTTGGAGTGGGGAGCAGGATTGGAAAATGGGGGGGGGGGGGTATGGGGGGGTTGGAGGGTTTGGAGAGGGGTAGATTTAAAGGGCTTGGGGGGAGCAGGTTTTGTGAGTAGGGGAAGGGCTGGAGGGAGAGCAGATTTGCAGGCGTTTGGGGGAGCAAATTTGGAGTGTTAGGGCAGGAGCAGGTTTGGTGGACAGAAATCATTGTGAAAGGGGGTGCCATGTGCACAAAGTGAGAGACTCGGGAGAGAAAGAGTAAAAGAGAGAAAGAAAGAGAATTCGGTATAGGACAAGTGAGCAAAGCAATTTATCTTTTCCTCTGTTCAAGATTTCCTTTCTTCCCTATGTTGTTTAAGGAGAGAATACTGCAGGTTAGCATAAATGGCTGGAAAAATAAAGCGTGGTTGTGTTGGTTTTAAATAGCAGTGCAGGAGTGAATATGTGCAGAGAACTGATAAACTATCTTTAATAGAGCTGACCTTTTCACGCTGGCCAAAGTTACTGCCAGAATCATCCTTATAATTACCATATAGATGATTTCACCCCCTCCTCTGCCAATGGAACGTTTCCAAGAGCGCTGTGAGTCTGATTGAATGGAAATTGAACTTGTTAACATTCTTTTCAGCGTGAAACAGCTCATACCAAGCTGCTTTTAATAAATCCACCACCACCCCCCTCCTATCTAATTCCACAGCCAGTATCTTTTAAGAGCAGCCCTTTCTGTCTCTGTCCATGGGATGGCTCTTTAAGACTTCCCTCCCTTTGCTTTGCAGAGGGGGAAGGGACCGTTGACGTTTTCAGATGCAGCCATTGCGTCCATGATCACAGGTGTCGAGGACAGACGCATGTTGTAGTTGTGGTGGTGGTTAGGGCTTTGATGACAGAGGTTTGGATCTGGTTTGAAGTAGAGACAAATAGTCATCGATCAAAGGTGACAGGGTGTTTGACATGAATGCTGTTAAGTACCGTGTGGGTGTCTGTTCCTTTAGGACTTTTGTTTTAGGAGCCGTCTGTGTCTACCATAGCTGCATAGTTGCAGGGCAGTGCTGTGATATGACATAAATGACACTGACATTACCATAGCATAATGGTATAATGATGATTGGATTATATTACCATAATTGAATAATAGATTGTATTGGCCTTAGCCAATTGTTTAAAATTAGCTTTTAGAATGGCAAAATATAAGATTTTTGTATTTCACTCTTTTATAAAGCTGAATTTCTTGAATCCGGTTTAAAATGAATTTGAAGTGACCTCACATTGATCTATTGAATGCGTGTCCAACTTTGAGCATGGAGATGCTTGCCATTTAGGTCTACCCTGCTCCAGTACATAAGATCACCATCTACACCCATACTCTAGTACATCAGATCACAATCTACAACCCTGCTCTAGTACATCAGATCACCATCCACAACCCTGCTCTAGTACATCAGATCACCATCCACAACCCTGCTCTAGTACATCAGATCACCATCTACAACCCTGCTCTAGTACATCAGATCACCATCTACACCCATACTCTAGTACATCAGATCACCATCCACAACCCTGCTCTAGTACATCAGATCACCATCTACACCCATACTCTAGTACATCAGATCACCATCCACAACCCTGCTCTAGTACATCAGATCACCATCTACAACCCTGCTCTAGTACATCAGATCACCATCTACACCCATACTCTAGTACATCAGATCACCATCCACAACCCTGCTCTAGTACATCAGATCACCATCCACAACCCTGCTCTAGTACATCAGATCACCATCTACACCCATACTCTAGTACATCAGATCACCATCCACAACCCTGCTCCAGTACATCAGATCACCATCCATAATCCTGCTCCAGTACATCAGATCACCATCTACAACCCTGCTCCAGTACATCAGATCACCATCTACAACCCTGCTGTAGTACATCAGATCACCATCCACAACCCTGCTCTAGTACATCAGATCACCATCTACAACCCTGCTGTAGTACATCAGATCACCATCCACAACCCTGCTCCAGTACATCAGATCACCATCTACAACCCTGGATGGCCATGCTAGGATTCAGTGTTTTTCCTACATTATCAAACCTGATTCCACTCACTAGCTAATTATCTACTTGTTATGAGTTACTCAGGAGGAGAAAGTACATAAACCAAAGTGTCTGGGGCATTTCAGCTCTTGTGGGGTGGAGATGGGGGTGGGGCACGACATGTGGAACTCTGGCATATTCCACCTTTCAGTAGCTGAACCTACTGAAACCTAGCATAAAAACCTAGCAAAAACCTAGCATAAACACAGTTCATTTAACACCGAACACTGAACAGAGATTTTCATCTGGAATGTTTCCACAGCAGAAGTTAGTAGATGGACTATCAGATTACATACACACACACATGCACACACACAATACACATGAACAATCATACGTGTACACACACACACACACACACACACACAAACAAACACCAGAGGGACCATAGGACCCATCTGGCCTGTTTGCTCTCTAGATAAGAAGTTATTTACAGATTTATGAAGACTATCAAAAGCATCTCTGCAGATACAAGCTGTGGCTACTGACAATGTTCCAATCAAAATGCAAATGGAACCAGTGCAGAGAGGATGGGAATAAACAGATTGGTTATTGACTCCCCACCAGTCAGACCACTCTTAACACAAGAAGTCTTGTACCACCCTACCTGTGCCATTAGTACAATTCTTTTGTCTACCATCTTGTCTCACCAGTCTGTGTATTCATTCACTTGTATGTTCAAATTCAAATGTCATATCAGTATAGATTAGCAATTTGCATTTCTGCATTGACCTCTGCTTCTGTTATTGGAGTTATTTCTGACATTTTGAAGATGACACGTCTCGAAATATTAATGTGGCGTGTAAATTACCCATGCTACATAATATGATCAGGACCCCACTGTTCACAAGGCTGCATCTTAGTGAACTTCTGATTCCTGTTGCATTGGTAAAATCATTCCCGTACGGTGCAGGCCTACTGTGTAGCTTGAAGAGAAATTCAGTTTACTTAGTGTTGGTGTTAGTTTGGTCGCTGTGAGGTGAGAGTCACCATTGGGACAGTGTTGGAGTTATCACACAGATGGTCAGAGCTAATGAACAAGACATGCATCTCTAGATCTCTCTCTCTCTCTCTCTCTCTCTCTCTCTCACTCACTCTCTCTCTTGCAAAAGCAAGTACACATGCGCACACACACCCTCTTTATGATTGAGTAAATATTACATTTAAACAAATATTCTAATGCTTTAATAATAAATTGTACTGGTGTTTGAAAACATTTATATTTGACTCTATAGCTTGCATTCACCTTGTATTGATAGAAATATTCTACGTGAGGTGAGCACAAGGAATAAAAGATAAAATAATTCAGTTTATATGTGTGTAAAGGTGTCTGAGCACTGTTCTGCAGGAGGTGACATCCCAGATGAGAGAGATGGAACCAGAGATGGAGCTGGTATATCTGCATAGCATAGTATATATATAAATATTATATACATATACCGTACACCTTTTATTCTTTAACTTCATACACACACACACACAGAGTAAGAGAGGTGGAGAAATAGCAGGGCAGGCTGTCTGCTGCAGAGGCTGTTTTGTTTGGGGTTCAGCCAACATCTTTGGCCCTTTAATCATGTTGCAGCATGAGACTGGCAGCTGCTGTTTTCCCTCCAGTTCAATCAATGCAAAATACTTTATGTCTCTAGCAATGGCTGCTATCATATACACACCATTATTATGTGTGTGTGTGTATGTGTGTGTGTGTGTGTGTGTGTGTGTACTACTATAGTATAGTACTATAGTATACTATATATATATATATATATATATATATATATATATATATATATATATATATATATATATATATATATATATATATATATATATTAGTTGTGTTATGGTATTATATACAGATAGATCTCATCTGAGCTGGGTGATTTATAGACTTGATTATACAGAAATATTTCCCCCTCTCTTTGGCAGTCAAAGTGTGATATATGAAACCTGCCAGCCACCGATAGATTTTCATCGCCAAACACGCGCTGCAGTGTCATTTTGTGCCGACATCACCAGCTCAGTGCGAGCTATAACCTTCAGGATGTTTGACTGCACTAAAATGTATGGGGTTTGTTATTGGGCTGTTGCTGAAATGCAGAGTGACTTACTGGAAGTTATTCTGTTTAATGTGATTTTTGTGGCTTTGTGATCCTGATGGATTCCCAGAAGACTTGTTACATTCCTTCTGGTTCTCTTTGGCATGTGGAGATTATAGTGCAGCTTCTCAATGATAAAATGCATGTGTTCGGTTTGTATCAATAAAGATTTGTTCAGCTGTGCCTATTTATGAAGCAATTTATGGTTATTTATATACACTGTAGTATTACCTTAATGGCATCTCTTTATGAATGAATCATAGTATTGCACTATAAGCAGTTTTTGTATTTGAAATAAAGCACTTAATTTACGAACCTGTCATTCAAAGGGTAATTAATGTGAATCTTAAAGTCAAACCCAAAATGATTTCAGCATCGAATCATTTCAGATATTTTAAACTTGTGTGTTCTTTGGCCTGTTCTTCTTTTACATTTGCCATAGCAACCGTAGTGGAAACATCTGATTTATTTGTTGTACTCTAATGCCTGGGTAAAAAATATTGACATTTTCTAATTAAACATGATTTCAAATTGGGAGCATCAACATGTGAATCAACATTTTAATCAAATCTGTGGTCAGTGATGATTTGAGTCAAAGCCCTGTCATATGTTATAGTTCATTTTCATGGTTTACCAGTTTTTAATGTATACCTAAGTGTATACCTTAAGTGCATCCTTATTGGTTGTTTTACAGCTATATAAATATACTAAAATATGCTTTCAAATAATAAATAATCATGAGTGATTGCTAGAAACATCAATCAGAGATCATTATATAAGCAACTGATGATTATTTCCCTTTTGACATGTGTTACAGAGCATTGGACAATCACAGCTGCGCCAGTACCCTCCTAACCCTGCTGTGGTCATGCGTTCAATCATCAACATGAACAACCCAAATGTTATGATGTCACGCAACCAGCTGACTACCATTAACCAATCGCAGCTAAACGCTCAGCTAGGCCTCAACATGACTGGACCCAATATTGCCCACACCTCCCCATCCCCCCCTGCCAGCAAGTCGGCCACGCCCTCTCCGTCTAGCTCCATAAATGAAGATGATCAGGATGATGGAACAAAGGTGAGTGACCTTTGACTCTTGGATTCTTTATGTCTTTGGTCGTGTTGAGATCTGATGAAAGATTGCTTGGTCTAGTTAATGCTTCTAGAGCATTAACTAAAGCACTAGGGATGCACCAATACCACTTTTTCCTTACCGATACCGATACCAGCTTTTCAGGTATCTGCCGATACCGAGTACCGATACCGATACCAACTCTGACTTAAATGACTTAAATTTAATAGTTAAGTAACTGTACATTAAAAAGTTTCAGAGCTATGAAAAATTAAAAATTGCCACAATGCAGAAACATGTGCAAGAAGGAAAGCATAATCTCGCTAAGCTTCACAGCTTTTTAATTGTTTACGTTCAATTCACATTTAAACAAGTTGCTTAAACTAAAAAAGTGCTAATGTAAAAGTATGCAAACAAAATGTATTTTTGTAATGTATTTCTATGTAAAAAATGTTTGAGCTGCTTGGTTATTTGCATGTAACAAAGCCACAAATTTTGAAAAAAAAGCCAATGTACAAACAAAAGGTGCAGCAAGTTCAGTTTAAACATAAGTGGAGCTTTTGAGCATAAACATGGCTTAGCTTTACTTTAGCATCAATTTAAGGTTTTTCTTGATGAAGTCTTTTGCATGGAGTCTGAACTTGTGAAATACCTACAACAAATAAGCTTTATCAGCTGATAATAACCATACAAAGACAGCAAGTATGGTTTTGTAGCAACATTTTCTTTCTGCTTAACTAAGGTAGGTTTATATATTCAAAACAATAGGATAGCTGGCCTACATAATTTATTACAACTATTTTGTAAATAGTAAGGTAGCGCTGATTAGGCAAGTTGTACCTTGGCTTTAAATGTTCAATTAGTCGTCGAAAACCTATATTATCAATGACTGATAAGGGCTGGTCATGCAACATGACAAATTCAACCAGTTTCTCAGTTATTGCGTTTCCTTTGACACTGTCAGGTATCAAACGCACATGAGTGACCGTAGTGCGCGACTCCGCACACCTCGTGCGAACCTCCATGAACGGCGCGTTTATACTTGCTGCGTCACATTCTTTGCAGTGGTCTCCGAAACGATATGTGGTAGTATAAAGAAACAACCCCCCAAAAACAAGGGAAGGAACATTCACCTGAGGAATTTTAATGTTGCTTTGTGTTTCAGGTTTGAAAAGTGCTGGAATTTAGGCTAATGTACTTGAAAATGCTTGAAATTGTAATTACTTCATTTCACAACAAATAGCTGTCTGACTGAACAGTTATCTTGTATTACGTTAACAAATACGAGCCTCTTGTAATTCCAGGACGAAACATGAGAGAACGTAAAGACGTTAAGATTGGGTGTTTTGAAAATAAACAACCATTAAATAATGCGCTAAAAAAGTGAATTATTTCGAATCATTTCGAATGTATAAATATTTAACTTAATTAAGTTTAAGGTGCTGGGAAATATTGAAATGGACCTTGAAAGTGACGTACAAGTGCTTGAATTCCACCTTTAAGTTGTATGAACCCTGCAAACATGACTTTGTTCATTGTGCTGAGGCACGGCGCGTGTGAAGTTACAAAATTCGAGAGGTGCACGACCTCGCGAATCAACAGCGCGCACGGGCAGAGCCACCGCGATTACGTCATTTTCGCCACGTGGACCCTCGTGCCGCTTGCGACGCGTCACATATAAACCAGGCTTTAAGGATTACTGCTGACCAGTGCTAGCTTGCTTCTTTGTGCTTGCTTGGAAGAAGTCGCTGTGTTGTTTGATGTGGTTTCGCTTTAAATGCTTAATTAAATTTGACGTATTGAAGTCTTTGCTGGTCATGCCACCCCTCGAAATGCTGGCGTTACAAATTTTGCAGCGGGCATTATTTTTGCTGCTGCCCGTCTCAACCGAGAAATACTCCCACACCGCAGGCATGCCGTTGGCTTCAGTCAAGCTCCATTTAGTAGTGCGCATGGGCATCAATAAGCTTCACGATATCGGCGCTCTCTATTGCCGATACCGATACTTTGTGTAAGTGCCAGTATCGGTGCAACACTATAAAGCACCCTTCAATAAGCCACCTTCTCTTTCCTTTCACAGGTTGGTGAGAAGCGCCCGGCCCCAGACACGGGCAAGAAACCCAAGACCCCCAAGAAGAAGAAGAAGAAGGACCCCAACGAGCCCCAGAAGCCAGTGTCGGCCTACGCTCTGTTCTTTCGTGACACACAGGCGGCGATCAAAGGCCAGAATCCCAACGCCACGTTCGGCGAGGTCTCCAAGATAGTGGCGTCCATGTGGGATGGCCTAGGAGAAGAACAGAAACAGGTAACTAACTGCCCTAGGCACAGCGACTCGGATGACTCAGAATGTCTCCTCAGAAAGAGGATGCCCATTTGTCCTTGTGCAGCACAGAAGAAGAGAGCTGGAGTTGACAGCCCAAAACAGGGCCATGTCAAAGTCTAAAAGCAACTCTCCTTGTATGAACATGTAGTAGAATTATGTATATTTTTTGCCATTCTGCAAAGCATAGCATTTCATTTAAGAATTGAATAATAATAATGATATATTTGGTATGAATGGAGGACACTGTATTGCTGTGGTTGGGCCATCTGAAGCCCTTGCATGTGAAGAAGAGAGCTAGGCCTGAAAGTGAAGCTTTCATTCCATTTTCTCCACCCCTCACCTGCACTCCTCCATCCCTCATCTCTACCACTCACCTTCATACCTCACCTCCACCCCTCACTTCTACCGCTCTCCCCCTTTCCACACCTCACCTTCACCACTCTCCCATCTCCACCTCTCACCTCCACCCCGCCATCCTTCACCTCCACCCTTCTCCATCCCCATCTCCACCCCTCACCTCCACCCCATCCTTCACCTCCTCCCCCATCTCCACCCCCTCACCTCCACCCCAACATCCTTCACCTCCTACCCCATCTCCACCCCCTTACCTCCACCCCACCATCCTTCACCTCCTCCCCCATCTCCACCCCCTCACCTCCACCCCACCATCCTTCACTTCCTCCCCCATCTCCACCCCCTCACCTCCACCCCAACATCCTTCACCTCCTACCCCATCTCCACCCCCTTACCTCCACCCCACCATCCTTCACCTCCTCCCCCATCTCCACCCCCTCACCTCCACCCCACCATCCTTCACCTCCTCCCCCATCTCCACCCCCTCACCTCCACCCCACCATCCTTCACTTCCTCCCCCATCTCCACCCCCTCACCTCCACCCCACCATCCTTCACCTCCTCCCCCATCTCCACCCCCTCACCTCCACCCCAACATCCTTCACCTCCTACCCCATCTCCACCCCCTCACCTCCACCCCAACATCCTTCACCTCCTCCCCCATCTCCACCCCCCTCACCTCCACCCCACCATCCTTCACTTCCTCCCCCATCTCCACCCCCTCACCTCCACCCCACCATCCTTTACCTCCTCCCCCATCTCCACCTCCTCACCTCCACCCCACCATTCTTCACCTCCTCCCCCATCTCCACTCCCTCACCTCCACCCCACCATCCTTCACCTCCTCCCCCATCTCCACCCCCTCACCTCCACCCCACCATCCTTCACCTCCTCCCCCATCTCCACCCCCTCACCTCCACCCCTCCACCCTGTTCTCTCCACTCCTAACACCTCTCTTGCTTCCATCACTGCAGGTTTACAAAAGCAAGACTGAGGCGGCCAAGAAGGAGTACCTGAAAGCGCTCGCCGCCTACCGGGCCAGCCTGGTGTCAAAGGTGAGCCCTGCTACCTACACCCTCCATCCCCTCACACACACACACACACACACACACACACACACACACACACACACACACACAACACACACACACACACCCCACCCCCCCACACACACACACACACACCCACCTCACCCACACACACATGCACACACACACACACACACCCCATCCCCTCACACACACACACCCCCCCCCCACACACACACACACACACCCACCCCCCCCCACACACACACACCCATCCCTTCACACACACACACCCCATCCCCTCACACACACACACATCCCATCCCCTCATACACACACACACACATCCCCTCACACACACACACCCATCCCCTTACACACACACACACACACACACACACACACACACACACAAACAGGTGCAATGATAGCAGTCGTAAAACTAGCTAACGAACATGCCTCATTAATTCCAAGGATCTGTCTGCCTGTAGGATTTGCAAATCTGATACTGCGAGTTATTTGCTTACATTTGCATATTTGATTGTTTTAGACGTGGTAGTGTCTCTATGGTGCGTTGCTGCATTGTTTGGTTTTTCCTGGAACTTCATAAAACTTGATAATTTAAATTGGTGTATAAGACAGTATGGCAAGGAAGGCTGCATTTAAATTAATCTTCAGTGGCAAAGTAATCAAGGCACTGATGGCGATTATGGTATATATTTTCTCCCCAAAGACAAAATCTTGTTTATTTTGTGCAATGCATGTTTCTTTACATGTAAATATTTTATCATGACTCTGATTAGTCACACATTGGACCTTATTATGAGAGGTGAAAGGTGCAGTAGAAATGAAACACTAATTTTCTCTCTCTCCCTCTCTCTTTCTCCCTCTCTTGGCCTCCCTCCCTCCCTTTTCTCTCTCTTTCACTTTCTCAGGCTGCGGCGGAGTCGGCTGAAGCCCAGACCATGCGCTCGGTGCAGCAGACCCTGGCGTCCACCAGCCTGGCCCCCCGCCCTGGTGCTGCCGTCGCCCCTCTCCTCCGCCCTCTCCCAGCACCCCTCCATGTCAGCCGCCTCCCAGGCCCTCCAGCAGGCCCTGCCCCGGGCCATCGCTCCCAAACCTCTGCAGGGCCTCCGCCTGGGCGGCAGCCACGTGGTCACCTCGGTCGCCGTCGCCCACCAGAACATGCCACCCGGCGTGGCGTCACAGCTCCTGGGCCCGGGGGCGGGGCCGGGGGCGGGGCCGGGCGCTCCCGCGCAGATGAGCCCGCCCATGCAGCCGGCGCATGCCTCCGCCATGCAGCAGCAACAGCACCTGCAGCACCACCAGCTGCAGCAGCACCAGCTGCACCACCAGCAGATCCAGCAACAGATGCAGCAGCAGCATTTCCAACAGCACCTGCAACAGCAGCTGCAGCAGCACCACATGCAGACGCAGCACATGCAGACGCAGCACATGCAGACGGCGCAGCAGCACATGCAGCAGACGCAGCACATGCAGCAGACGCAACAACACATGCAGCAGACGCAGCACATGCAGCAGACGCAACAACACATGCAGCAGACGCAACAACACATGCAGACGGCGCAGCAGCACATGCAGACGGCGCAGCACATGCAGCAGATGCAGCACCTGCACATGCAGCAGCAGCAGCCCCAGTGTTCCCCCGTGCAGCACTCGCCCGGGACCCCTCATTCGGCATCGCTCGGCAGCCCGCCGCCCCCTCCACAACAACCCGCAACCCAACCTCACCCCGCCCAGATCCAGGCGCACGCCCAAGTCCTCTCGCAAGTCAGCATCTACTAAGGCTGGATCCTGTCGTCTCTGTTTCATTTAAAAACAAAACAAGAAAAAAAGCTTCTATGTGGAAGTTGCTTTTTTTCCCTCTACCCCCCCCCCCCCCCCCCCCCCCCCCCCCCAAAAGCTGCACTTAAGAAGTGTGTAAGAAATAAGAATGTTTTACAAAGAACTGTCCTTTGTTCTAGATGGATACGAAGACAAGTGTAACAAAGAATGGAGGAGGTGAAGAGTCTTGCCTAGGTTTGTGTCTATAAAATAGACACAACTGGGACAAGAGGCAGAGTGCCTGGTTGTGGTTTTGTTTGTGTGCTTAACCCTTTTTGTTTATCTTAATCAAAAACTGTTTCAGGTCACACTGATGGTAGAAGAACAGTTGAATCAGCTGTTATCAAAAAATTTTTGGTTGTTTTATTTAACAGTAAAGCTTTATTTACGAGGTTACTGTCATTTACTTAATTCCCCAGCTTCTGTCTCTGTTTCTAAGGATCCAAAAGAAAAGATATTTGACAGCTTTTCATGATTCAGAGGATGGCGGATTCAAAAAGGAACAATTGAAATGAACTGCAGAGGGACTCACTAGTGCCCTGCTGCAGAACTGGGCGGAGGAACAGATTTCTGCCCCTCCGGCCAGCGTGTCAGAATGTCAGCTTTCCTTTCTGCTCTTCTCCCCCCTGTGTTCCTCAAGATGAACCATGACAGCTAATCAGCCTCTCCACTCGCTGTTCAAAGCCACGTCACATCTCCACCAAGCCGCCAGAGCTTCATCCACACCTGCTGGGGCAAGGGAACTTAATGGAGCTTAAAGGAACTTAGAGGAACGTAGAAGAACTTTTCTGCTTTTCTGAACTGAAGGGCATGACCTGCTGCCACAGAGACACTGTTGTCTCACTCTTGAACCTGCTGTATAGAGCTGAGGGAACTTCTCATTTAAGTATCCTCAAAAAAACTCATTGGCTCAAATGTGTGTATAAATAGCACTCCCAAAACAAAAAACTATGTATTTGTCTTTACCTCAAAACTTTAATGAATTTAAATTATGTTTCTGTTATGATTGTTTTCTTTTTGTGTAAAAAAAAGTGCATATTTTAAGGATATTTTAAGGAGAAATTACAAAATTCATGGATTCAGGCCAATGGTTTAATGATTAATGTATTTTTACACTATTCCTTGATACCACAAACGTATGTAAAGTGCGATACTATGAAAGAAATCTTAGCTGGAACATTTTCCAGTGTTGAAACTAACAAAAAGGATCTATGTATTTTCTGCCAGATGTAAAAAAATAGACAAAAAACCCAAGGTGACTGAGTAGAAAAAGAGGGGGAAAAAACAAAAAAAGAGAAAAAATGAGTGATGTTCCATTTTCATACTGCTGGTGTAAAGTTTTCAAAAGCAAGGCTTTAATTCTGGACTCTGCGAACTGGCCTGTGGACCGTTAGTGCATCTCAGCTGTTTTCTACTTTTTTATGAGTTCTAATAGCAGCAATTCATTTGTTTGTATTTTTGCTTACAGATCGAATCCATCTGCTTTTAAAATCTGTTAATAGAATAAACACATTTCAGTAGACTCGACTGACTTTTGGAGCATTACTAGGCATATTAATTCAAAGAAGCTTTGTTCTTGCCATCAAAAGAAAAAAAAACAATTGAAACATTCCATCAATAATATGATACTAGCCATAATTTTGTATGAAGTATTATACTTCTGTGTGTCTCTGTGTTTGCAATTAAAATAACAATCACAAATATTTATTTAAAAAATGATTCATTTCAAAGATTATATTAGCCATACTTTTGTATGAAATATTTCCTCAGTGTTTCCTTGTTAGTTATCAAAGATTCAAAAATAAAAGACATCCTTACTTCAAGCATTCAGTTATTTCAACTTTGGATTAAAAAAGAAAAAAAATAGCCTCTAAGCATCTCGTGTGAGGAATGGGCTGCATGGTGTTGTGGAGGCTTCAGATTGGATGGATCTGTGTGTGTGTTTGGGCAGGTGAAATTGGGCATGTTTGCTGTGTCTTGCCATCACTTGTCTCAATGGCAGTGACATTCTTACTGACCCTTTCCTTGGACAGAACTGCTTTCTTCCTCTGTTTCAGCCCTTACTCACTGGCTACATTTCTAAGATGGCCCCCAAGGGCTTCTCTCTCTCTATTTCCCCCTCTTCCCTTTTCTCACACTCCTCTCTATCTCCCCCTCTCTCTCATGCTCCTCCTTTTTCTCATTCCATTATTTTTCTTTTATCACTCCTCTCTCTCGCTCTCTCTCTCTCTCTCCCATTTCCTTTTTTCCCCTTCTGTCTTTTCTCTTTCTCTGAGTATGAACACCCCACCCTTCCCACTTGCTGGAGGTGGGGGCTGAATTGCAAACTCTAATTATCATAAACACACAATAAAATTGTGAAGCCAATGTGTCGTCTTTACTCGCCGTTCTCCGTGCGGTGCTAAAATTTGGACACCACGAGCTTCCTCCAAGCAGAACAGAAGGGGAAAATTTCTCTGCCTACGCTTATCTTGTTCCCGCTTAATAGAATCCTCAAATTGTATTTTGTACTCAATTAGCCAGTTTGAAAATGCATGTGTAATTTGTGTGTGAGAGAAGGCGCGGTGATTGGCTCTTGAGTCTGGTTCCTGCCGTGGAGAAGAAGCACAATTTCTCTCGCCGTGATTAATTGCAGCATCTGTCCTGTCAGAGGGTGTTGCGAAGAGGTCTGCTAGAAAACTGCAAATAAGCGCTGGCAACAGTCTTAAAGCGCCTGTGAAGAAATGAAAATTAAAAACAGCGAGCTGCGCGCATGACCTGAATTTCAATGGCAAGAGAGGAGGAGGGGTGCGATGGCAGGGAGCAGAATGTAAGAGTGGTGTCCATGGCGACCGAACACATCCTTTAAAACAGCCTGTAATGAGGAGCAGGGCGCGCGCAGTTATTATTCTGTACTGTCTCGCGGAGTGAAGCATCA
Organism: Brachyhypopomus gauderio; assembly: GCF_052324685.1. Classification (NCBI taxonomy): domain Eukaryota; kingdom Metazoa; phylum Chordata; class Actinopteri; order Gymnotiformes; family Hypopomidae; genus Brachyhypopomus; species Brachyhypopomus gauderio. The sequence continues at coordinate 17,141,741 of NC_135211.1, read as the reverse complement.
ATAATGCATGTAGCGCCTTGTTATTCTATAACCCCGTTAGCCGCGCGGTCACGGTGTGGACAAATATCTCACAGCGAGGACTGTAGCTCGAAGACCCACCACTAAAAAAAGGTTACACCGATTTTCACAACACTGATCACATGCTCTGAACGCACACGTCGGTTTGCACTTAGATGATTATGAATTGATTCATGTTGAGCTGATTCTGTAAAATGAACGCAGTTAAAACGTGAAACGATTTTTTAAAGTCCAGAAAACTCTTGTTAAAAAAATGTGTTAATGAAAACACACAAATGTGTTTTTGACAAGGCAGAAAACTGTGAACTGTATGTGTTAATATAAAATGTCGTAAAAGTGTACTTTCCTTTAGGCTTTACTATACTTTCGAACTACATAATCCATCGCTAGATCAATCACCTCCTGTATAGACGCTAGTACACTGCTGCCATACTAAGATCTGACCTTCCCTAATGACACAGTCAGCTTCAGTATAACCTCAAATCGCTCTCTCTCTCTCTCTCTCTCTCTCTCTATATATATATATATATATATATATATATATATATATATATATATATATATATATATATATGGTGTATATATGTTTAAGACATTGATCAGAAGAGCCAGATGTGATTTGACTCCTGCACTATGACACTTGTGATGAGATTCGACCCCCACACTAAGACACTTGTGAAGCAATTTTTGCGCTCAGACACTTTTTGATGCAATTCGACTTCTGCACTAATACACTTTGTGATGTGGTTCATCTCCCCCACTACAACACTCCTACACTAAGGTACTTGTGACACAATTCCCCGCACTAAGACACTTGTGATGATGGATGATGTCTCTTAGTCCATTGCTGACAGCATGGATCCTAAAATGTGAGAAAATCTTATGTACCTTTGCTTAGTGATATGATCTGTGTAGCCTGTGACTCCTCATAGTAAGTGGTAGAAGAATGTGGTGGTGAGAGAACCTTACAAAAGTAGTTCCAACCAGAGCTATGATGACAAAAATTGTTTTCTTGGAATTCTAAGTTTAGCACAAAATTAGAGTTAGTCCCTACTTGGGGCAAAGTTCAGGAAAGAGCTCTGTCACCTTAGGGGTACATGAAATTTGATCCGGAGCATAGGGGCTTTGTTGAATGTACCGCCTGGTGTCAACCATTGTTTGGAAGATGCTGACCTCCGACTTGGCTGCACTGTGTCTGCTCGACTGCTGTCTGCAGGCCAAGTCTGCTGGATTGGACTGTGGTCTGCTGAACTTCAGTCTGCTTAGGCATGGCCGACCTTTTGGCTGACCTATCAGTGAAAATGTGCTCAGAGGGTTGATCAAACTGAACATTGTCTCTGCTATAGTCCCTGATCCGCAGTGGTGGACAGTAACAAAGTAGGGGGAGACCGGTATGGTTGTAACAGTTTTTGCTTCAGAACCTGTAACTCACTGAATTTTTGAGCTAGAGTTCTCAAACTTTTATACAAAGTACACACATTGGTTTACTACAAATGGCACAAATTCAAAACTCAGTTCAAATATCGCAGCCCTCATGAGTTAATGTCAAATACATGGTGTTCCATAGTTAAAATCTACCCCACTACCAGGGTACCTTGTAACACATGCTGGGGTAAGCTGTAACAATAGACAAAAGAAACAAAAACAGAGGCAACACCATGCAATATGCTTCAAAAATAGTTTTTTGAAATAAAACAATAAAAGAACAATCCAGAACAAGCTCTCTCTCTCTGTGACTGATCATGACTCATATCCACTTTCTGTTTTACTCAGGAGGGTGTGTGTGTGTGTGTGTGTGTGTGTGTGTGTGTGTGTGTGTGTGAGTCTTTCTTTTCCACTGTCTAGACATTCTGTAAAATTATTAAGAAGTGTTAATAATTGTGTTACAACCCACCCCACCCCTGTCAGCCATTGTTTAGCTAGCTGTATTAGCAAGGTGATTGAAATTAACAGGGGAAAAATGCATCACAATTTACATGGGACACTACAGTTTAATGTAATATAGTTCATATGGTTTTACCTGCAACAGTTTAAGTACTAAATAAAATATAGTCTTGATTCAGACATTTACTTTGTCACCTCAAAATCAGTTTTTTCTCGATGGAATCTGCGTGTACCTTGGTATTCACCATGTGGGATCAGGGAGGAATTGGGTAAATACTGGAATGATCATGACTTGTATCATATCTGTGATCGGTGGAATTGATGGTGTTACAACCAGTGGCGGAGCTAGACTTTTTTTCAAGGGGTGGCCAAAGGGTGAGCAAGGTTTTATCAGAGGGGTCCAAATGATGAACGAAAGGAAACACATATTTTCTCTTAAAAATACCATTTCCAGTGGGGTGAAAATAGGGGTGGCAAGGGCTCTGTTGGGGGTGGCAATTGCCACCCCTGCCCCCTCTTTGGCTCCGCCACTGGTTACAACTCTCCTCGTGTTACAACCATACCGGGTCTCCCCTAAATGTAATTCGTTACTATACTTAAGTACATTTTTGGTGTTTTTTTTTTTTACTTTACTCAAGTATTTCCCTTTTTTGTAATTTTTACTTTTACTCCGCTACATTTGAAAGTGAAATATCTTACTTTTACTCCACTACATTATGTGAAAGCTGTCGTTACTTGAGGCATCATGTGTTCAACAAAGTAACGTCAAAACAAAAGAAGTTCAACGTAAAGCACCAATCAGCATACAGTTCAACAGTAATGCAACAAGTTTGAAAGAAAATATACCTACTTAAAATGGTTGAATCTACTGAGTGTAACGCACCACTCAGTCCATGAGCCTTTTTTTGAAGTATTCGAGGAACAAAGACTCATTCGTTTTCAAGCGCCTTTTCTGTCTGCCTCACTATCATACGATTTCATCCTCCAAAAATAACCCTTCCAATTTAAAGAAGCATGTAGATGTAAGATAATTTCATAGGCCTACTGGTAATTTATCTTAATGTTATGTTAAGTTAGCTGGCTAGTTATTTGTTTTATCATAGTTCATATCAATAAATGCATTGATATTGTGAAATAATAAACATTTGAACATAGCACTTTACGTTAGAAAACAAATTATATTTAGTAGGTTTTACACACAGAGCATGGTGATAAATGTCACGTTGAGGACCCCGGCCCCTCCCTTTTGGGCGTGTGTCAACGTTGTCTACGTGCTTTGTCTGCGTCAGTGGATATCCGTGGTTAGGGTTTTGTCGTGTGATTAATAAGTCTCACCTGTGAATCGTCTCATGATCACGTGGGGATAATGTGGTTTGTCTATTTAATGTGCGCTCGCGCAATGTCCTGTGCTCGTCGTTGTCTAAGTCTGCACGTTGTGTGCCGTGTTCATGTTAATCGTGCGCTGATTGCACAATATCTGTGTAAATTAAAAAGAAGTGATTGTGCGTAAACCATCGGACTCGTGTCTCATCCGTCTCTCCGACGCAAACGTCACAGAACGACGAGCCAACCAGAGACACCAGGACTATGCCAGGCTACAAAGCCAAGCAGAAGAAGGGGAAGAAGCCTAGCAAGCGGCATCACCACTCTTCCTCTCCCCCACGTCGCGACTCAACGCCGACTCTGGCGCAGCTTCGGATGGACCCAGAGTGCTCGTACCTGCTGTGTGCGGCTCGGGAGACCGCTATTCCTGAGCTGGCAGAGGAATATCACAAGACAGCGGTACGGGTATGGCAGGAGAGGCACCCCTCGCCATCCAGAGGTCTCTCGCCCCTGCGGGTGGGCGTCCACGAGCTGGAGGAGGAGCCTCCCTATCGTGAGGTGGGGGGAGAGAAGGACACCCCCCTGCGCCTAGACACCACACAGACGGTCAAGGCGTTGGAGAGGGACCCGTTGTGTGCCAACTTGCTGCGGTTGGCTCGGGAGACCTCCAGCCCCGAGTGGGCGGTGGTGTTCCGTCAGGAGGCGGTGAGGGGTTGGCTGGAACGACACCCCTCTCCTTCCCGTGGCCACTCGCCTCTGGGGATGGGTGCCTACACGATCGATACCACGGCATCCACCCCAGAGACCGAGTTCGGTGAGGGGGAGTCCGAGGAGGAAGAGGAGCACCTCCCTCCGTCCATGGGTCCCTCTACTACCGTGGACCACGGCGGGGAGGTGGCGGAAGACCCGGCTCCCTCGGTCTGTCACGTCCCCACTGTGGATTATGGAGGGGGCGACGAGGACTATCCCCCGTCGGAGTACGAGGACGCGTCTACCGTATACTACGGTGAAGGGGAGCAGGAGAACTATCCCCCATCGGAGTACGATGACGCGTCTACCGTTTACTATGGTGAAGGGGAGCAGGAGAACTATACCCCGTCTGAGGACGACGAAGCTTCGACCGTATACTACGGTGAAGGGGAGCAGGGGGACTATCCCCCATCCGTGTGCTCAGGAGTTTCCGAGCTCACGGACAGCGACCTCTACACGGAGGAGGAGGGCTCCTCCACGGAGGAAGACGAGGAGAGCCTTCCCTCCTCCGTGGGAACTGTGAAGGGGCAGGGGATTCCTGGTGGGAACGCGTCCTCCAGACCCTCCAGGGCTAGCTCAATGGACTATTCTCGGGGGGAGAGCCCGGTAGAGTCCATGGAGGGGATCCTGGAGGATGAAGAGGAGCCCATGGAGACAGACGGAGGAGTCCTGCGCGAGGCACCGGGCAAGTCTGCCTGCCGCGATGCACCGGGCACGTCTGCCTGCCGCGATGAACCGGGCACGTCTGCCCGCCGCGCTGCACCGGGCACGTCTGCCCGCCGCGCTGCACCGGGCACGTCTGCCCGCCGCGCTGCACCTGGCGGAGAGTCCGCAGCAAAGGCAGGAGGGGGACTGCCCAACGCAGCACCAGCAGCTCTGGACCTCTCTCCCCTGCTCGCTCTCCTCCTGGCGCGAAGCCTGGCGCCTGTTATGTGTTTGTCTGTGCCAGTGTTCGTCAGTCTTCCCGTGTGTGTGCCTAACCCGTTTTTCCCTCTTGTGCCACTATGTGTAAGCGTGCCTGTGTGTGTGTTTGTGAATGTTCCGTTTGGTGTGTCTAACGTCTTTTCCCCCGTCTTCCCAGGGAGGGTGTGCTAGGCGATTCGTGGCGGACGCTTCGCCAAGGGCAGTCACCTCCCAGACGCAGGACTGAGCGCGTCGGATCCGCCCATCGTCGTGGGTTCGGGGCACTCGGTCCTGTTGGCACCCCGGGACGGGTAGTGCCCTTGGAGGGGGCGTCTGTCACGTTGAGGACCCCGGCCCCTCCCTTTTGGGCGTGTGTCAACGTTGTCTACGTGCTTTGTCTGCGTCAGTGGATATCCGTGGTTAGGGTTTTGTCGTGTGAATAATAAGTCTCACCTGTGAATCGTCTCGTGATCACGTGGGGATAATGTGGTTTGTCTATTTAATGTGCGCTCGCGCAGTGTCCTGTGCTCGTCGTTGTCTAAGTCTGCACGTTGTGTGCCGTGTTCATGTTAATCGTGCGCTGATTGCGCAATATCTGTGTAAATTAAAAAGAAGTGATTGTGCGTAAACCATCGGACTCGTGTCTCGTCCGTCTCTCCGACGCAAACGTCACACTAAACAGTTAGCAGGTAGCTGCTAGTTTATATTTTATCTTAAAGTTTGTACTTTTGCATATGCTAAATGTCTAAATTATTCAGCAATAACTAAATTATTCTGTATCCTATTTGTATGGTCCAGTAAAATACAGGAAATATTTATTTTATTCATCAAATAGAAGGGGATTGATGTCTGGATTTGCAATTGCAAATAAATCTTTAACCAAATAGAAATTACATCCCTTCTTTGTTTTTTGCTTATGATAATTTTAATAAAACTAACACTATAAACATAAATTAATAATATTAAAATATTTGTCTACAAAGGGTCGAGTCCACATAAATTAATTGGAAATGAGTTGGAGGGGGTGGCGAGTGTAAATTGTTGGGGGGGGGGTGTAAAATGGACACAGATTAAGTATTATATCGCAATCGATCGAGTAACTAGTAACTCATTCAATCATAGATATGGATCAGAGGTAAATAAACAAGTTTTTTTTTTCGGCGTGAGAAATCGGATGTGTGGCGTGAGAGCATGTGAAGACAGTCAAATGCGTATGTCTCACGCTCAATGCGTGACAGTTGGCAACCCTGGTCATGGTATAGAAATAACAGGATATTAGAGCCTTATTAACTGATGGTATGTTACTTTCAATTCTTAAGTACAGTTGAAGGCCAATACTTTTACTCAAGTAATGTTTTACCTTGGGTACTTTTACTTAAGTACGTGGTTTGTGTACTTCGTCCACCACTGCTGATCCATTAGCCTCAGCAGAAAGGACTTGACTTTCAGGGCCAAAGGTGTAGCAGGAAGTTTGTCACCTTGCTTTTAGAAGAAAAAAATAAACATGGATGCTCTCTATTGTGGGAACATTTTCACATCACCGAATGCTGACTTGCACTAGAAACTAAGCTGTTCTCACTTGGGAATCTTTCAATAAAATGCATGCTACAAGTCTCTGCTCAAGTCTCTACTACTCAAGTCTAATAATTTACCTAAGTCTCTACTACTCTACTTAGCCTAAGTCTCTACTACTCTACCCAAGTCTTTACTGCTCTACTCAATCTCTACTTCTCTACCCAAGTCTCTACTACTCTACTTAAGTGTCTACTATGCTAATCAAGTCTATACTACTCTACTCAATCTCTACTAATCTACGTAAGTCTCTACTACGCCACTCATGTCTCTACTATGCTTCTCAAGTCTCTACTATGCTACTCCATTCTCTACCACTCTACCCAAGTCTCTACAACTCTACTTAAGTCTCTACTACTCTACTTAAGTGTCTACTATGATACTCAAGTCTATACTACTCTACTACCCAAGTCTCTACTACTCTACAAAAGTCTCTACTACTCTACCTAAGTGTCTACTAGTGTTGTCAAAAAAATCGATATATCGATACGTATCGATACTGAACATTCTGAAACGGTACAATACTCGTTTCCCTTAAGTATCGATTCTCTTTACATAAAATGCGCTTTCGTTTGTCCCACCCAAGCTGCCGTAATGCACAGGACAGTTTGTATTGCTAATATGGCAGCTAAAGCAAACGCAGTGCTGTTGGATTCGAAGCAGATACAGATGGAAAACCGAAGGACATGAACAAGCCCGTTTGCAAGCGGTGCTTTTGGAACATTTCAACGAAGGGCGCTAAAGCCTGGTTGAGTGACCATAGCGCTCGACTCTGCGCGCACCTCGCGCGAACCTCCGCGAACGGTGGAGGCTTTATACTTTCCGCTTTGCAGTGTTGTCTGAAACTATATGTGGTAGTATAAAAGAAACACCCCTCAAAACAGGGGAATGAACACTTACCTGACGAATTTTAATACTGCTTTGTGTTTCAGTGTGTTTCAGGTTTGAAAAGTGCTGCAATTTAGGCTAAAGTACTTGAAAATGTTGAAATTGTAACTACTTCGTTTCACAACAAATATCTGTCTGACTAGTGTGGCAGAGTGAGATTGTTGGGGCAATCTCACTAATTCCTTCCCTAATTGTAAATTGCGGTGGAGCTGTGCGAGTCGCGGGGCAGGTTTATCCTGGCGTTATAAATAGCGGGGGTGTGGTTACTGGGGCAGATTCCCTTCTGTCATCCCGCTTCTCCAGCACCTTTAATGGTGCCAAGTTATTGTTGGGCCTGGATTCCTTTGGTGGACCAGCTTAATACCGTCAAGGTATGGCGCTTCTTTGGGCGTCTGATTATCGGTGAGTGCGGTGCGCAGAGAACTAACATGCTCTGCTGTTTCGTCACAGTTCGGTGGGCGCGTCATGAGAATTACTGCGCTAATCTACCATGGGTGGGCAGTTGCTATATGCCCTTTGAGAACAACCTGGTTAGGTAAGGTAGGCCTGCTGATTATCGGCACTTTTAATGAAGGGATTTGTTGTTAATTCATTTTCCTTTGTTAGTCATCACACTGTTCTGAAGAATTCGCAGTGGCTGTCGGAGCAATGAGCGGATTCCAGTCATAAGGGGGAAAGAAGACAACAGCATTATAGACTTTCGCCCAAAGATAGTTTGCTGCGTGGTTCCAGTAGCCGGCAGTGCTGCTGTTTTGTTTTGCTTTGATTCGTTTTATTCAGTTTTGTTTTGTGCTGTGTTTTGTTTGGGGGGCGTTCGTGATTCTCATTGTCCGAGTGATCGTGTGTCCTGTGTTTTCTATTTGTTTTCCTGTTACGTTTTTAGGCTTGGTTTGGCGGCGACCTTTTTCATAGTTTTACATGTTTGACTTGGTTGAGTGAGTGGGTTTTATTTCTTTATTCAGTTGCAGTGATTTGCGGTGTGATTTCTTGTGTGATTTCTTTAAATAGTGTTGGTGCCAAACTGCGCTGCAAAGCGTTTGTTTATGTGTTTGAGAATTGTGTTGTGTTTGTGAGGAAGTTTTCTTTTGTTTGTTTATTTATTGGTCCTTTCATTGTCTTGATTTTGTGTAATTATTTGATTGTTTGTGCAGGGCAGGAGCTGCAGGCCGGACAGAGGCAGATGTCCCAGGTGGTGGAATCTTGTGCACGGGTTTGGTAGCGGAGAGTATTGAGTGTGAAGTGTGGTCACGGTGAGCTTATAGAGGTGATCCCCTAGCTCCCCTCTTAATTACCAAGGCCGCAGCCCTGTTCCTTGTTTTACTTGTCAATGTGAGTCTGTGGAAATTATATTTTTTATAAAGAGTTGCTCAAAATTATATTTTTATATTAAAGAAATAATTGGAACTACTTCTCTGGTCCAGTGGTTTTGAACTTGTGTGTCCTTTTTCTTTAAGGGTCTTATTTTGTGCTGAGGCTTTCATTCAAGTATGTCTTGCTGCAGCCTGCAGGAAGGCGGAGTTGGACATCCAACCCCGCCCACATCCAACTCCACCCTCTAATGCGCTCTCGTGCGCCAACCCACTACTTCTTCATTCGAGAATAACTGTGTGGCACTTGAAAATACGCATAATAACTCACAAGTGTTCAAGAGACACGTCGTTGCGCTTAATTTACACATACCTCGTTTACTTTGTGTATCATTCCACGTATGTTATTCATTATTTTTATTTATTGGGTGGCGAACGTAAAATGTTGACGGGGGGATGTAAAAAGGACACAAATTAAGTATTATATCGCGATCGATCGATCGCCGGTGGTTGGTGCCAAAGCGAACTAGTAACTCATTGAATCATAGATGTAGATCAGAGGTAAATAAACTAGATTTTTTTTCGGCGTGAGATATCGGATGTGTGGCGTGAGAGCGTGTGAAGACAGTCAAATGCGTATGTCTCACGCTCATTGCGTGAGAGTTGACAACTCTGCCACTATAAGTACACAATTAAAATGGTAATGTTTACTGTTTACTGTTAATAATGTTGGTAATGGAGAAGGGGTGTAATCAGGGCTTAATTTGAGCTGGATCCTGCCAGAACAGGATCCGGGAACTCTTTCATTTTGAAGGGTGCGTTCCGGGAACTGTCTGCCTCGATCCTGTAACTTTCAAGCCTACTAATTATAAGTTATGAAGAAATCTGTCTGCGTTGAACCAATTAATTGAACAAATAATTCTATAAAAGACATTTTTAAACACAAGATCCACATTCCTAAATCACATAAGAGCTCTCCTTTTTAGCTATGCCTTTCCGTGTCTCCCCTATAAAGCTAGTTATACTTTCGTGAGTGACCGTACCGCGCGACTCCGCACACCTCACTCAAGCAGCCCAGCCCACTTTCGCAAATGGCGACACACCTGAGCAACTCTAGTGATATGGCAGTGTTGTAGAGACCAAGAGTGGCTCGATGAACACTATTCTGACTAATGGATAAGCACATTATGATGTTGCCACCACGCACCCCAGGGATACTGACGACGGCTCAGTGTCTTATCATGTGCCTTTCCCTGTGCCTTGTTTTAGTAAAGTTGTAAAGGAACTTTACAACCACTGCTGCATTAATATTTATTTTATTGCTGTACCTTTGGGTAAGAGAGTAATGTAATTTCAATCATTTGTATGTCCTGTACATATTCAGAACTGTCAATTAAACTATTCAAGAAAAATCTAAAAAGATTGTTCAAAGACTTAAATTATTCATGTGGGATAATAAAGAAAAACATACATTTTGGTCAATAACGTGAGTGTTTTTCTTGGCATCTGTTAAACTAATTAAAATCTGGAAGTTCTGTTTACTGGGAGCAAAAACAGTCTGAGTTTCGAACGTAACATGGGCGTGGCTTCGGACTTGAGAAGAGGGTGGAGTTGGATGTGGGCGGGGTTGGATGTCCAACTCCGCCTTCCTGCAGGCTGCAGCGAGAGGCTTCTCCTTTCATTTGCCTCAATGTAATTCCTTGGGGTGAAATTCCCCTAGGTGGCGTAGTCGTGCACTTTTCTTTTTTTGGGTTTTTGTTAGTCCTGCTCGCCACACTAGGGTTGCCACCTAGGTCTGACAAAAAACAAGGTGTCAAGTTGTTGAGCGGCTGGGTGGCGAACGTAGTTGTTGAGCACGGGGGGGGGGGGGGGGGGGGGGGTGGCGAACGTAAAATGTTACCGGAGGGGTTTAAAATGGACAAAGCGAGAAAAAAACAGATTTAAAGTGTGCAGAAACAGTCTGAATCGTGGTTTGAACTAACCTAGTTTTTTTTTTTGCCGGGACCGAATATTAAAAAGAAGAAAAACCGGGACAGTCCCGAAAAAACCGGGACAGGTGGCAACACTGTCTGACTGAACAGTTTTCTTGTTAACAAATACGAGCCTCTTGTAATTCCAGGATGAAACATGAGAGAACGTGAAGACGTTAAGATTGGGCGTTTTGAAAATAAACAACCATTAAATAATGTGATTAAAATCGCAATATTTCTAATCATTTCGAGTATATGTATAAATATTTAACTTAATTAAGTTTAACGTGCTGGGAAATATTGGTACAAGCGTTTGAATTGAACCCTGCAAACATGACTTTGTTCATTGCGCTGAGGCGCGGCGCGCGAAAAGTTACAAAATTCGAGAGGTGCACGACCTCGCGTGCGCCGCGCTTCACCGCGATGAACAAAGTCATGTTTGCAGGGTTCATACACCTTGTGGAATTCAAACACTTGTATGTCACTTTCAAGGTCCATTTCAATATTTCCCAGCACGAGCAAAGGCACTTTGTCAGACGTTCAAAAGACGTCCACTGAAAAGCCAGAATGAAAGTTTTAGCGACGTCTTTTTTAAACGTCTATTACTGCCGTTCAGTTGCAGTTTTTGTACGTCCTGACATCCAATAAAGATCCTAGTCAGACGTTCAGATAGAAAACTCGTCATAGACGTTCATGTTAAGTTAAAAGGTTAAGGTCCTAGTCACACTGTCAGATTTTGAACCAGTTTTGAACGTCCACCAGACATGCAAAAATGGGTCTGGACTGACCGACGTGATACAGACTTGATTTTAACGTCTTTCTGACGTCGCATGTTTGTTGGGATAAGTTAAATATTTATACATATACTCGAAATTATTCACGTTTTTATCACATTATTGAATGGTTGTTTATTTTCAAAACGCCCAATCGCAACATCTTCACGTTCCCTCATGTTTCATCCTGGAATTACAAGATGCTCGTATTTGTTAATGTAATACAAAAGAACTGTTCAGTCAGACAGATATTTGTTGTGAAATGAAGTAACAATTTCAATCATTTTCAAACACAAAGCAACATTCATTTGTTTGTTTATTAAAAAAATAATAAAAAGGCTTTAAAACGGAAATTAGCACCGTATCTGACTTTGGTATCGAAAATGGTATCGAAGTTCAATATTTTTTTAAGTATCATATCGAAGTTGTAATTCTTAGTATCGTGACAAGCCTACACTGTAAAAAAAAACAGTTTTTTTACAGGTTTTTCCCAATAAATTTTACAGTTTTTTCCTGTATTTTAAAATGACAGGGAAAGTGTATTACAATTACCAGAACAAACTGTTTATTTAAAAATGTCATGTGATTTAACAAGAAAAATCTGTATAAATTAAATACATTATAAATCTGTTTTTTAACAATTCTTAGATAATAATTTTAACTAAACAAACTGTAAAAAGAAAGTAATATTGATTAATCTTAATGAGACAAAGTAATAGAATCTTCTGGAATTAATTTCAAGGAAATATTACAAGACAACATTGATGCATGTTTTAATTTAAGTTTTGACATGTTAAATATGTGATTTTCATGTTATAAAAGTGAGTAAAAAGTAAAATGTTCTTGACTGTGATTTATTTTTATATTTATAACATACATAAAGAGTTAAGGCGTTCCAGATCCATCTCATTTTCAATCCACTATTAAATATGCACTGTATCTGTATCACTGTATCTACACTGTAAACCCGGATTAGGTTTTAATAAATTATTTTAGTAATCATTAATTATTATTTCATGTTTCATAAAAAATATTGCCATTACTAAATAAAACTAGTTGTTATCATTATTGAGCTGAAATAGGCATTGCAATGATCATGTTAAGTAAAGATAACTGAATATGTTAAGTTTATGATTGGTAGGGGTGGGGCCTGTTTGAATCGGACCACTGCACAGTGTGCATGAAGAGTTGTTCTGGTTGTGCATATTGTTTGAAGAACCTTTCGTTATCACCCCGCTGCAGCCCAAATGCATGAGTTTTGAAATCAGTGTTTCTTCAAATGAGTATTTGCAACGTCAGCTTTCAGTGCATGTAACTTATTTAGTTAACGCGTAAAATATTCTTATCGGTTCATATAGTGCTAGAACATGTGTCTGGCATTCCTGTCCGATCAGTTTAACTATAACCGTAGCGTTGAAATGTGTGTTCTGACGGTTCGGAGTTTATGGCTCATTTTAACTATTAATGTTATATATATTTTTATATTGAAGCGTCGGTCCAATGGGGGACGGCGCTACTTCCCATGAGTCTCTGCGACTCCGGTATCGTTATCTGTTAATGTGATGTCTATGCATGTGTTGATTAATTGTGTACTTGATTATGTGCATTACTTGGTTTAAGTCCCCCTTCATCAATTTATGTAGTTGTACTGTGTGAATTATTCTATGCCATGTTTGTGTAGTGTTGTCGTGTTATTGCTGTTCTCTCATGTTTTGTGTCTAAATTAAGTCTCTTCTGCGTGATCGTGGGGTCTGGCGTGATTATGTTGTTGAGGCAGTTTGAATTTAAAAAGCCTTGTGCTGCGGTGGATCTGTTTGCTACCTCTCCTTCCTACACCACACTGCAATATTGTTATAATTGAATGTGAACTAAAGACCACATTCAATTTTAGGAATATTTCCTTTAAAATGACAGTGTTACATGTTAAGTGTTATAATCACCGTTTTTTTACAGTTTATGTATGTTTTTAAATTTACAGTACTTATCTGGTTTTTTACATAAACTGTAAAAAACCGGTAATTTTCTGGAAACGGGGGCGCCAGAAAATTGCCGTTTTTTTACAGTTTATGTATGTTTTTAAATTTACAGTACTTATCTGTTTTTTTACAGTAATTTTCTGGCGCCCCCATTTCCAGAAAATTACCGTTTTTTTACACTTTTTTTTTTTACAGTGTAGTGTCTACTATGCTACTCAAGTCTATACTACTCTACTCAATCTCTACTACTCTACGTAAGTCTCTACTATGCTACTCAAGTCTCTACTACTCTACCTAAATCTCTACTATACTACTCAATTCTACTACTCTACAAGTCCCTGCATAGAACTTTATTCCACTAAGTAAGCCAAATAAAACAACAAAGTTTGCAATTATCTTAAAACATACTTACTTTCAATTGTCACTATTATTTGATCTGTATGAACACATTTATATGAGAGAAATTTAAAAATATGCATTGAAGCGCATTTGTACAGTGAAAGAAAAAACAGTAGTAGGTAATAGACTCTGATTTGCATAATAAACGAGATTACCCCTTATTGGGCAGTATTAAGATTGCATTAGAATTGCAGTCAGACTCCTCTTTGGCTCACTGAATGCCTTGTTTTCTGAATTATGTTTAGTTCCTGATGAGCTTTTGCAGGTGAGCTCTTCTGTCCCTGTTGGAATGGTCTTAAAATAATTTATTTTAGTTTTAACTCTGTGATTTTATTTTTAACTCTGTGATGCAGTGTTACAGTGCTTCATGCAGATCACATGACACCTCTGTTGCTCTCTGCTTTGAGAACAGGAGCAGAATTGGGCCAAAGTGAAGTCTAAATTCCAAGAAAATGTTCTCCTGTGCCACAGTACACTTACACGACTTTATTAATGTCAAGTGAGATTATTCTGTAAAGCTTAACTTCACGATCCCTCTGCTTTGATGAACTGGCTATGTCTGATCCCACCCGGCCATCCCCCATTACATTTCATTTAAAATCTCTCCAAACACATACTGAAAAGTCTGAAATTTCACATTTATGTTGAACTTTAACGCTGCACGTGCTTAGCGCTTAAATCGTAAAAACAGTAATTACTTGAGCCAGCTGTGGGTTTAGCTTTGTAAATTGCAGACTGAAAACTCTGTGCATCTGTACATGTTTCGTAAGTAGTGAACATGCACATAATCTATGTGTGAAGAAACTTGGGTCACTTTGACTCTTGTCATTTCAGTGGTGTGTGTCAGAGACAGTGCTGTAAAGTGCTGCAGGGTGTAGCAACACAAACATGAGCTCTGCATTCACTCACCCCTGCCTTTGTCATTACTGCTTTCCTTGCTGTCAATTGACAAAAGGACACTAGCCAAACAGATTCAATCCAAAGTCACTCAGGAATGGACCAAAAATAACAGGCTTTTTTGTCTCTGAGGCTTAAGAAGTTTAACATTCTTTGACCAGCAGTTTCCAACCTTTGCATTAATTCACTGAAGTTAGTTTTAGTGTAGGCTGAGTATTTCTGGCTGTATAACTGTGTAACCAGTTTCTTTCAGATGACTGCTATTTAGAGTCTGCAGTTCAGTTAGTTTTTTTGGCTTTGAGTTGTAGCTGTGTTTATTTAGCCTTGTACTGAGGGCTCATTTTATAAAATGCTCAGCAAGCTGTTGGTGATTGAAGAACACTTGCTTTGTTGTGACAGGGCAATGAACCTAGTGGCTGACAGATGTCTAAGAGAGAGAGAAAGAGTGAAAGAGTGAATGAGACAGAGAGAGAGGGAGAGAGATGGAGAATGAGAGAAAGAGAGAGAGAGAGAGAGAGAGAGAGAGAGAGAGAGAGAGAGAGAGAGAGAGAGAGCAGTCATCAGGGTTAGTTTCAGACTGGTTTAGTTGTAGAATATAAAAGCACGCCTTGTTTCTTCCCCTGATGTCAGTATTAAGTTCCCCCATCACTGTTTTATGGGCTTTGTGCTCTTGTGAGTGAACTGACTCTCTGGAATGACTTTTTATTGCGACTTACTAAGCCTGTTAATGTAAGCCATTACTGAGCTCACATGTTACTATAGCAACAAACCTGATAAAGTGTACTGGGAGACCAAAGTGATAGATTGCATGTGCATGTTGTGTCATATGTAATTAACTCAAACTGACTGTACAGAACGTTATTCCTACACTCCAAGGAGAATCAATAAACATGGACACAACCCAGCAGGAACGCCTCTTTTGCAGGGTTACACGATCACTTAGATCTCCTTTTTTTCTTTCTGTGTCTTCCCTCTCTTTTCTGTGTCTCCTTCCCTGCTCTCTCCTTATCTCCTCCTTCTCTCCGTCTCTCCTCTCCATCTCTCTGTGGTCCTGTCTGCTGATGTGCAGGCTGAGGCAGATCATAACGGTGTCACCGGGATGTCTCTCTGTGTGGCAGTTCGAAAAGCCAGGTGCTCTACAGACACCATTCTGGAGGAGGGGGTCCTATTCAGGGGGTCCTTCTCCCTCCATCGCTGCATTCACAATCAGCCAAGCACCATCTGCTCCTGTTTAGCCCAGAGCACCCACAGCTGACCAAGACACACATGCACACACATACACACACACACACGCACCCCAACAGCTGTTGCCAAACAAAAACCAGACAAAAGGGGCAGAGAGAGGTTAGACACAAGGAATAAAAACACTGTGGAGATGGGAGGGAGGATAGAAACTGTATACTCTCACCGTTGGGGGAGGTGGAGGGGCTGCAGGGGGAGGAGTTCCAGTTAGTGGGTGAAGAAAAGGGTTAATGTATGGCAGTGTAAATCTCCCAGTGCGTCAGAATGAACTTGGCGAACTCTGCGCTGGTAAAATAGTGGAGTATGTGAAAGAGCTATATGATTAGAGCTTGTTTTGTAGCCCCTGACTCATTAGACAAGGAAGCAGTGGCATTTAACAACAGCTGTAGGCGAGGAGTGTGAATGCCTCTCCAGGCAGAGCTGTGTGAGACTGATGCTGAATCAATGCCGCTTGTCAGCGAACGTCAACGTGCAGCCGACACTCGTGTCTGGAATAGGTGTGGTGAATGGAGATGCAACAGCAAAAATAAACACATTTCACAAGCATTTTCCAGTTAGGACTTGACTTCCACAGTAGGAAGTCATCCAAGCATCGGCCATATTTGGAACCATTATTAGCTCTAATGCTTTTGCCCAGAAACCCTGATGTTTCTGATGATGAGCACCATCAACATTGACCATGACTGGGAGTTTGTCCCCAACAACCAGTTAACTTGATGAGGAAGTCTTCACAACTGACAGCGGACTCTTCAGTATTTGATTGGACAGTCAGTTAAGTGGTCTGACTTCATTTTGAATGGCTTGATGGAATGAGGCCGTCTGAAGAAGGAGCGACAAGAGTACTTAATGACCTCTGACATCATTACGCTAAGAGGCCTTCTCTCATGTAGTAGTAGTCCAGTAGTGTGGTTCAAAATCAGTAAACTTTCTCAAACAGAAAACTGTGTTTAATGAACTTTAAGCAGGTCATACCTTTTCTGTTTACACTGCTTTTACATGTTAGAGACACATGGTTAGTTAGAAATGTGAGAACATACAATAGGAATCTAATCTAGGAGATGATTTTGTTGAATACTACACTTTGTGAATTCAATAAAAAATAGTTTGAAAAATAAAAAGTGCTTCAAGGATAAATTATCCATGTTGGTTGAGTGAGTTTATCCCGGAATGATGCAGGTCTGCTAGATTCCAGTGACATAGTCTGTGTCTGTCTGCTGTGAGACATGAACCATCCAGCTACGTCTGTTTTGGTTGCTCAGGCTTTCTGACTGTGTCTGCCTGCTTGGCTACCACACATGCTTTTCACAACAATAAAAAGTTTCCAGTCATGCTTGCAGTTACTGTTTGAGTGCTTCACTGCCTGAAATAGATGTCTAGAGTTGGAACAATCTTAAAAACTACATATAAACAATCTGAATGCACACTTTATATGTGCATTAGTAGTCATTAGTTATATATATATATATATATATATATACACACACACAGTATATGCATGAAATGCAGTGACATCACAGTTTTCCTCACATGTGTCTTTAGCCTAGACCTGCAACTTAGTGAAACCACCTTAAGGAGATGGAGAAAATACACTTCAAATATCACACAAGGTTTGCTCTGAGTTCTGTTTTACTGTGTGCTGGGGTGATGGATTAGAAGGTTTGTCATCACCATACACTGCACTCTTTATGGGGAATGGTTAGCCTTCGTGGGTAGCATTGACATATTGAATTATATCTTCCAGCAATACTTTGTTCATGTTGCAAACAAAGTGGCTAGCTCTTCTCTATTCTTACCACATCTCAGGATACAGTCAACAGATTTAGAGGCAACACAGCAAACAAACTAACAATCAAAACCAACAAACTATCAATTGTACATAATAATCCAACTGTCAGGCTACATGTGACTGAAGGACATTATATATTTTGATGTGTGTGTGTGTGTGTGTGTGTGTGTGTGTGTGTGTGTGTGTGTGTGTGTGTGTGTGTGTGTGTATGACCACTATAGAGAAAGAGACCCCAACATGGAACTCTAAAATTCCCACACTGATTAAGAGAGGTAGTTTTAAAATACATATAGAAAGAAGTGTGTGTGTGCGCATGTGTGTGATGTGTAATAGAGAGAGAGAGAGAGATAGAGAGGGAGGGTGTATGTGAGGGAGAGAGATAAAGAGAGAGAGTTATCTTTCTGGCTCCTTGCCAGTGCTACATTGGATTCATGGTTTCCAAAGAGAGTTTTTGTACGAGAGAGCTGTTTTTCAGACAGAGTGAAAGGCCTTACACTGCCATTCGTTACAGAGGGTTTTGTGAGTTTACCTAATCGAATTTTAAACTGACAAACCAGGTCTAGACAAATAATGTAGAGCAATGTCAAAGAACCAAAACATCAGCCGCGGGTCATGTAAATTCTGTCTACACAAGATGTCTGCTTCCTGTCCTCCATTTTAAGGTCAAACATTGCCTATTCAGTTGAACATAAATATTCATCTGTGTGCTGTAGTTCATCTGAAGGATGAGAGAGGGAGAGACAGTGAAAGAAAGAAAAAAGATATAAAGAAAGAAAGAAAGAGAGACAGAGAGAGTCAGTGAAGCAGGACTGGGCAGTTTTATTCTGCAGTAACTGATTTTGCAGTAATTTCAGCATTTTATCACTTTTCCATCAGCTCAACGCCTGAGTGAGTGTTCCTGCTGGGTGTTCAGCCGGACTGAATGAGTGATTGATCTCAAACTGAATAACTGTGACCTGTGTCACTGTCAGTTTAACAGCAGTAGGTAGCACATGCTCCTCAGAAGGTTCCTGGTTGACACTTGCTGAGTTATAATTTCAAGTTAATTTCAAAGCATTCATTTTGATCTTGAAAAGATTGTTGTAGCCTGGAAAATTTCTTTATAGATCATTGCAATTTTATGGCTGATTTTCATGATTTCATAGCACTATTCAGCTGTAACATAGAACAATATCACATGACATGTTTATTGATAATACACATTATAATAATTGGATAAACAATAAAAATTACTATTATAAAAACATACTTGGATAATGGATCTGGCTTTTATAAAAGGAGCCATATATGGCATGAACTTGTGAAGAGAGACACAAACTCATTCCAGCCTTCTTACTGGAATTCAGCTCTGGCACATCTCAGAGTTGACATTTCCATTTGGTTGCTCTCTCTCTCCCTCATTGGTTGATCTCCCTTTTCCATTTTGTTGATCATGGTTGCACATGTTAACCAGGTAACAGCTTCAGATCACCTCGCCATGCGATTTATTGCAGTTTTGCATTTTCACCTAATTTTAAAATGAAACATCTGCGTTAATTACACAGTGAACTTCATTACAGCTGTCCACATAAGCTGGGCCTAATTTTGCCTGCAGGACTATAATTCTGTTTTTGTGGGTCATCTTCCTGATGTCCCCCGTAGGAATACATCATCCTTTTAAATCGGATACCACATGAAGACAGTATAACAAACAGCTAAGTGGTGTTTTCTCTTTGCATTTTACAGAGACAGGGAAAGAAATGGGCCAGAAAGAAGTGAAGGATTATCGATTCACTGAATATATCTTGCATAAAGAGCTTGACTAAGATTATTTACTTGTTCAGTGACTGACTGATTCACTTATGGGGTGGGATGTATTGAATATGCTGTCAGTAACAGAATGTAGTTAAAAAAATCTATTCAGGGTTTAAAGAAAAGCCTCAAGCAAAAAGCTATCGCTACATCTGCCCTTCCCTTCATCTTTGTATGGTCTGCTGTTACTGTTATTGTTGTATTGTTGTAAACTTAAATGCTTTAAGCAATGATCAGAACACAGCCTCATAAATGTGTTGTAATGGTAGCTAGGCAGTTTTCCATTGTATTGACTGTGGAAGCCACTGATCTTTTGTATTATGTATTTGATTTATGTATGTGTCACTTTTCCTTTTTTGTAACAGATTATCATTACATATCGAGTAACGGCATACAATCAATAACAGGCTATTCAGAGCATTCAGTGGTCTATTTATGAGCATTGGTTTAATCTGTAGCCTGAGATATAGACCCCTTAGGCTTCAGTTAGCTAGCTTTCTGGGAAACAAAATGAAACTGTTTGCTTAACAAATCACGAGGGTTTGCTTTGTAGAGTAAGCAGTATGGATACTGCAAAACCACTCTTTCTCTTTTCACAGGTGCTCCACAATCTTGGACTACAAAATGGTTGTTACATTTTAACATTTTTTAGAGCATTTTCCAAAAGCCCTTCTCCAGAATGACTCCTGGGTATTTATTAGTTTTGCATTATGTGTACACCCTGGGGAAATAAGAACTACTATTTTTCAGCTAGTGTTTGATAATCCATTATTAACTCACATCTGCCTAATAAAGACACTTGTCTACCCTAAAATCACACAGCACAGTGGATTAGACAGATTTGGATATGCCTTTGATTTCTTTCTCTCTCTCTCTCTCTCTCTCTCTTTCTCTATCTCCCAGTTTTTCTCTCACACTCAGCTTTTCTCTTTTATTGTAATCAGAGATTGGTTTCAATTCAATTCACTGAGGCTATTTATCACACAATTCCTACTGCACTAATTCTCAGTTCATGATCTGCAGCGGGTCCATCGATCAATGTCAGCTTGACAGGGCCCCTCCCTGTGTGCTTTGTTGGGGACTGGTTTTCTTCTTTCTTTTTTTTAATCAGCTGTGCCCTAAATTTCTCACAATCACTCTATCTTATGAGGCTAAATGAGCTGAATCTGCCAGGCCTGATAAATGAGATGAGAGCAGGAACCCTTGCCACATGTTTGCTTATTAAACAAATGTCTATATTTAGGATAATTGGTGCTTGTGTCTGCAGTGAAATGTGCGTGTCGCACTGAGCATGTGTTTTTATACCTCAGGACATGAAGGTGGAGACAGGGCTTTGTTTTTCTAGCCTATGACACACCTGCAAATTCTACATGTGTACATTTTTAACTGTTTACCTGTTTAGTGTGTTTGTTCAAACCTTGCTGCATTCCCCTGCCACCCTGGTAGGTGTGGATGAAGTGCTTTAATTTATTTTGTGCACACAAAGCACCATGACCACCATAAGCTTTGTAACCGTATTACATCTACCTGATTAGCATAAATGAATACATCTGTCTGTTTATCTGATTAGCATAAATGAATACATCTGGATATTTTTCTGATTAGCATAAACATGGCATGGTAGTAAGTCCTTTATTTTTTTTTCTGTTCATTAAATTACACTTTTATCTGGATGTGAGAATTTTTCTTGTATGTTCACTTGTCAGGCAGTGAGCTCCCTATTATGCAAGCATTGCTAATCTAGTGGTTTTATCGCTGAGAATAGGCCCACCTCTCACCAGCCGATGCCTACAGTAACGACTCCCGTCTACAGTAACGATGCGGAAGTGAACTCCCACGTGAATCAGATTGCTGCAGTAGGAGCTTGATTGGAGTCCCCAGTGCCTGAAGATGAAGAGAGAGTGTGCGTGTAACGCAAACACTCGCTGTGACCTTTCACCTTGGTGTAGTGTTGGCAGTCTGGGAAAGGTTACAGCACACATTGCGGAGATGTCTGGTATTAGCTCTCTGACAGAAGGGCTTGTCTTTATGTACATGAGATTTCCCACAGAGGAAGAGTACACATGCTTATATGCACTTCTGGAGCAGAACAGGATTTTGGGTGAAAGTGATGAAGGCTTTACATGTGAACATCTGACATTATTAAAGTGGACAGGATTTCACATTGCCAAAAAATATATATAAAAAAAGAAAGAATGAAATGTAAAAAGCACTCTTGCATTTTACAGCTATATAATATCCAGCTAGCTTGGTCATTCAGACACGTGAAACAATTGCACACAAAGTTCCATGAACTCAGAAACTACTCTGTTTGAAGATGACCCAAATATCCCAGCTGAGAGGTTCTGGCAGAGGTGTGAATGCCCAAGCCCCGACTAGACAGAGTGGATGACTAGTGAGAACACCTCCTGCTTCAGCAAATGTCTGATGGGTTTTATCCAGCAACTTTGTCCCCCCGCACCCAAGACTACGCTGCTGTGGACGTGGGGTGGTGGTGGGGGTTGTGTGGGTTACAGGATGTGTTTCTGGGTCAGTTACCCCCTTTCAGGAGGGTGTGACGTGAGGCCTTTTGTAAGAGGGTGCAGGTCAGGCACAATAGATCACAACCTCAACAACAGCTGCACAGCTCCCAGCCAGCCAAATGAGGTGGCCAATCCCCTGATGAACGTAGTCCGTTCTTCTCCCTTCTCTGCTCTCTGATTGGTGATTCAGCCAGCCCACATCAAAAGGCTCTACCGGAAGCGATGTCCAGTTGTTCTGTTGTTCTCCTTGGTGCCGTTGTTGGCACTGACCAAACATAAGAGGCAGTGTGACTCATATTGATTGATTGAGTATTGATTATGTAATGACAACTGAGTGCTTTTATGGTGCCTAGTGTATCTCTGGTCGTTGAACGTCACCTGTTCTGCTTGTGACTGTGAGAATTTTTTGGGCACCTCATGTCTGTTCAGCACAGTTACCAGGGTGATTAAGCCCTTCGTATGGTCATCTCAGGCCAGTGCAACATAACCATGAAGTGAAATACATTCTGTAATAAGGATAATCATTTTATGGTGCCCTTAATCTGCATAAAACTTTCAACTTTACAGAGCAAAGTGCACTGAAGTGTTTGAGAGTACACTCTTGAGAATGTGCTTGATACAACAGTGAGGATGCTAATAAGTTTCATTCAAGTATTTTTGTCATAACTGGGCAGGTTCCTGACATTGTCTTAAACTTTGCTTTGCTTAAAGATTTTTAAAATCATATCTAAACACAAGAAGCAGTTTGCTGTTCGAGTGTTGGGTGACAGCAGTAAGACATATCTGGGCTGAAGTGTCTCTCAAATTAAGCAAACGTTTGTGTTGCTGTCACATTTAATGAAGCATCATGGCATTTCTAAGATGCTTTGAAAAGGGCTTCATTTTGTATTAATTTATTTTTATTTATTATTTTTTTTAGGATGTAATTCTTGAAATAAATACCAACAAACCCAAACAGTAGGCATCACTTCGGTGAGGCTTTGCAGGAATTTTGTAGCTTGTAGTTGTTAAATTTGAAAGGCAAACATGAGAGCGATGGGTCATTTTTCAGGCAAACAGTCTGAGGTGCAGTGCCATGCTTTCCATATGATAAAAGAAGAGATTGCTTCTCCAGAACATACAGTCACTAGCTGTGTATTTTGGAGAACTTCATACATTGTCGAAAAATAGGATCCAAGTTGGCATGGCAACAAATCTCCTGGGAACGGAAAAGGTCATAGTGGCTATAAATTCATTGCTTCAGTTCGAATGAGCTGGTTTCCTATTATCATCTCCATTCTGCTGGATTTTTATTCGTGTTCTCTCTCTCACTCTCACTCTTTTTTCTCTCTCTTTCACAGACATTCTTTCTTTTTCACACACATTCTCTTTTGCTCTCACACACATACATTCTCTTTCTATCTCTCCCTCACACACACATTCTTTCTCTCTCACACACCCTCACAACCCCATTCTCTCTCTCTCTCTCTCTCTCTCTCTCTCTCTCTCTCTCTCTCTCTCTCTCTCTCTCTCTCTCGCTCTTGCTTACTCACTCTCCTCACACCAATGTAGTGATTCACTGCTCCAGTTCTAAGCAAGCTGATCATTTTAATTTTCTGTTTGCGGAGTAATAAACACTGACACAAGAACAGGCCATAGGCTCAAGATCCTAATGAGAAAATGAAATTAGATTTTCAGCTGACTGCTCACAAACATTTTATACATAATAATCAAACATTTATTTGATTGTGGAGTCCTTCCTCTATGGGTTTGTATGTGTTATATGGGCACCGACATTTGTGCTGTTTGCTTCTCTTTATTTTTCTCAGTTGCTTTTCATGCGGCACAACGGCTTTTGGGCGTCTCTTTGTTTTCTGCACAAAGCGTGTGACTGGCTACGTTTGCCCCTGCGTACGTAACACCTCGCGAGGCCGCGTGCGTTGTTTCTTTGCACTGTCACCGTCCGTCTGTTGTTGCACATGCAAACGCGGCACTTTCCACATTTCACCCGCATTGTTTTTTTTTTTCTTCGCGGGAAAATAGGTGGCCCAATTACCTCTGAGTCTGACAAGCCATTTATTTCGTTTACACACTGCCTGACCCGAGGCTTCGCGAGCGAGTAATAAGGATTTCACAGGTGCTGGTTTGGTTCAGGTGGCGCGGGTCTTGAGTCAGGCACTATGGACTTCGGTACTTCTAATAAGACACACTGATGTAAGAGGGAGTCAACAGCATCAGTACTTCTACTGCAGGACCACGGCACACGCCTGCTCAGTAAAATAGCGAACTAGACCTAGCTGTATTTTTACTTGGTCCCTGATATATGAGCTCTGCTGTTACAAGGCGGTGTGCATAGGTTTTATTAAAACGGTTATTAAAGACCCGCTGAGAACATAAGCCAAGTCTACACGTTCACTCTCTGTATTTAAAAATCGCACCATGGCGTTTGGCATCATGGTCAT
Organism: Brachyhypopomus gauderio; assembly: GCF_052324685.1. Taxonomy (NCBI): domain Eukaryota; kingdom Metazoa; phylum Chordata; class Actinopteri; order Gymnotiformes; family Hypopomidae; genus Brachyhypopomus; species Brachyhypopomus gauderio. The sequence goes on along the minus strand of NC_135211.1, from coordinate 17,117,299 downwards.
TTGTCCGTTTTTATATTACTGTTCAAAAAGAGCAAGCTGGCGTATTCAATCATTCAACTCTAGAGTAGACTCTAAAGAGTCTTATTAACCCTTCTCCTGTCCCTCTGGAGTTGCCTCCATCCCCCACCTTTCTGACTTGTACCAGGTCTGCTGTTGTCTACCGACGACGGGACGTGATGTTCATTGGTGTCAGTTTCCGACTCCTGTTCATCCGCTGCTCCGCTGACACAACCGTGAAACGTCTCCAGTTCCGCCACTTCAGAACCGTCGGTCCACCGCCGCGAGACCAAGGACAAACGGCTGCATAACTCCTGCTTTTTAATCCTTTCACTGCAGTTCCTCAGAGAGTCCCTGCTGATAAATACTCACTGTACATCTGAAGACTTTTTGAGGAGTTTAATTAGAAGGAAGAAAGGCGGATGAAGCTGTGTTTTATGCACATGTTAATGGCACAAGTGAAAGTTTCCATTGGGAAAAGCCTATAACCGAATGAATTAATTGATGATATGAAAATAAATAAATTATCAAACACCACTGAATATTTAGAAATACACAACTCATGTATTAATTTAAGCTTTAACCCTTTTTGTAACATTTTATAGTGTGCCCATCATTCTGAGGGCTTCACTACCTTCCTCTACTAAATGTGAGCCAGCAACAACACGTGCTACAAACTCTGTGCGCGATCCCGTTTGCTCCATCTGAGCCATTAAATGCACGCGCAACCTTCCCGTTAACATATTTTAAGGTCAAATACACGACACATATTCAAAAGCAAATTACCTTAGAAATATAGAACAGTCCAAGGCAGACTGAACTGAATTGCCATTATAGCAGAGGCTTCTAGTAATACAAACTCTGCTCTGGCACAAACTGACCCTGTGTCTCTCCCCAACATATGCGGCCCTGTCCATACTCCCTCACCATCTGCTATTGGGAACTACAAATCCCAGAGTTACACTGGAGATGACCCAGCATGCCACAACATCAGGAAGTGACAGACAGGGTGTGGTAGTGTGAAAAAAGGGAACAGGTTTCAGTGAAACATCACCATTAACCTCACGAAGGAGATGAGGAGTATGTTTAGATATCTGACAAAATAGGCCAGGTACTGGTTATTAGGTAAGCACACCCGCCAGAATTTGCAGTGGCCAGTCAGTCTCTCTGTTAACTGCTTTAAATGTTGAAGCCTACGTGTTCAGTTTGGGTCAAGGTTAAACTATTACCCCATCAACACTTGAAAACTCACCCAGACCTGTGGCTCTAACTGTAACACAGTTCCAATGAGGGAGCCATTGAGCTGATGATTCTAGAAGTTTACATCTCATTTTAACAGTATCTACCAACATTAGCTTGCTGAATTATCCAGCTAGACTGCAAGCATCATTAGCTTCTGCTATTCCATTACATGCAGTCGCTGACGGTAGTTCATCTAAATTTATGCACTCATTGATTTATCTGGCTAGCTAACTGATTGACCAAAGATAAGGCCTGTATCACAACATCTAGCCCGGACCTTTATTTCCAGAATACATGCATCTGATGCACTGACGTTAATGCATTTACTTTAAACACATATTGGCAGGTCATTTGTAATAGTAAGGCATTAAAATATTAGATTGCACCTTCAAAATTCACTGTAAATTCATGTAGTGTATAGTACCATTACACTCTACAGTAAGCAGAAAACAGCATCACTTGAGCAATAAGGAGAAGAATTGGCACTGCCCTGAGCCAGCAGCACCAAGACCAGTCATCTATGCCATGGTTAGTCTGGGCACTTGCATGTTATGGTAAAGTGGCCTGGGTCTGTATTGCCTATGGTTGACTGGCTTGACTTGCATAGCGTCAGGAAACAAATCTGCATCCAGAAAATGAAATTAAATTGGTCAATGAGTTTCTTGTGGATATCTTTGACCACCGTCTTTCTCTGTCATCTTGTTGGTTTAATTTTGCAGTAAACACCCTTGCTGCTTCTAGTCTTGTTCAACAGGAAGCCATCGGGCCATCTTATTATATGAAGCCTTACGTTATTTCATTGATGCATTTTTGAAGTAACAGCTACTGTGAATGCGGTGTCAGGGACGTTATTAACGTGAGTGTGATATTAACGCAGACATGGCTGCGGAGAGGCTAGAACCTTCATGGGTGTTTCTGTCTGGAGCTGAGACACAACCTCCCATTGTTTTAGTGTGGAAATACCCTTTAAGTGCACTCAGGTGAAAGTCTAAAATATATTAAAATGAATCCTATATAATTACTGTTTATGCAACATTTAGTAATATGTTGAAAGGGTCAAAGTGATATTATTTTTGATGGACACCTGCAGCTACACTTTTGGCTGGTTAATTTACAACCTCATGAAGCCTCACTGTTGACCGTTTCATTTAGTTAAGATTAAGACTATGCTTAATCTTTCTCTAAATAGGGACCTGAAATATTGAAGAACTGGAGACTCATTAATATTATTACTAAATCTCAGTGAGACAGATGATGGGTGGGTGCTCTTGTTGAATGTGTTTAGCATCTGTGGCCCTTGTATTTGTGGTGCAGTGGTTGTGTAAAGTAAGACTGGGCTCTTCTGTTCCTGATTCCCATCCTTGCTGTGCAGGGTCCTTTGATGTGTTTTTTTTTTTCCTTTCCAGAGTGAATACGCTCTGAAGCACTGAAATTGTTATGGAGGACTAGCTGTGTACATGGATTGCTATTTCCTCGCTATCTTTGTTTCTGCTACACACAGCAGCCACACACACACACACAGCCACAAGCAGAACACGCAACGAATGGTGTATAGCACGGAGCAGAAAATGAGTGTTTTCATATCAACCACGATTGGTTTCTACCCAAACGAGCTCTCTTCTCACTGCCAGCTGCACACACTTTATATGCAATTTTACATCATTGCGTTCTGTTATTTATTTATCTCCGCTAAATTGAATTTTCCATCTGGCTCCAGCTATAAAGCTGCCTTTGTTTGCAGCTACATCATTACTCATGATTTTACCTGCTTCTTCTTCTTCTCTCGGGGGACGTCAAAGGCGCTTTATCCAGAAGAGAGAAACGATCAGTGAGTCCTCGCCCTGGTTCCACCACGTTAGGGTTATTTTGCCCTGCCGTTGCTATGCAACAATGTGAAATGTTGGCACAACATGATTTAGATCTGGTCCATCAGTAAAGCCCTGTGCATAGGTGCTGCAAATGCACTGAGACTACCCCTGCACTTTTACGGCTGTCAGCAATGGGCCCAAGCAACATGCAGTATTTTGGTTATGGATTTTTCTCACTCTGTGATCTACTCAATGGACTGTGTCTTGGACGCAGAACAGATGTTTTATGCTCCTGTATTGACGGTTGATATATTTGCATGTGTGTTTTTGGATGGTGAAGATTGGCTCTGTTGCACGTTGAATGTAAAATGGGTTATTCTTCATTGCATTCTAGATATTTGATGGCTCTTCTGCTTTCTTCGTATTGCAGTTGAACCACTATCTAGAAGATAGATGGCATTCATCTGTCTTGTACTAAATAACCCCGTGGTAAGAGCAGTCTGATACATCACACCGAGACATACGAGTGCCTTTTATGTCTTTAATTAGGTTCATCGTCAATTTAGTCTACATAGGTGGACACGGTACTAGATTAAAAAAAAGCTGGCTCTTTTGATCAGGAAATCTTTCATTCATTAAGTTCGTTACGTAATAGTCGTAATCTATTGAGCTATTCCGAACTTAAGATAATAAGAGACTTTGATAGGGGTTGTATGCAGCTCTGACCACTGAAGGCTGGAGGGCCGATTCCAGGCAGGCACCCTAGGAATAAGCCTCGTAGAGGAAGGCTGCAGGGTCTAAGGCTTCTGCCCGCCTTGCTCTGCTGTCATGCCCTGGAGCAAATGTTATGCCCAGGTTTCTCTGCACTAACCGCAAAGACCCACAATCATCTGACATTGTGCCACTACATCCCGCGATTTGTTAGGCAGCAGGTTTACATGCAGCAGGTTTACATGCATTTCCACTCTAATTTCCTCTTTTAAGGAAGCTTGTCTTCTCCCTGTGCGTGTCACAGGAGGTGGTTTGGAAACAGGCTGAGTTTAGAGTGGTTCTTGAAAAAGAGAGAACAGGACATTAATCACGTGTCTCTTTCATCGCCTCGACACACAAGACACAGAAACGTCTGCTGATCTGCACAGAGAGGGAATGAACGCAGACACTTCCGAGTAATTCCCCACAGGGTTTGAGGAAGGTTCTGTTTCTTCTCTCTTCTCACAACTGCCTACAATCAAACCAATTATTCCCCATATGAACACATGCCAATTAGAGGACTCTCTCTCTCTCTCTCTCCCTCTCTCTGCAATGCTGACACCCTTACCAGGTGCTTTTGGTTAAGTTTCTGTCACTGAAAGTGCTTTTTCAGTTTGAGGAAATCTGTAAACAAACTCAACACATTTTTTTCCTGCTCCACATCACAAATCTGACACATTTTGATGTGTAGTAAGGTGTCCTTGTATATCAACATCAGAATGTCTTGATTTCTGTAAACATCAGACAGATGAATGCAGGTAGATATGTATTTTTTAGCTTGACTTTAAGATGTATTGTATTATATTTAAAAGGATGGATGTTCAAATGATGCTTTTGAAATACATCAGTGATAAAATGCTCAGAGTAACCTAATCTTAGGGTCTGTTGTGTTACATATGAATTCAATTCATGGTGTTCTAAGCCTCACATTGATTTAAGATGTAAGAATGTCAGTTTAAAATACTAGGCTGGATATTACAATATTTTAACTTTGATGTTCAAACAAAGTTAAAGTGTTCTAATCATATGAGTTTGCCTGACTCTAGACAGCATAACTGATTAGCATTTAAAACGTAAATGTTGCAAATTTTTAACCAGTTTCATCAGCAGTGTTTGTATGGATTATCTTGGTAAAGGTTACTGGTGTTTACATGAAGAGAAATAAACTATCGTCTTTCACTCTCTCTTACACAAGCCCCCCTCTTTCTTTCCCTCTCTCTCTCTCTCTCTCTCTCTCTCTCTTACACAACCCCCCCTCTCTTTCTCTCTCTCTCTTATACACGCCCCCTCTCCATTTTCTTATCTGATTCACTGCACACAAGACTCCATTTATTCTCCCTTAAAACCTGCACTTGTTCCCACTTTTGTCTCCGGTTAAAAGTACAAGCAGGTCTCGGCTGGCACTGGGTTTATTCTAAAGAGGTTCTTGTTGTTTAATGATGAGGCCAAGCTGAACGCATCTCTCCGTTCTCCGGTTCTGGTACTATGTCTTTGTTCATGCTGCACCACCTGGATGGGCCTGTTCAGGTCTGGGTCCCTTTCTGTGCAGCATAGGCAGAGAATGAGTGGCTGACTGTCACAAGCTTTCATGTAAAATGAGATGTTGGAGCAACGGTGATCTGACTCATCGACTTGCTTGGATTTGAAGTCACGGTTTGGTAATTTGGCGAGACAGCAAAACACTTGATGAGTCACAGCACTCATTTATTTTATGCATCTTTATGTTCAGCTCAACTGTATTCTGTTTAGGATAAAAAATGTGCATGAACCCTAGTACCAGTTACATTATTTGATAATATACTACACAGTTTTAATTATAATTCTGAATAACCAGTACCAGATGACTCGGAAGACAAAAATACTTTGCAGTTTTGAATAAAACATCCGTCATGTTTTATTTAGTTGTTTATGTACTGGAAGGCACTTGCATTTATGCAGATCATGCACCAGTCCGTGTACAGTGTAGCACGCAAACGTACCACTGGGTGAACCGATTGGTGTATGAGAGTGGTCGTCTGTGTCCATACACATGTCTGCATCTTCAAAGGGGCTCTCGGGGGTCAGGGCCACACAATGACGGCTTGTTTTCGGAACACGGACTGTGGGGCTTTCTCTACTGCACACTCGACCCCAGTCTGGCCCCGGGGGAGGGTCAGGCCGCTCAAACTGTAAACAAAAAGCAACATGAGGAGGACCACTCATCCCACTCCACATCTGCCACGCGTCCTGTTCCGGTGACGCAAGTGAGAAATGGGATTCTAATGACATTATCTTTCCTCCTCCTCCCCACACTGCCCTGGCTCTGTCTTCGTCTCGCTTGTTCAAACCCACAAAGGAGGAAGTGACAAGAAGAGATGAAAGGGCTGATGCCATGTTCAGATTAATTGATTCGAATGTCACGTCAAGATCAATTGATTCAGGCTAATCTGATCTTAATTTCGTAGGCACGTGGCCCCAACTGCTCGTGCCACAGGCCCAGCTCCCACTGCCTACCCATCAGGGTGAAGCAGGACAGCACAGGCAAGCTCAGACGTCCTGCGCGAAGCCTCTCGGACGTGAACTTCAGACAAGCGAACTGGAGCTGGCGGGGGCTCTACACCTTACAACTTACAAGCAAAATCTGACTTTTTATAGCACAATATGACGGCCTCTCCAAGAGCCAGTCGTTTGGCCGTCGCTGGCTGTCATCTTGGAGCAGGTTAAACATGATTCTACCAGATTCCCTCAAAAGTACACAAAACGTCACCAACGATGTAATCAGGTGTTTGTTTCTTTGTTTATTTTTTGAGTGAATGGAAATTGGGCCTCTGCACATAAGGAGCAGTGACTTTAAGAAATCTTAAAAATATGTCCCAGGTCTATACTATTACAATGAGATCAGAACAAAACTATAAAAACGAGTAGTTAAACGCACTGCCTCTGAACAACAATGGACCAGGTTTATGTAGAGGGGTGAGAATGAGAGAGAAAGAGAGATAGAGAGAGAGAGAGAGAGAGAGAGAGAGATGTCCAGTGCCCTCCTGTAGATTGGCTCATAGTGGATTTAATGGGACATTTGGTTTATCCACAGTTCTGACATCAGTGGAGAAAGTCATCTTTTTTGCAGCGTCCTGCAGAGTTTTTCCCAGCTGTAAGCTGTCATTCCCCTTTGCTTCAGCACCTCGCACACAGCTTAAATTGGAAGCTCCACTCAACCTCCACTATATTAGAGACGCCTACCTCGCACCCACACCCGCTGGATTCCTCTCTAGAAACACCAGCCATGTGCTGCTTTATTTAAGGATGTGTACTCGTACACGTTTGCCCACCTGTCACCACGTAGTTTGTCACCACCTACTACCCAGTTCATCACTGGTCAGTGTTGTTCCACACAGGCACTGAAAACAGGATTTTATTTGGGTGAGGAACCATCTACAACACAGCGTTGATGGCATGGCGGTGACGCAGTGGTAGGTGTTGTGCTTGGTGCTGCTGGAGGTGTTACACATGTTCGTGTCGCTGAGCACATAATGATCTGACACTTTAAAAGATCCACCAGATCTAGAGTGATAAGACCACTGATAGGAAAATTATTAACATGTTCTGCATGAGAACAGATGGCCTTAGGATTTAGCTCTACCTACACAGTGTTACTAATCATTTCTTACTAATGAAGTGTTGAATTCATTATTTGGAAAGTTTCTGCTGTTTGCGCTGGGCATCTTAGGCTGAGATTGGCCCATACCGAGTTTGGACCAGAACAGTATGCACACAGACCAGTCCTGTTTATTCTGGCAAAAATTTCAATGATAGCAGAATTGGTTTGTACAGTCCACATAGACTTAAATCTTTAAAAAATTCCTTGTTAAAGTTTCTTTCTCTATGAAAGAAACTTTGTGATGAACACTAATTTTAACTTCTTCAAAATATCGAGTCTCGTTTAATAAGAAGGTACAAAACGAGCCACTGACATAAAGGAGCATTGACTGTTTAATGGCTGGACCTCCCTGCCACCTATACGTCTGTTGAGTCAGTTCTGTATAAAATCCTGTGCAGCATAAAGGTTTGTGGGTGGAATGTGTGTAGAGATATGAGGGAGAAAACAGGAAAGATAATCCCCCACATTACGCATAACACCGACACAGGCCTACTTCAAATGCACTATATGTACTGTAGTTTAGCATGTACAATATAGGCCTAATGTAACCACAAACGTGAATTTATAAAAGCAATGTATGAATGTGAAATAAAGCCCTGTAAAGTGATTTGCCAGTATTTTGTCATTCTATAATGCCTCGGTGTAATAAAAGTTGATTGTTGTGTCAGAAAGTAGAACTTTGATTTTTCTGACATTTTAATCACACAGGTGTGATCTTGCTCCACAGAGACCCGCACAAGTGATCACGCTGGTGTGAATGCGCTCCACAGAATGTTACACATCTTCCTTCTGTTGTCAGAAATGTGTAATGGAGACTAACATGATTTGAACAGAGTGCAAGACAAGCCATTGACAGTGAGATAACTTCTGTCTGCTACTCTGCTCCAAGAATGGCCGTGCTGACCCCCAATTCATGTCACAACGATGTGTGTTTTGGTGGCCTAATTGGCAGGACTATAAGGTAGGCATCCCAGATATTTTATGTTTAGTGACATAAACACACTATTTATAATGCTGAGAAGCGTTAAAATTTGATTAGAGAATCACACAAAATTCAATTATCTTTCAAGACAAAAGTGTGATTATGGCGTGACCCTTTGATTTCAATACAGCGGCTGTTGTAGTTTCACTTGCACAGTTTTTTTTAGGAATTTGGCAGGGAGGTTGAAATCTAACCACAGATCTTCTGCGGATGTAGGTTTGCTCAGATCCTTGAACCTCCACCATGCTTCACTGTTGCCTGCAGACACTTATTACTGTAGCACTCACCAGCCCAGGTGAACTAACTGCCTTCTGTTACATCCAAATATTTGACATTTTGATTCATAGTTGAGTCGTTTCTCCTTGTTTCCACGTTGTTTCCAGCCGTTTTTTGGCTGCAGTACTGGGTATCTACGTGGCCCGCCACTGTGTGTGTGATCCTGAATGTGGCCCGTTCCTTTGTGTTTCTTCTAAAGAGCTTGTACAGCACATCTTGAAGCCTCCGTCTGCTTTGAAATCTTTGCCTGGGAGAGATCTCGCTGATGCAGTAGAACTTCCTTGTTTCTTGTTGCTGTGGTCAGTCTTACCATGGTGTATGACCTGACCTGTGACATGAAACTGTCATTCACAACATCACCTCAGTAGCAGTTCGTCACTCAGTTATATATTTATTTAGTATGTATACACAAGGATGTGTGTATATACATACAGCCTTGAATAAACATTTGAAAGCATTTCAGTGTGGAATCAAACTGACTATATGAACTGGGTCACACAAGTATACTCTTGTCAATGAAAGAGGTATGTAAAAATTACATATAAAAGCTTTAGAATAACCAACACGTATATGATTTCCCCGACCTGTTGTACCCTTGTAGCGTGGCTACAGCGCTAGTCAGAGATACAAAGGACTTAGCCATGGCGGAGTGGGTCTGCGGGTGGATGTTAATGGCGTTTGGAGTAGTAATTAGCTCATAATTGGCTTTCTTACACTCCGGTTAGTTCATAACCCTCTCTGTCTGATTCCTGTCAGCAAAGAAACATTAGCCAGTCTGCCCAAGTGCAGTACAGATGAAGGACATCCCAAGGTCAGCTGTAAATGTATTGTTTGTTGGTTAAACAAGGTTGGGAAAAAAAGGTGTGTGTGAGGGGGGGGGGGGGGGGGGGGGTCAGGGTGCAACTGTATTGGTATTTTGCCAGTACACTATTTTTGACCTGATCTTTTCTCATATTTGATTTAATCAGTGAACAAAAGGCTAAATCACTAATCTAAGGAGTGCCAGGTTATAGCTACTTGCAGTCAATTTGAGCCTGTTGTTTATTACTATGTCATGTGGGGTAAATTCTAGTTTATGTGTTGGGGATCCTGAGGGCTCCTGACAGGAGTAAATGAGTGTAGGGAGTGAATGAGGGCTGGGTTAGCTCACCAGTTAAAGTGCTGGACTTATAATCAGAATGTTGCCAGTTCAAACCCCACCACTGCCAAGTTACTCCCAATGGGCTGGTTTGTAAGTTAGCCTCTGAACTGTACTCTGCCTGAACTGTACTCTTTCACAATTGTAAGTCACTTTGGATAAAAGTGTCTGCTAAATGCCATGTGTCTAGATGTGCTTCAGGGCTCTTGGACTTCTTAACTTCTAAACTTACTAACCTTCAGTGGACATTCAGAGGCCCTGTAATGATCTCTTTCTGTTTAGAGACCAAACAGAAAGTTGGTTGGCCTTCCAGCCAGATTAGGTTTAAAATAAAGCAGGAATTGGGCACAGGAGTACTGTATAGAGATTCTCTGGTTTTTATTTGTGGGCTTGTAAGCCAGTCAAATTTCAGGGTGAAATCCAAAGATATTTCCTAGAATCTTCATGACTGCAAACGAAACTAGATACTGTGTGACTGAAATGATATGGCATGTTACTAAGATTTAAAGCATAGTTTTCAATGTTAAATACATATACATATATAAATACATACATATTTAAATAATTTACTAAAATAATCTACTGCATTTTTTCAGTTCACGAGGAGGTAATTTGCTAATGTACTGAGTGTATTAGAGAGAAACTACCCGCCTCTGCAGTGTTGTGGTTCTTTAATGTTGACGTTTTGACAAGACCATCTTAAAATGCCTTACAGAGATTAGCATATGCACTTTCGCTGCACTTTGAGGCCTATTCAGTGGTAATGGCACTGAAGAAAATCCCAGTTTTGCTGTTTTCATGAAATGGTGTTTCAAGTAAAATCCAGTCGGGTTAATGAGAACATTAGTGATCATTAGTGATTATTGTGGAGATTTCTGGCTTTCATTCAGACATACTGCTTTTTGTGACACTTTTGCCTACCAATTTGGAGTAAATTAAGTTTCTCCTGGTGTGTCTAATAAACTCTATTGACAATTATTTTATTGGCAAATGTATCTACTACAGTGTATTGGCAATTTTTGTCTTACCAGTGAATGTTGCCAGTTTTCCTGGGGTATGAGGGTATTCTTTTGTGGATATTTAATTTAAAGTTCCATATTTCTACATCAGCGTCATGTTTTAAGGGGAAAAGAATGCCTGTATGTCATACCCTTGGTTTGTGTTGTGTGTTTTTGTGTGTGTGCTTGTTTGGTGAACTTGGAGGTAATCATGGCTGTTGAATAGTCCTTGACCAGCTTGGTGTTTGCATATTGTGTGCATGTTTGTGCGTGAGCAAAATCCTCCTTGTATCATCAAAGCTAAAGGGAACCATTTCCTTCAGATGTCTTAGAAGTACAGGGCACCACTTCTCCAATCTCCCATCTAATGAAACCCAAATACACCTCTCCTCTTCCCAACAAACGGATCTGGCAGGGAAGCCATCGCCACAACCACTCCAAATATACAAAGAATGTCCTCATTTCCCTGCGCTAAACCCTTCTGACACATACATGTGTATTTTGCAGATTTGCACGCGCAGAAACATCAGACAGGGAGCTATGTAGAGAGGAAATGCCACGAACAGGTCTGTTTGGAGAACAGGAGTAAGCAGTGGTTTGCCATTCAGGGCTAATGCACTCAATCGGTTGGCCTGAGCCGGGGGCTATGGGTAAGTGGATGCACTGTTGATTACCTGCAGACACTCCAAACACAAAGACCCAGCTGCTTTCTGAGAGACAGAGACAGAAAGAACAGTTCAGCCTTGGAGATGGGAGGAAGAAGAATTTGATGGATCGGTTGAGGGGCAGCTGCTCAGGACTGGAAGATGACATCTATTATTCATGTTTATTATGTTCAAAATGTTCATTAATTTTTTCTACTGAAATGCAGTAAATATGTAGGATTACACAGTGATGTGTTGTATTTGTACTAAGCTATGTAATATTCATTAAGGGTTATCATTAGAACTGAGTTTGCGAGCAGTCCTCCACTGGACGGTGTAGAATTCTGTGAGTTATTACATCCTCTTTGATGCCATAACAGCCTTGGCTGCATTCTCTTAAAGATTAACTTAAAGATGAAAAGCTGAATGTTTCGTCTTTGGGGGTAACCTTAGAGCATTTTTGCCTTTTTTGGTTTTCATTGTACATTTTATAATGTAAAATGATTTTTCATTTGCACTATCTTTATAACGTTAGTAAATACATTTCTTTGAGTATATATATAATTTTTTACTGCTAAGCCAGACGACCTCAGTCTTGAGCCGACTGTAACCACGTTCACCTTCGAATACTCGGAACGTGTCTTTTTTTTTTTTTTTTTTACAGCAAACGCCTTGTACCTCCAGAATGTGAATTTCCATTTTATTCACCAGTGTGACCTTCACATGATGATATTTGGCACTGACCAAACAGCAGTATCTTAAGCAACTTGTCAGACATTAACACTTCCACTCAGGACCTTGACTCTGGCTCTTGAGGGTGTTGTTTTATACTGGATCTATTTCCTCTTCTCATGCATTCCGACATGACAGTGAGGCTACAGTGTTCTGGAGGGCTTATGTTTGTCCTCCCAGCTCAAATTCTAGTCTGTTTAAACAGGGTATGAATGACCCGGAGGAGAACAGATACCTTCTTTATTCTGCTTTACCCTCCCCCCAATTAAGCTTTCAGAAGCAGAATTGTGTGTGTGTGTGTGTGTGTGTGTGTGTGTGTGTGTGTGTGTGTGTGTGTGTGTGTGTGTGTGTGTGTGTGTGTGTGTGTGTGTGTGTGTGTGTGTTGCTGGGTTGCTTTTATGGTATCTGGGATGCTTCTTGCATTTTAAGAACTTAACAACATTATTCTCTGCTCTGCATTCAGTTCCACTATAAATGGTCTATTTTAATATACCCTTCCACCCCAATAAACACCAGTTCTATTTAGAATGGAATTAATGGTAATAAGCTTAAAAGCAAACCTGGCTTCTGTGTGTTTAGTTTGCTGTCATTTTTTCCCAGTACCTATAGTAATCTAAAATAGTAGGAGACCTATATACAAACAACATTGTGTTTCCAAACTGAAAAGATATCCTGGGTTAAACCTGACCTTGGCAAACATTCATTTTTTCATCTTTTGTCCAAACAGCACAATAAAAATGTAACCAATCTAAGCCAATCTAGTTTTGGCTTTTGACATCGCCATTCTAATATGGATAAGCTCATCAGAGCAGTTTAATTTCGCACTGTTGAGAAGACGGCACTCTCAGCTCTTTACCAAGTTGCTGACTGTTGATGTGCTTTGTCCCCCGGAATAAAGTTGTATTTTCCTGCTTGAAGAGCCAGGTTAGCATCTTCTATGTGACAGCTGACTATTTTAGCCCTGGCAATTTCGCAACAGCACATTTGGATCTGCTGCCGTGGCTATATAACCTCCATTCATCTCCAGCTCAGCTGCTGCGAATGCTGACTGAACAGAGCTCTGATATTTAGGAGCCTGTCTGCTGTCAGCAGCTCCCAGAATAGCAGCTTTGCTTATGTAAAGCCTCTATGTGTCGTGGCTGAGCTGGCTGGCAGGAGAAACGGACCGGCCTGCTCGGAGTGACGAGGCAGGCGGGGCTGTTGACGGAGCGGCTGCGGAGAACGAGATACGCAGAGAGGAGTCTAAACAGTTTTGAATGTCATGCATTCCGCTGCCTGACGGAGGATCTTCATGAGGGCGGTGCCGTAGGTGTGATGAAGGACCTCAGAACCCCCCCCCCCCGCTCTTTCCCAGGATGCACGGCTAATTTAACTCCAGCGTGTGAGATCCTTCTTCAACTAGGAGACTTGGAGTGGTGCTTTCACACCTCGAACGCGATGAAAACATGCTAAACGGTTTTATGTTACCTGGTGATGCTCTCCAGGGGTCGATACCTAGACAAAAACAAGTCAGAATGAGTAAAAGCAAAACTGCTACTGAATACTCATTCAAAAAAAAAAAAAAAAAAAAAAAACAGCATTCTAAAAAACTGCTGCTTATAAAAGTCCATCATGCAGGCAGTTAATATAATGAAAATATTGCCTGTCCTCAAACGTAACTCAGCCTGGTGCTTTTGTTGTTACCAGGGAGACAAACACATAGTAAATGATTAGTTATTGTCCTTGCTCATTTGGCCATGAGCTACTCTGAAAATGTTTTATTATTCAGGGAATTGGACAGTATGGCACAGGGGGGTCACAGGGGGGGGTCACAAAAAGTGTTTTTGCTGTAGCTCATCAATGACTAATTGGCCATGTGTTCTGAGAATAGCAGCTAGTCATCACTCTCCCTGCCTCCTTCTGTTTCAGTGATGTAGCAGGAGAAAGCAGAAGCGATGTGGTGGACAACACTCGGGCCCACCACATGTACTCCTCTTGTTTCAGTTACTTAGTTCATTAGTTTTTGTGTTGGTTTACCTGTCTGGAAACTCCAGTGTTCCTACGCACAGTGCTTAAGAAAGGTACCGGGCAGATGAAGACAGAAGGCTTCTTGATTGCATACAGGTGTGCGTTTATTGAGGAAATTAAGACACTACACTCTGGATCTCTGAGTGGAACACTTTCACCCACCCAGTGTCCAACTGACCTAAACTACGAGCTCCTTTGGTCCCTCAGTCACACAAGCAGACACATGCATGCTCTTTTAATACGGCCATGCTGCTCCCAGTGCGCGTGCATTATTCATTACAGGCGAGAGCGGCTCTGTCAGGACTCGCAGCCTCGTGTTGCGTGGCCTCCCCCTGTGCCGGCCCAGGTTTGCCGGGTAGCCTGCGTGACCCGTCAGCCCGCGTGACCCGTCAGGGCTGTGGCTGGGCCTTCCAGGGCACTCAGCAGGTGCTGGGCGCCTGTGCCCTTTGTGCTTTTTAACTTGAGCTCCTTGGGTGCGGTAACCACAGCTCCCGAGGGGGATGTGTGATCTGGGACACTGTGGAAAGTTGGGCTGGTTTTGTAACGCAGCGATGGAGAGATCATCTCAGGGTGATGTGGCCTTCTGCCGCGGGGTCCCGCTTTAGATGTGATATCATGATGACTTACAGTCTTGAGTTAACTTCCTGATTTTTACAAGCTTTGCATTGATTTCAGTTCTATGGTATGGCAGTTTTTTTTACACAATGTGATTTTATTCTTTTACATAAAAGCTACTGAGGACATATGAGAGTTTGAGTGTATTATCTACATTTATCACAGTCTGACAAATTATTGATTTTCTAAAATATGTGTTTTTTATTGTTGTATATAAATTACTATGCTCATGACATAGCATAATACTGTTGGAATGAATTTACTGTTCCAACAACCACAGCTTTAAAATATTTAAACTGTGAAGATCAAAACAGATGTCCCTGCTATGGGTTCATGTCCTCTAAACTTTGTAGTTATTCAGATATGCCTGTATTAATTATTTTCTGCCCAAACTGACCATTCATGGTACAATAAAACTAGAAAGCACTCTTCAAAAGGGATTCATAAATCAAGAAGAGACCACAGGGGTTGTCTTGTTCAATCCAGCTGCATATTCTATCACCCTCCTGAAATCAGAAAGACTTGCAATTAAGGATACAATCTCCTACAATTGTACTATCCAACATCAGGGAAAAATGGTCAGAGTAAGTGAGATGGATGAAGTGTGTCTTGTTGTGTCCCTCACTTGAAGAGGCAGTCTCTGATAACTGCTATTACTGTGAGCTGATGTGCTATGGGGGCCCTGGAGCTGACGGAGGGCTTTAGATAGGGCCGACTGAAGGATGACCGTTAAAAACACTCCCAGACAGAGCAGGAAGGATGTGTCTGCTACTGTGAGCCGTGTGACAAAGTTCGTCTCATTGCCAAGGCGCCAGAGGGGGAAGAGAATGTGTACAAACATTTTTACAAGCACCTTATCAATAAATATTAGGTATGACTTCAGGAGTATGTTATGACAGATGTACTTTTTCACTTGACTAGCCAAACGACTTCTCAATTATGTGTGTGGGGGTATATAGAGGTGTGTGGGGGTATATAGAGGTGTGTGTGTGTGCGTGTGTGTAAGTGAGAGCGATTAAGAGAGAGAGAGAGCTGGATGGAGATTGGGCCGAGTTCTGACAGCTGCTTTTAAAATGCAAACATCTGTTCATTGAGCAGGGTTATTTCTGAACGGTGGAAAGTGGGCCAGGTACTGTATAATTACAGGTTTTATCTGGGGATTTAACCTTCACAGAATGGCTATTACTGTGCCTCCATGCTTCTCATAGAAGCAGTTAAAAATGCTTTGCTAATTCAATGTTCTGTTAAAAATTCAGAGCTAAAAATATTCAGCATTAAAAATATACCCCAGGAGTATGTTTTGGAAAGAAACCTACCAAAAAAAACCATTCAAAATAAATATTTAAACAATATCTGTACTCAGTAAACTAAGTAATGCTAACTTGAATTAACTGTCTGCTTCTAATTCATTCTAATTGTAATTGTAAATCCTATTGCACTGCATTATTCATATTGCATTATTCACCGTATTAATAATATATAATTATATAATTATAACAATAAAAAGCACATTTTATATTTAGCTGTTGATGAAAAAATAGGAAATGCAATGGACTAAATTATTGCATAAAAGTTTCAGTTATGCAAAATGTAAAAAGTATCATGCAGCCAGTGTCATCAGTTGTGCTTGTTGGGAGGATGAATAGTAACTTGATCTTAAGTAGGACCTGACAGTAATCAGTTTAATGTGAAATTAGAAGTAGCACTTTTCTGCAGATTATCTTTTGCACTAAGATATGCCTACACTATGTTTGGGGCAAGATTTTAAAGCTATTATGAATAATAAGTCAATTGGAATATTTGTTGTTGTTGTTACAAGATCAGGTACTCTTCAGGACTCCCTGGTGATATTTGGTAAATGTCAAAACAAATGTTTGCAAGCCCAATGTGTATTTGCTTCTGAAAAAGTGTAGGGGGGGAGGTTGTTCTCATTTATCTCTGTTCACTCTCAGCCACTGTCCCTCAATACTTTGACAAATTGTCATGGCAATGGTAGATACTTTAACAGGATAAAGCGGGGCATTCTTATTGGCCAGAGCCAGCACGTAGCATCGCCATGCCTACAGCGAATTCATTTGGTCCCAAATTGTAACTGGGACATCAGATATCTAAATACTATGAACTTAAAACGATTAAACGTAGCAAACTAAAGAGATTCCACTAAATGCTTTCCTCTTATAAGACATACATTTTGTGGTGTCTTGAAGACATAATGCAATGGTCATAACAGAATTCCAGTTGACTTCTAAACCTCTTCTTCTTCTAACAGTAAACAGTTTTTTAAACTCATATTCTCTCTGGAAATGCAGCAAATGTCCTTGTTAGAAAAATGTCACTATGTTGTTTCTGAGTGTGTGCTCTGTTTGATCGATCGCATAAAAGGATGTATTTTGTTACACACATTGAACACTGTGGTGCATGTTTATTGATGATGGTGCATTGGGTGTTAAAAACATTGGCAGGCCTCCGTTTAAGCAAGATTTCTTTTCTCTCTTTGTCTTTGCAGACAGAGAATATTATTAATATTACTATTATTATTCTTATTCTTATTTATTGCATATTTTTCATATTGTTTGTTTTATATGTGATTAACTAAATCCACCACATAGTGGTTTCTGCTTTATACAGTTTGTAGCAGACTAACCGTGGACCATTGCCATTGCTGGATTGTTTAAGCCAGCTACCACAACCCACAACCACAAATATTCAGCACTCAGGCTAGCCAGTCTGTCACAGGAATATCACTTCCTTACCTCTGTGATCAACATGTGCAGAGCACAAAAGCAGCTTCTTGTATGCGTGTGCTGTTATGTACACTTGACTCAGAACCAGTAACGCCTGTTTTTGTCATTGGACCTGGTTTGTTCTGGGTTTTGTCTTAGTATTTGTTTTAAATTTGTTTCTCAGTTTTGTTCTTGTTTTGTCATGGGTTTGTTCTGGGTTTTGTCTTAGTATTTGCTCTGGGCTTTGTTTAGGGTTCACTCTGGATTTTGTTAGAGGGTTGTTCCTGGGTTTTGTCTTGGGGTTTGGTCTGGATTTTGTTCTAGGATTTTTTTACAGTTGTACATATATTTTATTCTGTTGGGTAGTAGAAGTAAAGAAAAACATTTTGCATTTGGTTTACCATTGCAAAGTAACTACTTACAATGGTCAGCCGTCATAGCTATGGCTAATCGTTAGTTCTGTGTTTGCTCTGGGGTTTATACTTGGGTTTGTTCTAATTAGCTCTAGTTTGTTGTGGTCAGCCCAGCTGTATCACACATTAACGAGGGCCCCTTGGGTACCACATCTAGTGCTCACAATTTCATTTATTTAGGATAATCCTGTATAAAATCATTTATTTAGGATAATTTTGTTAATTGATCTAAATGTGAAGCAATGGTTGTCCAGCCTTTCTAGCGACATCTAATATAATGGTCAGAAAGGGCAAGAGGTCCACGGAGGCTTGTGGGATTTCTGTTGACTGTGAACAAGCTGTAGAAGGGAGGAGGTCCCAGTTCTTTCAGATGTACCACCCCCTCCACCGCATTCACTCACCTTCCCAGCCTCTTGCCCTGCAGATTGAATATGTACAGCTGTTTCACCTGGAGTAACCTGCCAAGTTCAGGGATGGGCCTCAACACAAATGATGTCCCCTGAAGTTTGAGGATGCCTCTGACATAGATAAATAGCAAGCTCACTTCATAAATGATGACTGTGGGGGCGGTTTTCAGGAGGGGACAGGAGTTGTGGGTAACATTTTGTACAGTCCACCAGCACAAGATATTATAATGACCCGGAAACTCAAGGTTCATTCCCATATCTCTGCTATGCAGTGGACCTAGTAGGGTAAGTAAAGGTGTCTGGGGCAAAGTGGCACTATTTCAGCAGAACCCCCCCATCCCCCACTTACATTTCCTTGAAACACCAAAAAGGCTTCAGATCTCAGAGGAGTTTTAATTGCTGGATATGTTCCAAGGGAGTGATTGACCTGTAGCTTGCACGTCCCGCTGAGGCACAGTCCTTCGTGGTACAGCGTTTGTCTTTGCACCATAAAATACTCTTAAGACATGTGAGTGCATGCACGTGACAGTCCCCTCTCCACTCCCTCACTACAGCTGCCAGGTCATCAGGTGGAATATCCTCCATTACTTGTGTAGGGTTTCATAAGTGTCTGGTTTCTGCCAGAGATTGGACTCTGGGATCTATCGGGGGAAATGTGCAGAGAAGGAAATGTTGCCTGTTATTTGTGAAAGATTGTACATCAAGGGGCTAGAAGTATAAGCATCAATGTGTAGTATGCTCAGAGGTATAGTGGATGGCAGTTATAATATACATCTCTCATATCTCAATATGCAGCTCTCAATATACAATCTCAGTATATAGCTCTCCCCGCACTACCCCCAGTGTCAACTCTTAGAAGCAGTCAGCATGACAGAGTGAGTGACTACTGCATAAGGTTTATTCCAGTCTGGACAAGGTTTGTTGTATTCTGGTTTGGACAAGGTTTGTTCCACTCTGGACAAGGTTTATACCCATCTAGTCAAGGTTTAGTGGCCTTACTAACCACCGCAGTAAGAACTCATCAAGTTTGGAACAGCAGACTTTAGTAATATACATTCAGCCGGTTTATGAGTTTATAGATATAATATAGATTCATCAGGTTTATGTGTTTTGACTTATCTTCTGCATTCTTGACCCAGGGGCACAGGGTCATATGTTTGTCAAAGTGCTTCACACCCTGACTGCTGCCTGTTTAAGTATGTAAGTATTATTTTCACGTGTGCCTTCTTTATGTTCCAGTTGATGTTGTATTTTTCTATCTATGCCTCGTCACACAGGCTATTGTTTTCACCAATGTTCCGCAGGGAACATTTTTCTTTCACCCATTGCAGAATAACCTATTGTTTTCTCAGCACCCTACAACACGCACTATAGAACTGCAATATTAGTAGACAATTAATTCCCATCGCCCCACCATGACAGAACAATATAAAATTTATAGACCTTCACAAATCATTGACACATTAATTATTTTGTGTTTCTTATTTGTTCAAATTTAATCTTATTGATTTTAATTTAGTATTTATTGTATCCTGCAAAATGTGTTATTGCAATAATAAAATATATTGCATTTTCTTTTTTTTATGATAAACATTACCTGCAGCTGGGTCTCCACCACTGTCTGGTATGAAGATCTAGCACATCATCGCTTTCCCATCACAGGGTGATCGGAATAGAGTCGGCAGCTTTGGGAGACTGCAGGTTAAATCAATTTCTACATTTTGATGAGGTCATGAATTTTAGAGTATATCAAACTGTCAAGCAGAAAAAGAAGGCACATGCACACTTGCTGTGTTCATGGAAAAGGAAAGAGAGAGGGAGAGAGACAATGGGGGGAAGAGGACTGTGTTTAATGGCTCTAATGGATGAAGGCGCAAAAAGCAGAGAGAGCGGGATGGATTGAGAGTCATCACCCCCCTTCCCCCTATCTATCAGAATGGTGCTATTTGCATTTCAGCATATCAAGAGTTCATTCTCACTAGTGCTGTGCTGTTTCACACCAAAGAGTGTGCTAAGATGGCCCATCCACTGAAATAGAACAGATGAAAGCCTTCAAGATGAAACATCATGACCAAAGTTAAATTATGTATCTTCTGAATAAATTATGGACTATGTGTGTGTGTGTAAAAGAAAGAGAAATCAAGAGAGAAATATTTCTTTCATTTCTTATTTTGAGCACTGAAGATTATATGGTATTCAATTTTTAGACATTTCAAACCAAATCTCTGTTGTACTTATAGTGACATCGTTACATGTACACGATTGATCTTTTGCTGTCCTCTAGATGTACTTGCTATCAGAAACCAATCAGCAAAACTTTTAATGATTGCAATAAACAAACAAAAACCTACTATATGCACACTCTGAGAGAGTTTCCCTACCCCCTATTCCAATATTTATGTACCACAATTTTAGTATCTGATGATGCATTTATCCCTAGCAGCCAGATGTCTGAAATCTGATTGTTGCTTATTACTGGCTGCCTGCACAAATCATGGTTTAGATTACCCTGCAGGTCCACCAATCAAAGAGATACCAACCTAAATTTGATTAGCCCAGCATCGATACTATAGATATATATACTCAAGATAGTTATGACACAAACATGCCCTGTCCTGACATCAGACAGGAAGCTGTCCAAATAAATCCACTATGTTGTATGTTATACTGAATATACAGTGTGGTCACTGCATAAGCCTGTTGAAGACCTGAATATGTATGATAAATGAAATATTGATATAAATAAGTTCATAGAAGAGGAAGCTAGACAGGAACCAATTATACCATACATGATGCCTGTGTGCTATACCATACGATAAAGGTCGCCCTATATTACATGAACTCTGACTGATTGGAAGCTTTATCATTTTCCTGCTAATGAGCTCTAAGCCACATGTGTGAATAATTGAATAATTAAAAACAAGCAAACTGACAAAACACAACAAAAAACAGTCTTACAGTACAGAGATCACAGCTGTGGGCTGACTGGTGTTACCAAGGGGGTCGAATGCAACACTAAAACTCAACTTTTTACTGCTGGAAGTTTGGAGTTCTTCGACATATGAGTGTGTTTCTAACTCATTTATTGAGATAACATTGTGATATCAGTGTCGATTTTAATATTCGTTTACATTTGGGTTGTCTACATTTGGAAGTCTTTTCTCCTACAGTAAGTGGGCAAAAGAATTTAATCACATGATCTCATACCTCAAGTTAGAAATTTGAATTATATTCATGTTTGGCATGTTTTATGAGCCAAACCCACCAATTATATAGTGTGTGATGTGTGTGTGTGTGTGTGTGTGTGTGTGTGTGTGTGTGTGTGTGATAGGTGTCCATGAGTGCATGAGTCTGTACCTTGATTTAGTGATGGAAGTCGTTGAGGCTTAATGTGTGAATATGACTTCAGAGCAGAGTTTCACACCGGCAGCTGTGTGGAGCAGCTGTTCCATTCTAATTGCTGAAAGACTTAATAAACAATAGTCTCGGCAGGAGCACATTATACATGCAATTTAAATGGGCCAACTGGGAGCATGCACTCTGAAGAGTGTTCCCTCTCCTCCTGCAGAACTGTCACTATCTTATATCCCTGCACTTTAAATCCACAATCAGGGGCTTTTTGGAAATTGATTCTTTTTGGGCTCATGTTTCAGATTACCTGCGATTTGCCTAAGTCTTCCGTTCTCCTTTGTAATCTAATCTTATTTCATATGAAGACAAAGAGAAGATACAGAAATGTATTAATCTGAAGAGTATTGTCATTTCTGTGTCAGCACACTAAGCTAAAGCCTGCTTTTAGCTCTGCATTCTTGCTCTTTGCTGGCTAGATGTTTGAGTAGCTGGCAACCCCAGATACAGCTTCAGTCTGCCAGACAATTCCAGCAAGGAGAGTGAAGTGTTTGATATCACAGATACTTCCTGTTACCACCAGACAGATGCTCCATTAGCCCATCAAAGATGTAAGTTGACATTAAGCTTTGACATGTTTTGATAATAAACCAGATAAAGAAAAGCTTTATATGCCATCATATCTGCTTTTTGTCTTTTATTTCAAATTAACACATTATTATTTTGGATAGCTTGTATTTCATGAGAGAATCACCAACACTGGTCCAGGTATTAGACATTTGGAGGAACGTCTAGTAGTATCTGTTTATAGTTTAAAATGAAAGCCATTTTCTTTTTGTACAACTTAGTGTAATTAGATAGCAGTATTTTACACAAAGTGTCTACAGGAGGACATTTCCTGGGAAGGCCCACAGCATTATTATCTGAATTTAAATTAATTGCATCGTCATTAGTATTCATATAGCAGCAATCAATGGAATCTGAAAGTAGGACACCGCTTTTAATTAACCTATGCAAATGATGTTATATGCACACAATTTGTATTAGTTTGAATAACGTAGCATGTTCCTCTTGATAAGGATTATGGGTTTTATTTAAAATGGTGATCTCATTGCTGGTGTATCCTCATTGACTGAGCCACTTTCCTTGGAGGACCCTGACACTGACAGTGTAAGATGTTCCCAGCTTTGTAGCTGAAGTATAAAGTGGGTGCCTGTATTTACCACTGAGCTGAATTTAATTGGAACAGCCTTGGCAGGTAGCAGAGAGAGCAAAAGACAAAGAGAGACAGGGAGGCAGAGAGAGAAAGGGAGGGAGGGAGATGGAGTGATGGAGAGGGAGAGAGGAAGAGAGAGCTAGGGGGAGAGAAAGAGAGAGAGAGAGAGAGAGAGGGAGAAATGAGAATCAAGACCACATTTGTTCTCAGTTATTAGAAAACATACATGGTTTAGGATTACCACAGTATAATTTGATGTGCACAAATGGCATTTATTAAACTCCCACAGTTCTTAGTTGAGACATTGCTGCAATGTGCATTTTAATATAATCTACGTGTTATAAATGAAATCAATAGCTATATGCAGTTGTGTTAATTTAAGCATTTTTCTCCCTGTTGTTAACAGTAATCTCCTGAATAGAGAGTATTCAGAATTGTACCCATATTCTTGTCTTCCATAAGGGGCCTGTGATTACCAGTGAAAATGTTATATTGGATTTTCTGGTACATGCAATGCGGTCTTGATGTTACCCCTCAGAGGATCATGGCCTTTGGCTTGAAAGGCTGTGGTAAATGTTGCAGTTAATCCTACTGTGTTTAAACAATTGGTTTGTTTTAGACAAACATGCTTATTTATACAGGCAACTCCCAGCACTGTGCTGCTGTCCCGGGAGATTTGTGTTATTGCCTCGCTGAACGTACAAAGCTGATGGAGGCTGATGATAGCAACAATGTAAAAGGCATGTACTGAAATACACATGTGCACTGTTTAATAGACAACTCCTTCAGGAGCGTGGCCCTTAACTTAAAACTACACACACACACACACACACACACACACAGACACACACAGCCTAATTGTTTTTGTGCACTTTATAAATGTTGGTGGAATCTAGATGCTATGGACTCGATTTTGCAGTGTTTTTAACACTTTGTTTTTTTTTTTTTTTTTACTTAACTTTTTTTTTTTACGTAACACGGCGTAACAGGACACCTGTCCGACGGCCTCTGCAGTCTTAAATTCAACCTCAGGGTAGAAAAGTTTACAAATCCTCCATTAAGTTGCATTCTGAGTCATTTGTTATACTGTGCTATTGGCCCATATGTAGATAATGGAGTCCGCCTGGAATCAAACAAACAGACACTTTGGTGGTAATAGAACACTTGCTCCCTTCATCTCTCCAATATGGACATGCAGGACTGCAACAGGCTCCCTGGACATGTTTCACTTCAAGGTCACTCAGGCAGGAGAGCCATGTAAGAAGAGAAAGAGCTTTGACAACAAGGGCTGTGGTTTGGCCTCCTTGGTGGTGTAGTGCTGGTGTTTGATGCAGTGCAGATGAGAAAGCGTGGTTCTCTCTCACACACACACTACCCAGGGCTGGATGGGGCTTCCTAGCGTCGCTCTCTTTTTCAGCTGTCCCAGGTGTCTTTGTTGTGTCCTTGCAAAAAGCACACTTGATTCATTCAATATAATGCCTGATCAAATGGCTGTTGTTTTTTTTTTCTGCTTGGATATAACATATAACGCTGAAGGGGCAGGTGCGCAGCAGATAAGGAACAGGACAGGACAGAGCAGGACAGACAGTCTCCACCCCCACAGTGCCCCCAGCCAATCCCTGTAGCCTGCACCAAAGGAGGCACAGATCATTCCTTAGCAACAGTCTGCTTGGTTGCTCCTCCTTGATAGTAATTGTTGCCACAATCAGCTTCTGGATGAAATGCATGCCATCCTACACCGTGGCTCAGAGTTATTTATTAAGACCAGGACAATCCTTTCCTCGCCCAGTCCTTGTCAAGTGGAAGATTTTATTCACATGCATTCCCAGGGCTGGGTGAGAGCTGGACATGCAGTGTGTTGTCCAGTCTGATTCCTGCAGGCACAGCATTGCTCTCAGTGCAGTCTCCCTGTCCTCTGGTTTACAGTGGCGGAATGACATCATAAGGCCTTGAATCAGCTGCAGATCAAAAACGTCGTAGTCATTTCAATCAATCAGGTCCTCAGCAGGTTCTTGATACACGCTGCAATACGAAATCGCTTTGCCCATGTCAGTTAAAGGAGAAACTTATTATGGATGTGATCACATGTTAAGAAAAGAGTGGAAAAAAACCCTGAGCTTTTCTAATTTAATAAATAATGCCTGCAGAATAGTAATACATCCGAGGAGAAATGTGATTGGATTTTCTCTGCGACCTTCGCTTCCTGGTTTCCCTGGGGTCCTGATTCTGAGAAAAAAGGAATAAATGGCTTGGTGAATTTCCTTTGTCCTCCTGGAATCACTTTTACATAAATATGCTTCAAAAAAGAAATGCTGTATTATTAATTCCATGTGTGTTAGCATGTAATGATTTAAGACAAGGTTCCAAACTGCTGCCTTGCAGGTTTTTAGAGATTAAAAGGTTTTCAAGGCAAGATTTACAGGATCCATATGGTGTTTCTGTAATCATATGTTAATATATATTTATACACACTGATCAGCCAGAACATTCAAACCACCTGCCTAATATTGTGTTTGTCCATCTTGTGCCATCAAAATAGCTCATGGACTCCATAAGACCTCTGAAGGTGTCCTGTGGTATCTGGCACCAGTATGTTAACAGCAGATCTTTTACATACTGTAAGTTGTGAGGTGGGGCTTCTACAAATCGGCCATGTTTGTCCAGTACACCCCGCAGATGCAGGATCAGACTGAGATACGGGGTATCCAGAGGCCAAGTTAACCTCTTGAACTCTGTCATGTTTCTCAAATGTTTCTCATATTTTCTCCTGAAAGAGGCCACGAGTGTTATGGAATATCGTTGTCATGAAAGATATCATTAGGAAGGTGGTACTTGTTAAAGTAACATCCACTTTAATGCTGCAAGGTTCCCCAGTATTGGTGAGATGGAACTTGGACAACATGAACTTTTACATTGTGCTTTCCTTGTGAGTAATTGTGTGTGTGTGTGTGTGTGTGTGTGTGTGTGTGTCCGTCCATACCACTGAGATCCTTCAGCACTGACCCAATTTTCTACTTTTCCCATAAGTTAGCAGATGGAGAAAGCTTTGGGAACAATTAATTAATGTGAATTAGAGACATTAATTAGAACAGAAACGTCGAGGAACTCATTAGTCTGATATGGATAACATAGCCATGGAGAACAAGGCAGTTGAACTCTTGATGATAAACAGTGTGTTGTGTTAGTGGAGAGGGGGAAAACATTCCCATTCCGGCTTAATTGAGTGAGTAGAGGACCCACTTTAGTCACTAAAACAATCTGTAATTACTTCATGCATTTTTCACACTTAAATTAGAGCGCCACTGATTTTGCCCGCATTTATGTCATTAGTTCAGCAAATGAATATGAATATGAATTTAGACAGTGCTGGTGATAAGTAGTTAGGACTTCACAGCTTCCTTGCTGGTGCTAGCTAAATGATTCATACGTTTCAGGATGATGCTGTGTGTGACATGAACACATGCTAATCCTTACAAACGAGAAGCGAAGGAGGCCAGGGCGCTCTGCTGATGTCAGAGCGGTGTGCTGGGTCCATGCTTTGCTCTTTTGAGCCCAGGACTAATGAAATTAGCTTTTTTTCTGTACTGTTCATTTTGCAGGTGAAACTGGGCACTAGGGTTGCAACGGTATGAGATTTTCATGGTCTGATAACCGTCTCAGGAAATACCACGGTATCACGGTTATCACGGTATCACAGTTAGTTTGTATATTATTAAAAGATACACTGACCCTTAATGAAATTGCAACAAAAGTTTTTTTTTGTTCAATGAACTATTTATTGTAGAAACCTGGAACTATTTTATACAAAATTAGGTTTTGTAGGTAGGTGGCGAACGAAAGTTGTTGGCCGGGGGGCCAACAATACGAGCCTCTTGTAATTCCAGGATGAAACATGAGAGAACGTGAAGACGTTAAGATTGGGCGTTTTGATAATAAACAACCATTAAATAATGTGAATAAAAAAGCAAATTTGAATCATTTCGACTATATGTATAAATATTTAACTTAATTAAGTTTAACGTGCTGGGAAATATTGAAATGGACCTTGAAAGAGACGTACAACTGCCTTAATTCCACCTTGTATAGGTGTTTGAACCCAGTAAACATGACTTTGTTCATTGCGCTGAGGCGAGGCGCACGCGAAGTAACAAATTTTGAGAGGTGCACGACTTTGCGAATCGACAGCTCGCGAGAACCTAGTGCACGGCTAGCCAACGCGATTATGTCATTTCGCGGCTGATTTTAGTTTAGCCTTTTTTTTTGTTATAAAATTTAAGTCTGATGCACTTTCTGCCATTCTCACCGCTGCGTGATGAGTAGCTGAACCGGAGCGGAGTTGCGCATGCGCGGGTCAGTTTCTCCGTAATAAGCAAACGCACACGATATGATAACCGTGCATTTTAATACCGTGGTGTACTGTGAAACCGGTTACCGCTGCAACCCTACTGGGCACGTGTAATGAGTATCATTGTACCCCTCTGTTCATCAGAACATAGACAGGACGTTTGTATGTGTCTGGCATGAAATATCAGTATACTCCAGTTTTCAGTTTTAATAATAATACTTATATATATTATATTATAATATTACTTATATATAAAGATAGAGGTAATACCAATGATATCAAGGCAATGAAAGACAATGCACTGACTGCACACTGTATACTAAGTGGAAGGAGGGGGCTGAGGACTAGTTGAGCATTAGAGCCAGTATCCAGGATGAAACAACCGAGATCCAGGAGAACACCAGGAAGAGTGATGAAGCGCTTAGTGGACATGAACGAGGAGGAACATGAACCATCATGAGAGGATAAACCCCTGTACAATATGTACCGCCCGCGTAAAGGTGGTAGTGGCAAAAACGGAGAAATCCTACCAGTGGCTGGAAAAGCATGGACTGAAAGACAGCAGGACAGAATAACACATTACATTAACTTTAAGGGCTGAAAGAAGAGCTGGAATAGATGTGGAAGGTGAACAGTGGTTCCCGTGGTAATCAGAGCAGTGGGTGCTTTGACCCCCAAACCCCCAAACAGCCGGCAAAGGTGACATGTCATGTTTCTCCCGAAACTTTATGAACTTCACTACAATTCTTTGTAATATCTCTGTGTATCTTACCTAAGTACACTGCAATCACTTACCTATGAGGAGGGCAAATGGGGGGTTTATATAATTCAATGTTGAAGCCATTGACTGATATTACAATGGAATATTGTGACATTTTTATTATTATTATTATTATTATTATTATTATTAATAATAATAATAATAATAATAATAATAATAATAATAATAATAATAATAATAATAATAATAATATTGTTGTTGTTGTTGTTATATAATTGCTTTTGTATACTGTATATAATATGTTATTATTGATATTGTGGATTGTAGTTTCTTAATGCATGTAGTCTGTGCTCAAACATGCATTAGATTTCCACTTTGAAATGTCATTTGATATCTAAATTTGCTTGTCAGTCAAGCGAGCAATCTATCGATATAGTTTATGGTGAATTACATATTTCCACATTAGCTTATGCCATGCAAGCTTCAGCTGAAGCTTGTCTAATTTTAAATGCCAGCTAATCTTAAGAAAAGAGGGAGAAAAATAATTGTAACATATTCATATGCCAGGACAGTTGCATGTCAAATGGATGGAAAGTTTAAGAACAAGAGTCCTGAGCTAATCCGGGAAAGCTCGGACCTCAAATATGCAATGTATTTTCAACACACTTGTGGTTATCAGCAGGTATGCAGTGAGGCCATTACAGGCATGTTCCTGGCTTTGGTGCGCACAGCACCACTGCCATTCCCAGCTTCTTACCAGCTTCTACACAAGGGTGTATCCAAGTCGGTATTTTAATACCACATGGTCATTTTTGCAAAAGCATTGTGGAAATTTTGACTTTACTGGTGTTCAGTCTCTATGTATTTGAACAAGATCCAATATTTTGTTTTACTTTGTTTTTTATCCTAGCCCTTTGGATATTTAACTGATATTTTAAATAAAGACTCCACATAAGAGGCCCAAAAGTAGTTGCAAATAACCTTTATTCTAAACACAGTTATAATATTACATGCTTGTTGTTAAATCCTTTACAACAGGTGACTAAAGTAAACCATGCAACCCATAACCTGTGGTTCACTGTACTTTACTGACTGCACATTCATAAATCCACTGCAGTTCCTGCTCACATCAGTAAAGAACCAGATGCAACTATACAGGTGTACTTTTGAATTACTTTTGTACTTATTCACAAAAAATCTGCTTCTTCTGCTCAATGCTCAGTGTAGTTTTAAAACCAGTGATAATTAAAAGTAGAATGAAATTCCCAATCAGGTTTTAGATTTTCTAATCACTGGCAGTGAATTTAAATAGTTAATTATACAGGTTGTCATCACTCTTGATTTGTAGCTACAGGGACACTATGAAATGGTACCACCCAGACCTCATGGGCTGTGATTTGAATACCTGCTTTAAACATGAACTGTCCAGGCTTTAAAAAGTATGCGTCTCTAGGTTAATGACTTTTTAAAAGCTAATTGGACTCGGGTCTTTCAGTCAACAGGATGAGACGGAGGTGTGTGTTTCAGGTGTCGTGCCCTATAAAAAAAAGTACACTGAGTACAGCGGTAAGCTCTTACAAGAGGAGTTCATGGGAGATATGCTCCAGTCAGGAGAAATCTCAGAGGACCTTATTTTCAAAAGAAGAAACAAAGCTGGAAAATTTTTTGGATATATAAAGCTGGAAAATTTTTCAGAAGCATTTGTAAATGTCAAGGGGACCATTTGTTAACAAGGGCATGCTGTGTCATTTCCACTGTGACACAGTACCCCCGTAGTAGATTTTTACATATCACCACCTTGTGGAGAAGTTAATGCTTTGCTAACTGTGAGTAAGTGAATGAGTGAACAAGTTACAATCCAGTTCCATAAGGTATTCTACAACCTAAAAAAACAACAACAACAGTCAGGACAAAACATGCTGCTCTCCCCTCCGAGTTGGTTGTGAGAGTACAGCATACAATGCTGAAAGAGGTGGTGAAATAGGAAATCTTACCTTGCAGAATTAAACTGGCCAAAGTCTCTATGACCATTATAGGAAAAAATACTGAACAAGAACATGTTCTTGGAAGGTCTCAGAGGAAATCACTGCTGTAGCAGACCAACCAACCACCCAAACAAACAAACAAACAGACAAAAACAATGCTGCACATCTCATGAAAGGTGGTGAGTGAAACCTCGCTGGGCCCCTCGGCCTCCTCTCGGCCCGGGCCAGCACTGAGGGAACAGTGAAGTGGGAGCAGAAGGTCTGTGCAGTGTCCTGTCACCTCAAGTGGAACGCAAGCTGAACAGACGTGACGTAACTATGAACCAGAACATTCTAGAACATACAGGTGCGTTCTAGAATGGCCGACACAAAGCCCCGACCTCAGCTCAGCTGAGATGCTGCATACCGTTTTCACCTGAAGATGCTGATCCTCAGTGAAATATCAATTACTGTTCTGTAAGAAGGACTAAAATTCCTTGTAAGAATCATGTTTAAGTGATAAATACTACTAAATATGAAATGCTACTAAAGATTCAGACTTTTTATGCAGTCTAGATTTCAAATGTTTAAATAGTGTTTTCCGAAATAAGAAGTATGTATGCATGGTATTAGTTTAGACCAATAGTCGTTCCCTTTCCTCCACATTGTCATATTTCTGTGATTCTGGTGCTGAAAGAGAACAAATTGTCCATAAAACATTCAAGGTTTTTTTTTTTTTTTTTTTTTTAAATATAGCCTATTTGTTTATGTAAACTGTAGTCTGGATGTTTTGGACACAGATGTTTTTCGTCTTGTGGTAAACCCTCTGAGGTTATGCTGGAGTATGACACTGCAGACACACTTGACATCCCGCAGAGTGGTTTTTATCTGTTCTACATTTGTAAAAAAAAGTTTTCCTTCATGGCTGAATGTACTCTCCAGTCTCTGAGTAGCTTTGCTGTCCATCAGGTTGTTTGCTATTGCTAAGAACACCATCATCTCCTGCCTCTTAGTCATGTACAGGTTATTTGATTTTAAGATTTGATTGGTTGCATTTCGGCTAGGTCAGTCTGACCTTCTTGAAATCAAACCAGGCCAGGGTGTTTGATACTGTAGAATGACTAAGGGGACAGAGGAGTTGTCATCTTACTTAAATTAAACACGGGCCGTAGTCTTTACAGGCCTCTAAATCCCATGTGTGTAGTTGGTCTGGATTTGTCAAAGCGTTTGGCTACTTTAGACTGAGATGCAGCTAAACTGATTGTCTCTTATGTTTTGTCTTCCTAAATATCAGTCTGAGCTGTGAAATGAAGTCATAATATCCCCCATATATATGCAACCCTCCACTTCACATATTGCTCCTGCTCGTGTGTTTGCACAGACTCGCTCGTGATATTGGTTAGACGTGTGGAGGTCTGCAGAACATCTGCTGCATAAAACCTTCATTGTTCCTGGAACTACTTCGGCTGACAGCACAGAGGACGTGCCCGAGCGTTCGTTTCCATACTGCTCCCTCTTCTCCTTACTTTATCCTCACATTGTGCTTCCAAGCTCCTGATTGTGGGATGCTCGTAACAGGAGTCGGACTTTGGTTTTTCGCTGGATGGAGAAACATACGCATTAAATTACCGAGCACCAGAGCTGAGCATGGCACAGCTCTGTTTTACCCAGACAGTGGAAGCGAATCGGAAAAGCGCCCAAAAGCGCTTGAGCCCAAAGCTTCAGTCGGACCAAATTATTGGATTTCCGTTTGAAACAACAGGCCAGGATGCATGGGGGTCTGACTGAGAGCACGAATGTGTATGCCTCAGATAACTTTCATTTTTAATTTATTTCAAGCTCTTCGAGCTGGCTCATTTTACATGTGGTCTGATGAAAGAGGAATTTCATGAGACATGGCCATCAATCTTAAACCCTTTCTTGTCGTAAAGATAATGTCCTCTGGAAAAAAAAACAGGCACTTTTATAAACACTTCTGTTAGGGTAGAGAACAATTGGTGAATAAGTATCAATTAGCTGATTTACAAATGCAATAGAGAAATGTTAACAGTTAGTTGTAAATGTACAAATTCTGTGACAGTCTATTGAATTCCATTAAAATGTATGGTGACACAAAACCCAAGAGACAATTTTCTTCAGAAGAAATAGGTCACAGATTCAATTACAGTCACTGAAGCATGGACCCAATCTATCATGCCAAATTAAGTGCATTTTAGCAACCTACTTTTCACTCTGAATTTTATGGACACATTTATTCTAGTGGAGGAGATTTCTGGTGAAAATAAATTATTGCCTTTCCCCTTTAATTTATAGCTGTTTTAAATGTTATGCACATTGGAAAATGATTTTCTCCACAGAAAAAGCGGTTAACTCTAGCTTCAGGGTTTTATCTGTCGTGAAAGCAAAAAAAAGGTAAAAAAAAAATAAAATAAATAAAAAATGAGAAACTTGACTTTCTCTTGATTCTCATTATAAGTTTGGGAATTGCTTCGACACCACCACAGTTCAACTGTATCACCTCAGCTGCTCCAACTAAAAATGTGCTTTAAAATATTTGAAATGCAAATCAGTCTGAAGTACAGAGATTTATGTAAATATAACTAATGTATGTAGTACTAAATATTTAAACATTCATGTTACCAAAACAGCACCTCAAGTTAATATATGTTGATTAGTATTAAGCTAATTGACAACACTGCCTGTGATCTAAACAACCTCTTAAGAGAAACTGTAAAATTCACATTTGAGAACTTAATCTCAATTTAAAGATGGTGGTCAGACACTTTTGTTTGAAAGAGGTGTGATTGTTTACCCCTGTTAGCCACATTTTTAATATAAGCAACTCCATTGTAAAGAGTTGAGAGATTTGTAGACCCAAACACGGCTGGATCTCTTGTGTGGGCCCACAACTCCTCGCCTCAATAAAGGCTGTGGTGCATATTGTATTTCACGATGGCCCCACAAGACAACAGGCCCTGTTTTCTCCCTCTCTCACAGTCAGCAGTGCAAAATCCAATCACTCGTCATCATCATCTTGTCATCTAATCTCATCCTATGAGTCCTTTCATTTCCCTTTTGTATTCACTCAAAGGCCGGTTGCCATGGACGTGGCCCACACTGGCTGTCTCCAGGGACCTGAGCTCTTTTGTGTCTCTGGCTTTTTGCTCCGGCACCCACAGTGTCTCCATCTTCATTTTTCTTTCTCATCAAAAGTGAAAGAGCACTCGAGTTAAAGGTTCGCAGAGACAGTGAGCGTCATTGCCAGAACCTCGTCTCACACTTAAATCCCGCCCTTGTTAGCTGGGGCCATGTTTGATCTTAAGCTTGATATTATGCTCTGAAGAAAACCGCATAACGGAGGCCTCAATAATTCATGACAGCAGATTTAGATTTGTGCTTCACCACTCAGAAACTGCAGAATTCCACACTACACATTACACTGCATACTACACCTTACTGATTACACACTACACCTTTCTGATTACACACTACACACTACACCTTACTGATTACACACTACATACTACACCTTACTGATTACATACTACACACTACACTACTTACACACTACATACTACACCTTACTGATTATATACTACACACTACACTACACACTACACCTTACTGACTACATACTACACCTTACTGATTACCAGTGGCGAACCGTACTTACTGGCCATGGGCCTTCACTAGACATAGCCAAATGAAACAATGACTGTGCGTCTTTCACGCCCCCATATTGTGTTTGTAAATACTACAAGTGGACAACGATGGCTGAAAGCCAAACTGAGGAGCTGGTAAAGAAGAGGAAATCCACCTCTGTAATCTGGAATTGGTTCGGATTTTCTTCCACTGACCAAGACCAAACTTCAGCGATATGTAAGGTGTGCAAAGAACATGTGAAAACGTCTGATGCCAGTACAACAAATTTATTCAATCACTTGAGACGTAGGCATCCCAAGGAATATGCCGAAAGTGAAACAATGCGGGCAGCGGGGGCAGCCACCTCACAAGCTGCGGCCTCGGTGGTTTATTCTTTTGCAAGCGACCGTAGCGTGCGACTCCGCAAACCCCCACGAACGGCGGAAGCGTTTATACTTGCCGCATCACATTCTTTGCAGTGTTGTCCGAAACGATATGTGGTCGTATAAAGAAACACCCCTCAAAAACAGGGGAAGGAACATTTACTTGACAAATTTTAATGTTACTTTGTGTTTTAGGTTTGAAAAGTGCTGGAATTTAGGCTAAGTACATTTCACAACAAATAGCTATCTGACTGAACAGTTATCTTGTATTACGTTAACAAATACGAGCCTCTTGTAATTCCAGGACGAAACATGAGAGAACGTGAAGACGTTAAGATTGGGCGTTTTGAAAATAAACAACGATTAAATAATGTGATTAAAAAGCGAATTATTTTGAATCATTTCGACCTTATGTAAAAATATTTAACTTAATTAAGTTTAACGTGCTGGGAAATATTGTATATTTAGTGCAATAGTGCACTTCATCAGTGTCACGTGTGTTGTTTACATTTTTTGTTTACAATGTTTGCACATGGAAAATTGCAATATCATTCATTAAAATCTGCTTAGAAAGAAAGCTTTGTATTATTTTTTTTGGATGGAAGATTGTGATAAAAAAATAAAAATCGTGATTTTATTTAAAAAAAATTGTGATACAATTTTTTCCCAAATCGCACACCCCTACCGTAGTATTAAAAACACGTCCATACCACTGTTGTCATAATCATGTGTACTATGTGCAAGGTACCCTTTCCCGGCTTGTGTTAGAATCTGAAGATGAGGTGTTTTTTCGTTGAATGACCATCTTGAAAATCTTCTTGTTAGCAGTTCGCTGACAATATCCTGCGATTGTACCCTTTCCGCTTGGAAAACCTCACAGTAGTGCTGGCTAGGAGCTAGCTAACTAGCTAGCACACGAGTTAAAAGCTCATGAGGCACCCAACCATGCAGAACTGACGTACGACGACCAGCGAGAATACCCTGAGCACATTGGAGCACACCCCCACGATTCTAATTCGAAATATGATTGGTTGATTAAACTTCCAATCCATAATAAAAGCTCTCTTAATGTAAAAGGCAAGGGTATGCGACAGATAAACAGAAAGTCCTGGGGGAGGCCCTTTCTCTGTTTTACCTCGAAACAACGGTGCAAAATATTCTGATTGGTTTTGATTTTTTCTGATTCCACACTACAAGTTACTGATTCCACACTACACACTACTCCTTGCTGATTACACACTACACCTTACTGATTACACACTACATACTACACCTTACTGATTACATACTACACACTAAACTACATCTTACTGATAACACATTACACTTTACTGATTACAAACTACACACTACACCTTACAGATTACACACTCTACACTACACAGTACACCTTTCTGATTCCACACTACACACTACATTGCACACTACTTCTTACTGGTTACACACTACACTCAACACTACACAGTAGACCTTTCTGATTCAACACTACACTACACACTACACCTTACTGATTCCCCACTACACCTTACTGATTCCGTTCTACACACTACACCTTACTAATTCCACACTACACACTACACCTTACTGATTCCACTCTACACACTACACCTTACTGATACACCTTACCCTACTGAACCCTAGGTTTTACTTCACCATTTTCTCTCCAACAGATTATCAGGCTCCCATATGTTTAAGTGAGTCTTTTTTTATTTGTTGGTTTGTGGAAAACAAATTTAGATTTGTTCTGTAATATTTTGGTTCATGTATTATCTAGGCATCAGTGCAAAACTGAAACTGCTTCCTGGTTCTTGCTAACAATCACCACACCTCAAACATCTCACGTTCAGCAGTGTAGCCGTCTAATGTAAACAGCAGGACAGAGTCTCCGGTCTTCTCTCCTGCAGCCGAGCCATCTCTGCCTTGGCCCAGTTGCATTTTAATGGGCCAGACTTGAGTGGCAAATGGGGACCAACCGTTTGAGTGTTTCCAATACTAATGCAATGCAAATGGAGCACAATAATGTGTTATGAGTAATGTCTGTTTACATATGCATCATGTAATTTGTGTTCAGCTTCCCTTCGCATGCAAAGTGGAACCTGCGTAATTGATTTTGCTCGCTTCATTAAGCACAATTTGTACCTTTGAGCAACTGGAAATGAAAGTTGTTGATTAGTAAAATCTTATTTGGGGGAAACTGCATTTATTTTCCTCCCCCAGACAGATCAGTGAAGCTGTCAGGATACACCAGAATTCATTTCTCAATAGCAGTATCTTTCTGAGCAATGTAATGGTGAAGTGAAGATTAACAGATTCTAGTCTAAGGTAGTACTCTTAATTATTCTGACTTTGGCTTCTAACGTCCTGCATAATGGGGAATAATTAAAGCTATTTCAATTGAAATGATTAATGCCCACATTTGTATTTGAAACAATTGAAACTATTCAAAAACAAACACAAATATATTAGCAATAGTAGAGCTGGACAATTACCTGTTTGCACACTAGGCAGATATAGCAATATGGTTCTGTTAATAACCCATACTACGATATAACTGTGACTTTGTGGTGCTTTAGAAATAGGTTAACAAAAGATGAGGCAGCAGTGCATGTGGCACCCATGGAAAAGGCTTAGGGTGTACCTGCTGAGTGATTTTAAACTGCTATTGTTATTGTCAGTGCTGCTTAGCAAGAGGGAGAGTGGTAACAGAGCATCTTTTAATAGGAAGCCAAATCAATAATGAAAGAGCAGTGGAAGAAAGCCATTCTAAATGGCACACTACAATACTGCATGCTACACTGGAATGGTATACCGCATATGCAATATATATACTGCATGCTCTGCATACTATTCTCAGAGGTAGTATGCCATGTATTTGTTGAGTATGACATGATTGTATTGCATACTACAGTCATGTGACCTGTTACCTCAGAGCATGTGAAAGGTCATGGGCTGCCGTCAGTGGATTGTTTGTGAAACACACACACACACCTGGGGAGACAAAGTTGAGACACACACACACACACACACCTGGGGAGCCAAAGTTGAGAGACAAACACACCTGGGGAGCCACAGTTGAGATGTGGGGCATGACAAAGAAGATCAGAGCATTGGCTGGACATCTCTGAGCCTCCAGTGCTGAGGCAGGTTAGAAAGGGAGAGAGGTAGAGGGAGGGAGAGGGAGAGAGAGAGTATCTGTGTGTGAAAGGGTATCCTCATAGTACGAGTGTGAGATGTGGAAACTCAGCAGTACTCACAGTGCTTGTAACATCTGCTACTCAAGTACAATTTCAGCATATGAGTCTAGAAACCCAAATGTTCTTGTTATTTCTGCATTTTGTCTTCCTTTCGATATAAGGTGGTATGACGCCTGGACTTGAGACTGTTCAGACAGAAATTGTGGCAGATCACTGGAATACATAATGCAGATATGTTGGCTATTTTCATGCCACTGTTTTGCAAAATTATGTGGTCTGTTTAGATCTGGAGGTTAATTGTCTTTCTTCCCTGTGTTTATAGGAGAGGGAGCTTAGAAGCGACACGTTTACAAATCGCTATTCTAATTTTCTCTCCAGGGAGAGCGACTGTGTGAGGGGCATGAAATCTGGTCTCGCAGAGAATGTGTCTGCACGCAAGGTCAAACGACTACAGAAACAAATTAACCACACATCACTTTGGATTAAGCTGACGTGACAGCACGTGACAGAAAGGACCGTCAGAGGACGTGGACGCAAAAACCCTCAACGTATGTGTGCAGAGCGTCTTACGCCATGCTTATATCACTGCAGTTTGCTGTTGTCCGTAGACCTGGGGGTGAAGATGATGGGATGATTCTAATCCCCATTCCGACACCATAATAAAGTCGAGCATAAATGATGGAGCTTTGTGTGTGATGCAGCGTGCAGGTCATGAACTCCTTCCCGTCCTATAGAGCGGCAGCGCTGCACAGATTATGTGGTCTGTGCACTACTGCACATATCCAGTCTGAGGTCTCCTGTATATCCTGCATCACGGTTTCATTAGAATGGCCACCACCTACAAGTCCTATTAGAACCATGCACACCATCTCCTACAAGTTGCTACATCTGTATAGACCACCTCCAGGTTCCATTAGGACCATGCAGACCACCTCCTATGAGTTCCATTACAGCCGTATAGACCACCTGCAATTTCCTTTAGAACTGTACAGACCACCTCCTATGAGTTCTATTAAAACCATAGACACCACATCTTACAAGTTCCATTACACCCATCTAGACCACCTCTGAGCTCCATCAGAAGCATTTGCATTGGTAGTTCTAGGTGCACACTATCTTCTGATAGTGCTCTGATTACTCAATTGTCACTGTGGAAATCTCCTTACTGTTGTACCTGTTAAAATACTGTAAACCTCTTTCAACACACTAGCTAGCTGGAGTTTTACAGCAGGATAAAACAGACAGCAGTGATCAATTCATTCTGATTCTCATTCTGTCCTCATACCCAAATGCACTATTTTCCTCTGTTATTTAAGTAGAGCCCAAACCCCGCTGGGCAGGACTGGACCGTGTGTTCAGCGTGCGTGCAGGAAGCAGAGCCAGGGAGCTGCACAGCATCCGCTGTGGTTCCTCCGCTCTCTGCAAACTCGTCCAGCTTGTGATGGGCTTATTAATTAGCTGCTGAGTGGAGTCAGGTGTGTGAGATTAGGAGAAACATGCAGGGAAATGTGTGGCGTGCAAGTGAGGCATGTCTGGGAGCAGGAGGAGGAGGTGTGGTGGGAGCAGGAGGAGGAGGTGTAGTGGGAGCAGGAGGAGGTGGTGGTGTGGTGGGAGCAGGAGGAGGTGGTGGTGTGGGAGGAGGAGGAGGAGGTGGTGTGGGAGCAGGAGGAGGTGGTGGTGTGGTGGGAGCAGGAGGTGGTGGTGTGGTGGGAGCAGGAGGAGGTGGTGGTGTAGGAGCAGGAGGAGGAGGTGGTGTGGCAGTAGGAGGAGGTGGTGTGGGAGCAGGAGGAGGAGGTGGTGTGGCAGTAGGAGGAGGTGGTGTGGGAGCAGGAGGAGGAGGTGGTGTGGGAGCAGGAGGAGGAGGTGGTGTGGGAGCAGGAGGAGGAGGTGGTGTGGTGGGAGCAGGAGAAGGTGGTGGTGTGGGAGCAGGAGAAGGTGGTGGTGTGGGAGCAGGAGGAGGAGGTGGTGTGGTGGGAGCAGGAGAAGGTGGTGGTGTGGGAGCAGGAGAAGGTGGTGGTGTGGGAGCAGGAGGAGGTGGTGGTGTGGTGGGAGCAGGAGGTGGTGGTGTGAGAGCAGGAGGAGGTGGTGGTGGTGTGGGGCCAGGAGGAGGAGGTGGTGTGGTGGGAGCAGGAGGTGGTGGTGTGGGAGCAGGATGAGGTGGTGGTGTGGGAGCAGGAGGTGGTGGTGGTGTGGGAGCAGGAGGAGGAGGTGGTGTGGGAGTAGGAGGAGGTGGTGTGGTGGGAGCAGGAGAAGGTGGTGGTGTGGGAGTAGGAGGAGGTGGTGGTGTGGGAGTAGGAGGAGGTGGTGTGGTGGGAGCAGGAGGAGGTGGTGTGGTGGGAGCAGGAGGAGGTGGTGTGGTGGGAGTAGGAGGAGGTGGTGTGGTGGGAGCAGGAGGAGGTGGTGTGGTGGGAGCAGGAGGTGGTGGTGGTGTGGGAGCAGGAGGAGGAGGTGGTGTGGGAGCAGGAGGAGGAGGTGGTGTGGGAGTAGGAGGAGGTGGTGTGGTGGGAGCAGGAGAAGGTGGTGGTGTGGGAGCAGGAGGAGGTGGTGGTGTGGGAGCAGGAGAAGGTGGTGGTGTGGTGGGAGCAGGAGGAGGTGGTGGTGTGAGAGCAGGAGGAGGAGGTGGTGTGGGAGCAGGAGGAGGAGGTGGTGTGGGAGCAGGAGAAGGTGGTGGTGTGGGAGCAGGAGGAGGAGGTGGTGTGGGAGCAGGAGGAGGAGGTGGTGTGGGAGCAGGAGAAGGTGGTGGTGTGGGAGCAGGAGGAGGTGGTGGTGTGGGAGCAGGATGAGGTGGTGGTGTGGGAGCAGGAGGAGGAGGTGGTGTGGGAGTAGGAGGAGGTGGTGTGGTGGGAGCAGGAGGTGGTGGTGTGGGACCAGGAGGAGGTGGTGGTGTGGGAGTAGGAGGAGGTAGTGTGGTGGGAGTGGGTCAGCAGCTCCTTCTTCATCACCGAGACATCTGGTGGTTTTATGGCATATTTGTGTTCCTGGAGTCGATTCTTATCACACGGCTCACAAGTCCGGCGCATGTTCTCAGCCCCATCTTGACCCAATGTGTGAGAGTTTTTGCTTCCTGCGTTTGCAAACGATGTTGTAAACAGTGGAATTGTTTATGGTGTAAATAAAACAACTGCAGCCTCAAAACATATTGCAGATTATTTGCGTGTTTGCACATATTACAGATTATTTGCGTGTTTGCACATATTGCAGATTATTTGTGTGTTTGCACATATTACAGATTATTTGCATGTTTGCACATATTGCAGATTATTTGCGTGTTTGCACATATTGCGAACACATTACTGGTCCTATGAGAGGGAGCAAGAGCCCAGTGTCCCTGACAGACTGTAATGATTCGTGCTCACAGCGTCCTGAATCTGGGGCGGTTAAATGAGCAAACATTCTAAAACATGATCGCCTACTCAGCAACTGGTGCAAAACCAGAAACTAATTAAGAGATTTCTTACACTCCGATCACTACCACATGCAGCTAGCCACTAGAATATGAAGCATGTGCCATGACCTTTAGTAACCTTTAATAGCAAGTCTACACTGCTAGTGCTAGTCATTAGAAGTCATGGGCTACGTTTGAAATAGCCTACTACATACTGTATACAGCATACTTGTCCCGGTAGTAGTACGCTGTATTTAGCATGCGACAAACGCAAACTGGGTGAATCACACAAACGTATGAGGGCTCCTGCACTTGGGAAGGTTTTTCTGCCATTGTTGCATTATGGGATGCAATACACCACAGTGGTAGCTCTAATCGCGTACTGGAATATTTGGCCAAAGTGATTCGGCACTCTTTTGCATACTGGAAAAATTCATTTTGGTGACATATTGCATACTGAGTCACGGGTAGGTCAGTATTCATAGTTGAACACAGCTGTTACTAGTGATTTCAGGATGACCTTATATCTGCATAATTGTCCACTTTTATCTATTATTCATTATTATTAATGTTATTGGTATTAACATTTTTGTTAATAACATCTTTGTTTACAGTCCAGTCCATATTCAGTTAATCACAGGACATTATAGAGATGCTGTGACATTAATGTATGGAGTACAAGGAGATGTGTTTTTCTTGACAGACTTGATCTATTGGGACATAAGGAATTTTAATACCTTCCCCAACGCACACATGCATGCACACATACAAATTTATACTCTCCACACACACACGCACACACACACACACACACACACACACACACACACACGCACGCACACACGCACGCACACACATGCATGCATGCACGCACCAGCGCGCGTGCGCACACACACACACACACACACACACACACACACACACACACACAGAAGAGCACCATCTTTGCAGGGATTTAATGGTCTCATGAACATTGGCTGGGGTCATGTGTAGGTCATAGCCAATTTATCTCAGCAAGATAACTGAACACTCACACACACACACACACACACACACACACACACACACACACACAAAGTAAACAGCTATACTGCTTTAACCCCTGTACTCTGTGTCTTTGTAGGAATGTGAGTGTGTTTTCCTGTTCCTCTCTGTTCAGTGTTTGAAGCTGTAGGAGATCCTTGTTCTGCTGGTCACCACGGCTGGGAGAAAAGGCTCTTTTCAGCAAGTCCCTTCTCATATTTCTCTCCCTCTCTTTTTCTCTCTCGTGTGTGGTTGTGCTTACATACACACACACACACACACACACACACACACACACACACACACACACACACACACACACACATGTGCACATGTCTTGCTCATGCGTTGATTCTCCCTTCTCTGTGTGAAAGCACAGAAGAAACGAAACCCATGGGACCTTCTCAATCCTCTGTAAATTACTGTGGCTATGAAGTCACTTCTTACAACAGGAGAGCTGTGATGTCAGGAATGAGTATGCATGGAGGGGGGGGGGGTGTTTCCCCCCTTGGAATTAAGCATCACAGCTTGAGCAGTAATGCAGAGACTTGGTGCCGTTAATCTACAGTCTAGCTTATCATTTGATCACACCATTGCTCTTACAGTGTCTTACTACAAGAGGCTAAATGAGATGTTACTACCACAGCATAATTCATAAAGCTCTTCTCTACATATAAATGTTTAGATGCATTGTAAGATATAAATAACAAGCTGCTGTCTTTATGAAGGGAAAATGTAAGAATGTTAAGTGAAACAAACAAAAACATTTCTAAATATGCTTCATATCACATTTAGATGTCTCTCTTGTACAAGACATGGAAGATATGCTATGTGTTATTTATTAATTTAGATATTTTGTTTTAGTTTTGTGGTTTTTTTTTGTCGTTGTTTTTTTTTTTTTTTGAGGAACACGGTGTGGTGGTTTCCTTTATCTTTGTCCGTCGTCAGTGGTGGACAATCGTGTGTTTGTTTCAATGTTATCTAGCAGACAGCATGGCCATTCTGTAAGTCTTATCTGAGTCTGGAGCCCTGCCAAGCACAGATAGCTCCAAAATGGAATTACATGATATAGTAATTGTGTTCCAAGAACTTCATCTGCTGCACAGCCATATGTAAATATAAACTGGCACGTAGAAGAGGTGCCTGGTATGCGGGTTTGTTCTGTTGCCTCTTGCAATAATGGGGCCCATTCAACATGTAGCAACATGAAGACCAGGCAGGTGGACAGAACGAGAAAGAGAGAGGAAGAGAGAGGGGGAGAGATAGAGAGAGTGAGAGGAACATAGAGGGGGGGAGAGGGGGGAGAGAGAGGGGGAGAGATAGAGAGAGTGAGAGGAAGATAGAGGGGGAGAG
Source organism: Brachyhypopomus gauderio (assembly GCF_052324685.1). Lineage (NCBI taxonomy): Eukaryota > Metazoa > Chordata > Actinopteri > Gymnotiformes > Hypopomidae > Brachyhypopomus > Brachyhypopomus gauderio. The sequence goes on along the minus strand of NC_135211.1, from coordinate 17,074,356 downwards.
AGGGGGGAGAGGGGGAAGAGATATAGAGAGAGTGAGAGGAAGAGAGAGGGGGAGAAAGATAGAGAGAGTGTGAGAGGAAAAGAGAGAGAGAGGAAGAGAGTGAGCTTTTCTCCCTGTGTTTCTGTTGCTGTGACTGTTGAGCACCTTTCTATTCTCTCAATGCATCACCCATCTGTGAAATGCCAAGTAAATTATATGTAATGCCTTCCGTTTGGACGCAGCCTTCATTATGGCTTTCGAAAGCCAATGAGGGATGGCAAATATTTCAGCTGCAAATTTAATGAAGCCATAGTGTTCATTGTTTATGTCCTAGAGATATGGTTTGCCTTGGTCATTCAGTGACAGGAAGTAGTGCTACTGTTGGGTTTTCTCTGAAAAGCTTTGCTCCATGGACTCCAGTTAAAAAATGGTTATAGAATTTGTTACAATGAATATGAATAGTTTGTGTGTGTGTGTGTCTGTTTATTTATGTGCATTTATATAGTCCCAAACTCACCCTATCTCATCTTATCTCAAGTACAACATGCGGTGACCTTTGATTTTCCTTTGATTTCATTTTCAGTGGAACCATGGTGGTCACTGGGTGTTGACAACAGTAGCCAGTCTCCCCATCATGCCTCGCTAAAGAACAGGGGATGTGCCCTGGAGTATTTCCATTACTATGAGTGGAGTATGATTCCACTGACTATGACTAGAGTATGCGTCCATGACTATGACTGAAGTATGGTTCCATGACTATGACTGGAGTATGTTTTCATGACTATGACTTCAGTACGTTTCCCCAGACTATTGCTGGTAATGCATATGAGTAGCTCTGGTCCTAACAGCCACACTGAGTAACAATGTGGAAAGGCAACGCACAATCGCACACCTGTTTGGGGGGCCTTACACTTGATCATTTCTGTGGCTAAACTATATCACTAGATCACTAGATCACTTCTTTGTGCACACAGCACTGCTGTTTCTTTGTATTATTTGTTTGTTTGCGTCACAACATGTGCATTTTACAATACAAGGCAAAAGTGCCTTGCCTGAAGAGATGTGGAGGAAAGCCAGCCCGTGCGCTTAAAGATGCCATTCTGATTTATGATGAGCAAAACATTATGGAGCTTATAAAGAACATTAGCTCTCTATCAGTCTTTACTGTGACCCCAATGCAGCTGCATACATATTCAAACTGAAGCTCCTTTTGTGTACAAACAGCCCTGAAACTGTCTTATTCATTGAGCTGTTTTCCACATAAAGTAATCAGCCTCTCTTCTTTTGGCAGCATTCTACACTAACAATTAATTAATATGCCACGCTATCTCCCAGTGCTGTGATAGTGATTATAATAATTGAGGCTGGTTTTTGTTCAGATTCCGAGTTGTTCTTGGGCTCCATCTGACATGCTGCAACAGTGCCATCTAGTGAGACCAGCCTGAACTACACAAAATAGATCGCTCAGTTCCAACATTTTGCTAGTTTTATATACTTGCCCCCACCACACACACATGAATAAATGTATGAGGGTTTGTGACTTAGAGTGTAATTAAGATCTGATATGTGGTTAGAAACTACAGTGTAAGCACTTTGCTGCTTTCATGTTGCCATGTTATTATTGGAATGCAATCGATCAAAACATGGAGATCTCATATCAGCACGCACACACACATTATTGATTCCTCTCAAACTTTTTTTTGTTTGTTTATTTTTTAAGTATTGGCTGTGCTGTATATCAGGGTTCTGATACACAAGACGAAAGGAATTTTACCATGCACACTAACACAGAATAATAGTAAACAAGGTAGGTCAGATAGATAGATAGATAGATAGATAGATAGATAGATAGATAGATAGATAGATAGATAGATAGATAGATAGACAGACAGACAGACAGACAGACAGACAGATAGATAGATAGATAGATAGATAGATAGATAGATAGATAGATAGATAGATAGATAGATAGATAGATAGATAGATAGATAGATAGATAGATAGATAGATAGATAGATAGATATATTTGTATTTGTGACTGTAATTGATTTCAATGATTGGTTAGAAAATGAATTTAAGGCTGTTAGATAGTATGTAATGGTTAATTCACCATCTTTAGAGTAGCAGAATAATATAGTTCATACAATGTACTCATTAGTTTCCTGTATTGTTATGGTGTGACAAACAAAAACAGCTTTGTTTTGAGTCTTCCAGATAATAGAATAATCTAGTTTTAGAGATGTTTTGCTACTGATCTGAGGAGCTTCATTGTATTCAGTGGGAGGCTGTCAGAAACATGACTTTTAGCAGAGCCATTTCATTCTCTATGACTCAACCAACTTCATTGTGCAAGCATGCAAACAATCAATCAAACAAGCATGCAAACCATCAAATGACATCTCAATTTCTCCCCATCTCTCTGTTAAAATGTAATGTCTCTTAACCTGACATTTGTATACAAGACAATTCATTTAAGGAACCCAGAGTGGTCCAAACACATTATTGATTAGACTTTTAAAAGCCTCATTGTTTCGCAGCATGAGCAGGGACTGGAAGCACAATTGCCCATGTTAGCGTGAAATGCAGCTAGCCCCACCTAGTGGATGAATATTGGAAATGCATCAAACAAGTATATGACTCATGTAATAAATGTACTTTAGGGACTGCATGAATCCAAATCTCTCAACCCTACTAAACTCTTAACCCTGAACCCAGAGCTGAGGAAATTGATATCTTCCACCTTAAAGACATTTAATTAATGTACATACAGACTCTGCCTTGCCCACACTTCCATATGTATGGACTCCATAGTCAAACACACCTTGTTGAAAAAAATGTCTAAAATTCTTGAAAAGGCATTATAATTGCATCCATCTGTGTAAGCATCGTCTGAGCACCAAATATGGTGAACTCGACAGTATTTCTTCCAGTAGAACTCTAGCCTTTCAAACCAGTGGCTTTGATCAAGTGAAATGACCTGTATTGGTTAGTACTGTTATTGAAGTACATCTGTATCAATGTTGCGTCTGCCTCTGTGAAATACACGTTAGTATCTCATTTACTGGCCTCGTTCTGAATCAAATTAATTCTCTTATTATTTTTTTCAAATGCATTTACTCAAGAGCCCATCAGTGTAGGCGAGACAGAGAAAACAGCTGCATTCACTTTTGCAGACAAGCCTCCTCCATTAATAATTAAGCCGCCTTCTTCACTCGACCCTTGTAACAAGCTGAGGCTTTCTGCATGGCAGCTACAGTGATGCATCAGAGGCTGCTTTAACACGCTCTCCTCGCTCATGAATCTTTAAACATGCGTGTAAACTGCTTGTACGCCATCAGTCATCCGTGAGACATCGCAGGTGACTGTAGAGGGAGCTTGTGGTGCTTGTGGTGATGTGTGAGATAAAACACACATCTGCTCAAGAGGTGGGGAGACATTATCCCGTGAATATGAACAGAAATAGCGTGACTTACATAGACGTTGTGAAATTTGCATCTTGGTATTAATACTTAAGTGCAACATCAATTAACAATACTAAAGAAAAAAACTGAAGAGTGGAACTTACAATTATTCTAAAATCCCTAAACGTTGTTAAGGATATATGCCTGATATACAACTCATTCGATCTCAGTTCACAATGTGTAGATTAAATGTGCTGTAAGGTGGTGGTGTGCTTAGAATTCTTCAGATTCCCTAAAGACTAAATGATATAGATGGTCTTAAGTCTTATTTTTAATACATCTAGTTGTATCTAGGTTCAGGTTTAATCTGTGCTTGTGAAAGCAGCACTTAGGTTTGTGCAGGCTAATTAAACCGTTATATGTTTGTCTAACATAACAGGACTTCAAGCTGATACAGTCATTCTATGGCGCTACAATGACGTAACATATGATGGTTAATCAAGACACAAGTTTAAGTGAGTCCTTTCTAAATTGTTAGAGTAAGCGATTGGCGCCCCCGTGTGGTTTGAAATATAAACTACTGGCTGAAATATAAACTTAAATTGGCATTTATAAAATTCATCTACCGAATTTTATATGATGGAATAGCATTGTCATTATTGATTAGATTGTTATTGATTATATTGATTTTGTATCTACTGACACTTCTAATTGTTGTATGAAGGCCTGTGTTTGAAATTAAGCTGGTTCCGTGGTGACCTTTTATCTAGGCAAGCTGTATGTGACAATATCAGGAATGAACAGATATAATAGAGGAAAATGGTGTAAAATCTCTCCATCTCCATGAAATAGGGAGCATACACATGAACATGTCAAGATTCAATAGATTCAGCAACGTGATGTTCATATTCCCAGCAGCCATGTGTGATTTTCATTTATATTTATAGTAATTATATCTCATTATTTTTATAAAGCCAAGAAAGGTGCATTGACAAAGCACTGAAGAAGCAGTCTTCTTGATGGTAGCAAGTTTGATGTCCACACGCGGCACACAAATGAGCTAAGCAGTCTGTCTCTAAGTGGTGAAGTCTTTGTTGTCCAAAATGACACAGGCTTCTCTGTGGATTTTTGCAAGCTAGTACGGGTTTTCTGATCTATTATAACTAGTAATGGAACTTTTGGTTTAGCAGAACAGAATATCTAGTAACAGTTTGGGTTGCGTCCGAGCACAGTTCTCTGATTGATTGAAACCTCACTCAGCCAGTAGCACTCTAAAGACGTCCCAGCAACATATGCATTAAAGCCCCGGACCATTCAAGATTCCACAGGCAGGTGCCATCAACACTGGCCCCGCCCCCTGCTCTCTGGTCCAATCATCTGAACAGCTGACCTCTCCAATGTATAGATATTTACATTTCCGGTCTCTTCTCTCACAAGACCGGGCGGATGCGGGCGATGGGGAGCGGTCTGCAGCTGCTGCTACTGTAGACATGCTGCGATTATTTGTGCCTTAATTGGCAGAAGACGAGAGTGTGTGTCACCAGGAAGACTGCATGCCCACCTGAGATGGCGTAGCGCGCCAGGAAAACCCTGCGGCGGCGGCAGCGGCTCTGAGTGTTTGGGACCTACTGACATGCAGTTGCTGTAAACTGAGCCAATTCAGTAGCAGGACACGAGCAGACTTCTGAGCCAACACAAACACGTGTAGATGTTCTCAGCAGGGTTGGGATGGGAGGGGTGGGGGAGTACTGCTCACAACACACACACACACACACGCACACACACACACACACACACACACACCCCACCCACAAAAAATAAGTCTAAACGAACCCTGTCACTGATACCTGCTACTGGGTAACGATGACTTTTAATATTTTTGGACAAAATGGTGAATGACCATTCGCAAACCTAAAATGTATCGGCTGTAAGATGTTTTGTGTATGTGTGTGTGTGCGCGTGCGTGCGTGCATGTAAAGCCACTCAATCTCGGGTGAATATTTGCTGTTTTAGACTAATTAAAAATGATGACTTTCTTACGTATCTGTGAGTAGATCAACAAGTTTTATTCATGTCCGTAAACATTTTGAACAAATTTTGTTCATGCCCTTTAGAAATAGAGTTTCCGCTTCATATGAACCTGTTAGAGACGTACGGTCACTCAACCATCGCTCCACAGATCCCGTCTGTGGCACCCTAGTTGTGTGTTTGGAGAAAGAAAAATTATCTCATTTAATTCAGTAGACAAAAACGGACAGAATGATGCAGAAGTCCCGATGCTAGGCTAATGATAAAGACGAACCGCAGTTGATAAAGAAAATTATAATTTAACTTACAACGGCATGCTAGCTGCAGGTTAGCTGTAAGATTGTATTGGTATTTACTCCGTGAAAAAAGTTAAGCGTTTGTTTTACCATCGCCGTTTAAAGTAAGAAAGTGCAGTGGTTGTGTATCGGATAGTCATATATTTCAGCAAATAAAACATTGATGCTGCCTTTAGAGCTGCCATCCCTCTTACTACAGACAATGGCACTTTGCCGGTAATTTGTTTCAGCAAAGATGTATGACATTGTAAATATTTAAAATCAAATTTGGCAAAAAGACAGAGACGAATGTCTCACCCCGGGGACTGTGAAGGAAAACTCTCTCTCTCTCTCTCTCTCTCTCTCTCTCTCTCTCTCTCTCTCTCTCTCTCTCTCTCTCTCTCTCTCTCTCTCTCTCCCTCTCTCTCCACCTCTAGGTGGCAGCAGTGGTTCGATTCTAGTATCAGTAGCACAAGCGGACAGCAGTCAGTTCTGGGATGCTCCCCAATAAGAGGGGTAGTAACCCGAATGAGAGGAGAGGCGTGGGGGCAGTTGGCCAACACGTCCTACCCAGTTGCTCTCTCCTCTGCCAGCTCTCTGTTTGTTTAGTGCTGCTGCAGGGAGATGAAGTTAGACACAGATGTGAGCAAACAGAGGCCTCGCAGAACCTGGGATCAGGACTGTCCACTAATCCCGTATGTCCCATCCACAGTCATACAGGTAGTCTGGGGTCCACGCTGGCTGGCTGCTGCTCTGGTTAACATGTAAGGAACACATTTTGAAAATTTGCACATGGTTCAAATGTTAAAAATCACATGAACTTGTTTCGAAAGTTGCATATAACCTATTTTCTGTTTATTTTGTTGATAATAGGGGGCATGCAGATAAATAGCCTGTAATGATAAATAAATAGTCCATTACGATAAATAAATAGCCCATTATAATAAATAAATAGCCCATTATGATAAGCAGGGTGTGAATGAATTTCCCCATGTCTTTCCTAACAGGTGGCTGCTGTGTTTCACATCACCTGCGCAATCAATCCTTTCCTTTTGGGATGAGTTCATGTAAACGTTGGACATTATGATTAAACTCGAGTCTGTGCGTGCTTGTTCCCAGGGGGGGAGCGGGCGAGGGCGGCTGCCCGGGTTGACGTATGACTACGGGTCTGCTTCCCCATCCGTCTGAGGCCTGCTCTGGCTGGAAGGGTTGGGGCCTTGTCCCTGGCCTGCTCTGACAAATCACCTGTGTTTGGATGGTAGATAATGGTGGATATGAGTAATGTGTGTGTGGGCACCTGAGGAGCAGTGTACACATCACAGGAACTCTGGCTCTTAGGGACCAGGACACACATCTCTATAGGAAGGAGAAGCCACTAGTAGACTGGGAAGAATAAGACTGTTATAAATCATAATATTACTCTGTGTGTGTGTGTGTGTGTGTGTGCCTGCCTTCGTGAGTGTCTGTGTGTGCTCTTCTGTCTTTTAATTAGAATGTGGTGTGCATGTGTGTGTTTAGTTGTGAGGAATGCACTCCTCTGTGGCGAGTTCCTTCTTTAATTTTTAATGTACGACAACAGGTTTGTTTTCAGCTGCTGAGCTGAGTGTGTTAGTTTGACAAAACGTGAAGACACTGAACAACCTCCCACCTTCGTCATCATATGCTTATTTATTTAAACAAGCATTAAAACATTCTTTCAGCGTCCATAACTTTAACATGAAACAATGTCCATAGTCAAGCTGGTGTTTAATTATCAGTAGTGACCTGTCCACCAGGGGGCGCAACCCTGTAAACAAAATCAACCATGTATCATGCATGAAACAAGGGCAGCCCCAGCAAGATTAAATAGTTCCATCATGTGTTGACTATTTGGTAAACAACTGTGGAGGGCAGGGGTGCTACACGCTCTGCACCCCGGGAATGCATGCACTGTACTCAGGCAGAAGACTTCCCTCTGTCCCTGTAATTAGGCCCAGGTTCGGATGTCCATCTGGAACATGCTGGAGACATTACGCTCCTGTGATGTGGTGGCCATGTTGTGTAAGGCCTTTTGGTTAAGGCTGCATTTACACCTCTCGCTGGAGATGATTCAGGAAGTCTCCGTTCACGGATTTGTGTTTCTTCTTCTACAGCTTGTCTTGAAGATGGATGAAATTCTTTGGATCTTGAACAAGTGTGTGTGTGTGTGTGTGTGTGTGTGTGTGTGTGCGTATATGCACATGTGTATGTATGTATGTGTGTGTATATGTATTTCTGAGTGACTGATTAAAAAGTTCAACCTGAAAGCTGAAGCTGAACTTTGAACTTTGAGCATGATGGCAAGTTACCGGCAAGTCAAAGTCCAAGTGATCCTATTTACCCCAAAAGTCCTGAAGAGCACAGTTAGTGAAGGTATGTGTGAGCTAAAGTCGGTGTAGTGCCTGAGCCTTGTCTAATCACATGACTATAGGCCATGCTGATATCAGTGATGATGACTGCGGCCTCTGGCACATTGAGTCAGTTTAATTTGTCATGTCTAAATGGTAGTGAACTTCCCCCTCTTAGCCTGTGATGAACTTTCTTGACCAAGCACACACACATACACACACACACAAACACCCTCTTCACTCTGAATGCATGGTGCAATCAGTCATTTATTCTTACTTAGATAAAATCTGTGCTACAGAGAGCACACACTCTCAGATGACCTCGTCTCGGAGACGAAAACGCTTTATTAGGGCAGTTTGTGACACAGGACACAGGAAATTGATGCCAGACTTGATAGTTTCCTGACCTCACAGTGACCTTCTTAGTGGTGTGTGTGTGTGTACAAGTGGTGCATCAACCACCCTTATTCTCATTCTGTGATTTGTGGTTTGAGAACTTCCAGCATGTCTGCAGTTGCACTGCTTAGATTCCAGGCCCATGAAAACATTGTGTTCTTCAGCTCCTGGACCAAACACAGAGGCACTTGTGAAGGAAACAAGAAACAAATAAATAAATTGCCCTTGTCGGTCACTGATGGCAGCTACTTATTCCCTACTTAAACAAATAAAGGAGTACACACTGGTGTAATGATTGGACTGCCAGACCATTTGGGGCAGGAGCAGAGTGGGGCAGGAGTGGAGTGGGGCAGGAGCGGAGTGGGGCAGGGGCGGAGTGGGGCAGGAGCGGAGTGGGGCAGGGGCGGAGTGGGGCAGGGGCGGAGTGGGGCAGGGGCGGAGTGGGGCAGGGGCGGAGTGGGGCAGGAGCGGAGTGGGGCAGGGGCGGAGTGGGGCAGGGGCGGAGTGGGGCAGGGGCGGAGTGGGGCAGGGGCGGAGTGGGGCAGGGGCGGAGTGGGGCAGGAGCGGAGTGGGGCAGGGACGGAGTGGGGCAGGAGTGGAGTGGGGGTGCCTGCTCTTTCTGCACACGTGCTGCTCATGGCCAGGACTTGTGTAAATACGAGAAGTCAACACCAGGTCACTGACATCACACACCATTAAAGATCCCGCTCAGCTGGTGTGGCACCCTCACTCAACAAACATCCTTTTAGCTATTCTGCCTTTAATTACATTGAGGTGCAAGACAGGCCAGCTAGGACAGAGCCCTCTCCAGCCCAAACAGAGTAATGCTCTTTGATGAACACTCACCACCTCTTACCCTCACTCACTATGAAGACCGTCTGTCTGATTTGAATGTAAGATACTTATTTTAGGTTATTTGTTACCTGGAGTGTACTGTACGAGTTTGAAGCTCTTCTTTTTACTAACTTATGCAGCATGAAAGGAGAGAGAGAGAAGAAGAAGAAGAAGAAAGGGAGCTTTTAAAACAAGCCGAGCTTCCTGCTGCTCTGAGCCGTGCACATCTCTCCTCTTATCTTAATAAGTAATGAGACTGCCATGAGCTGACAATGAAGTATTTTGAAAATAGTTGTAATGTATAGTGGGTAAAGGGGCGGCCAGGCATTGATGTATAGCTCAAACAGGGCTGGAAACAAGTGAAATATTAATGGCCCGTTTCCCCTCCCAGTTAATGTGGGACTTACCTGATTGCTGTGGGGGATGGGACTGATGGAGGAGAGAGAGAGAGAGAGAGAGAGAGAGAGAGAGAGAGAGTGCATGTGTGTGTGTGAGCACACATGCATGTGTTTGCTTGTATGTGTGTTTGAGGTGGCCATGGTGGGTTGTAAGGTGAAGTTGAGTAGCTTCATGAGAAGGGTTACTTACCTGTGTGTGTGTGTGTGTGTGTGTGTGTGTGTGTGTGTGTGTGTGTGTGTGTGTGTGTGAGTCATGCTAGCTGATCTGTGCCTGTGTCTCTTTGTTGATCACACTCTGTCCTGCTCTCTGTAATAAGGCACAAAGCTATAAACCAGTGACCCAGCATCTAACACTGGCTGCTCACCTTTATGTGTTCAATTGGTACAAAAGTACAAAATACTTTTGTAGATAATAGTGTTTTTTATGAAACTAAAAAACTAAAATCAACAGTATATTACTTATATTATGACATACTAAATATGACCTATAAGCAATATAACCTTCAGGATTGTTTAAGATTTTTACATGCTATAACATCCATGTAAGATCCAAGTGCCATGACGTGAATCTTTCTGGTAGTGTGATAAAGATTTTGCCAGGTGCATCAAGGTTCCAGAGTTGCGTCTAATGACAGTGGATGTGCAGACAACCCTTCACAGTGACGGATGTGAGCTCCAGTGGTGGAGGTGAACTCCAGTGGTGGAGGTGAACTCCAGTGGTGGAGGTGGGTTCTACTTATACTACATGTGTGCTTGGAAGTTGGGTGGCACAACACAGGACTCCCTGTTTGGGGGGGGGGGGTCATTTCAGACTCTGCAAGGTGTTTAGGTGTACAAGAGACTGTTGTTTTGTAGTCTGTATGTTTAGAGGAATGGAAGACAGACTGTTGTCCATACAGAACAAGAGAGGAGTGGAGGTAGAGCAGCACTGATTTTGCTCTGGATCAACATTAGTCTCTGGCTCCCTGTTGTCACTGTGTCCTAATTGACAGAGTGCTTTTCCGGATCTCTTGATGGTCCTGAGGTAAAGTTTACCATGAGGTAAAATTGTAGGCCTAGCGAATTGGTATACCAGAAACATTGCGATTTTTTATTTCTTAGTAAATTGATATTGTTTTCTTTGTAAAGTGCTATTTTCAGTCTAAGGTTGTGAACTATGTGTGTGATCTTGAACACTTAGCATAGTTCTGAATGTTCGGAATTAGACGTCAATGTAACCACAGGGGGGCAGCAGTGTGATGAGAATTCATCCACTGTTCGTAGGTAATGTCGTCTCACAGGACTGCCGCATTTAAGGTGTTACTCCCACAGCAGTCGGAAAGGTCTTGGTTAGTCACTTAAGTTTCCCTTACACCCGGGATTTTGACACTTCGCCGGTATTCAGTCTTTTTTCTCTTTTTTTCTACGACTCTAAGGCATGTGATATTTATTTTTGTCTTTTGTCTTTCATCTGGTCTGTCTGTCTATATATTTGTCTGTGTGTCTGTTGGACTGTTCTGTGTCTCTCTGGCTCTAGAAACGAGCTTTGGTTGAGGAGAGCTCATAGCGGACGACCCAGCAGAGCCCGAGGTGGAACACGGAACCTGCTGCTCAGCGCTGCCGTTCCCCATTAAAACCTTCACTTTTACAGCAGAGGTGGCACTCACAATGTTCGGAAACGCCAGTCAAGCTCCAGAAGGGTCAATAGTTACAATAACTTTCTCTCAGTGTAAAAGAAACAAAAAAGAAAGGAAAACTAGGAAGAGTTGGCTGTACTATCACAAATTGCTTCCAGATTCTCTCTTAAAGTAAATGATTACTGAAATTGAGTGCAGACTCTGACACCGTTTCTGTGGAATCGAACGATGCACTTTGAAGTGCGGAGGGCGGAATCAGCTCTAGAGCCCACTCCAGTTCCACCTCATTTACACTATCATTCTCCCTCGCCCTCTCCCTCCAACTTACAGTTTGCTTTAATTTACGACAACAAAGGGGAGATTGGGAATGATTTCTGCTCACGGAAATTTGAGGAATGCTATGAAATCCTTTTTGCCTATTTTCTTTATTATTCTCGTGCCTCTGCTACTCTGTGCATAATGAATCTTTTAAAGATGTGAAAGTATTTGTCAATGTAGAATGGTTTTTTGTATTCTGCAATGGCAAAAGTGGAAATAAAACAAATATCATAAAAAAAAACTCATAAAACACATTTCTGTAGGAGTGCTTATTATTATTATTATTATTATTATTATTATTATTATTATTATTATTATTATTATTATTGTTATCATTATTATTATTATTACTATTATTATTGTTATTATTATTATCATTGTGCTACTGAGTAATACTCATTATTATAAATGGTTTTATTTTGTTTATTTTCTAGTTCAGGTGTTTTTCAATGCTCATTGTATCGAGCGCTGACAACTCTGCGAGCAGCTGAGCAGGTCTGGGCGTGACCGCTGAGCGACTATTTAAGCTAAACCCACAGAGCTTACACTACTGGTAGCACTTGTAGTTTTATTTAAACTCCCTTCTAAAGGTGTTTGAACTGTTTTTAGCTGTAAGTGTAAGTGTTCTTTGTCGTTTTTAAGGACCCTAATTGCTAATTGCTTTTTGTACGTCTATGTGTGGTAGCTCACCTAATTGTTTAACATTTGCAGTGGAAGGAAGTTTAAGGGCGTTAAACGAGCTCCAAAACGAGACGAGAAAAACATCCAAAACTTTAGCAGAACGCCTGGAAGGAAACATCAGCTGTGTTTGTGTCTTTCTGATCTAAAAACAAACAAATGAAGTTGCCAACACGACACGGAATTTACCCTGGGCGCGCGCGCGCGCGTGCGTGCGTCTGCCACAACGCCGCCAGCGTTCCTATCGGTTGTATCAAGTTACTGTTATTTTTTTAAAAGGCAACTTTAATCAGGCAGTAACAGACTTCTACCCCCCAGCCACCCCACACCAACCGCCGTGCGCACGTGTTTGTGGGAGGCATAGACTTCATAAAAACGTAAGTCACCCTCAGGTGATTAGCGGCACAACGCGCTTGCGCCCTCGCGCCCCTTTCCCGCTCGCTAAAATGAAAAGCAAATATTAATAACGTTTGGCATCGGGGAGGACGCTACTCATTACATAGCACTACTACAGTCATCTACAATATAATGAAAGAGAACACCCCCCAGCCGTCTCCTACCTATTCTGCTGACAAAGATGGCGTGCTCTTTTAATTTCCAGCATATTCACCTTTTAAACAAGAAAGTGATTACTTAATTGTCTTATGGATATGGATATGGTAGCCTGTGCAATCACGTAAACAGAGACTCACTGACAAGTTAAGATTTATTTCACAGCATCCAGCACATCATTGTAGGCAAACCATGTTAATAATAGCTTTAGAAATGCCGTGCTTAGCCTGATTTCAGCGTTAGGCCCATTGGTGTCAACATATTTAAACATGTTTGTTGATGTCCGTTGTGTAACACTGCCTCTCAGGATTACGTTCTGCCCCGAGCCCCGAGTGCTTCAGAAAAGCTAAAGGGGTCTGAAGATGGTTTTGTTATGACTCACTTTACGTTGGTGAATGGGAAACCATGATATTTGCTCCACTGAGTTGTTGTGACACATTCTAACCCAGAGATGAATGATTCAGTGTAAATAACATAAGGAGGTGGCTCAGAGCTAGGACCTAATTGGGGAGAAGTGAGTTAGTATCGGAGTTTCTTTATATGAGAGAAGGAGACGGCGAGATGGAGGGAGAGAGAGAAGGAAGGAGAGGGAGCAGTATGTAATCTCTGGGTCAGTAGTTGACCTTGTCTTTAGTGTACTCCCATAATGACACCAATTACAGTGTGAAGAGGTGTGTGTCTGTTTGTATGTCTCTGTGTGTATGTGTGTCTGTGTGCGTGTTGTCATTAATTGAGGACTGAGAAGTCTCCATATTACTTAATCTATCTGTGTCTGTGGAGAAAGTATTAACCTGGCTAAGTCTGTCCAGGTCAGGAAGGTGTAATGACCTCTGTTTCCCCCTCTCTCACTCTCTTTCACTCTCTGTTTACCTGTGTGTGTGTGTGTGTGTGTGAGAGAGAGAGAGAGAGAGAGAGAGAGTTTGTGTGTCTGTCTGACCAGTAACAGGAGTGTGATGATATCTGGCTCCTTTCTCTTATGAACTTTTTATGCATTTGCTATAATTAAAAACAGCAAGCAGATTACAGCATTGATGCTGCTAAACGTGTTTGAAGTACACAGAGTCCTGGCTAATCCCTGTAGTGCAGAATGCTCTAGATGAAGTAGGCCCTCAGTACAAATTAGCTTAATAGTCAATATCATAATTAATTTCAGGAGACACTCATACCTACATAAACAAATTAAACTTTCACTCTCTGTAAGTTTTTTATTCCATTAAACTCTGATTTTATATCAGAATGGTTTCAGATGGTATATCTCTCTCCCTTTCAGTGTCAGCCTGTCTGTCTCTTTCCGTTTCATTGTCTCCTTGTCTGTCTCTGTCTCTCCCTTTCATTGTCTGCCTGTCTCTCTCTCTGTTTCATTGTCTGCCTGTCTCTCTCTCTCTCTCTCCCTTTCATTGTCTGCCTGTCTCTCTCTCCCTTTCTCCCCCTCTTTGCTCTCTCCTGTTCTACATGCCAGTCCTTCTTCTCAATCTGTTCAGTGTTTGATTGACAGGTTAATAGAGCGAGCGGATTGGCTGTAATGAGGTTTATTCATATTAACATGGCAGTGGAGTCCCCGCCCTGTCAGCGGCAGCTGAGTTATTACTCTCTTTCTCTCCCTCTGCGGTTTTTAAATTTTGTAATCCAGATTTAAAAGCATATTGGTGTTTATACACTGCACACGATAATGATCCATCATACCACTGGGTAGGCTGTGGAAGTGTGCATGTGTGTTTGTGTGTGAATGTGTGTGTGCGTGCACGCTTGCGTGCGTGCGCATGTGTGTGAGACAGAGACAGCGCAACACATAAATAAGAAGCAATTGGACCATCTGTTTGAATATCTTTTGGTCTCCCAGGAGACGCCCATCTGCCTTTTACATTATCCATTTCAACACACACACACAGACACACACACATACACACACACCCTGCTTTCAACCCCCCTAACGGTGACTGTCACCATCACAACTCCTCTAGCACCCTAGAACCTCACACAAACACATTCTACCACCCGACACACACGTACATATGCACACACAGATACACACACTTGAAGGACCCAACACACACATACATATGCACACACAGCTACACACTTGAAGGACCCAACACACATCTCACTCCTCCCTGGATGTGGAGACTCTGAAAGCAGATGTCTTACTTCTACACTTCCTGATTGCATTTTCATGAAAAAGTGTCCTCTGTCAAAAAAACCAAAAACAGGACTTTTTCAAACAAAAATAACAACAGTCATTAGAGTTGTAGTTATTAGCAGCTACGCTCGACTGTAGAATATCATCAGATCTGTTAGAGTGAGAACATTTTCTACAAATCAGAACATAGCAGAAACCACTGTGTGTGTGTGTGTGTGTGTGCACATGCACACGCATTTGTGTGTGTACTGTACGTTATTTCGTGAGTGTGTTCATTTCAGTATAGGTTTGTGTGTTTGGTTATGTGCAACTGAAATCTGTAATTTTATAAGTGTGTTGACATGTATATGTCTGTGTGTGTGTGTGTGTGTGTGTGCACATTTGTGTGTGTACTGTACGTTATTTCATGAGTGTGTTCATTTCAGTATAGGTTTGTGTGTTTGGCTTTGTACAACTGAAATCTGTTGTCATGTGTGTTGTCATGTTTATGTCCCTGTGTGTGTGTGTGTGTGTGTGTGTGTGTGTGTGTGTGTGTGTGTGTGTGTGTGTGTGTGTGAGGTAGTGCATGCATGTGTGGGAAGATTGTCTCTGTTTTGAGAGCGGGTCTCTCTCATTATAATGGAGGACAGTGCTTTAGTGAGGAGTTCAAGACTAGTTCAGCAGCACCGTAGAAACTGCAGTTCTTTACTGTGCTGTTCAAAAGATCTCCCCCGTCTGACAGCACTCAGCAAGCCAATAATCCCACTCTCTCTGGATCAATCCCCGATCGAAACATCAAATAAAAAGCACTGCTCTCTCTCCCCCCCTTCCCCAGCTCCCTCCTTCCATCCCTAAAAAAAATCACTTACTAGATGGTATTAGACAGGCTGGCAAAAGTGTCATTACCGCTGGGACCAGAGCAGCACGGCTGGATAGATTCCCGTCAGTTTTGCAGAATATTTCCCTGCCGCTAAGCCCTTGCGTTAAGAGCACAGCATTATTGATAAGACAGCGCTCTCCGGACCGCAGGGCCCGGACGAGAACAATCCTCAGAAGTGCTCTTTCATGTCCGTCTGTGTAGCAGAGCAAAGCGAGGATTAGCGTGACGCCTTTGATCGGCAGGACTGGAGGCGGAGGTGCTGGGAGGCAGGCGTACGGGGACGAGGCAGCCCAGCCATGGAGAGGGGTCTCTGGGGTGAGATGGCACGGTCGGGTCCTTGGAGACCTGGAGATCCAGGCTGCCCCGGTCCGTGTGAATGGCAGTGGTAATGACAGGGACTCAGAGAGGGTGTGGGAAACCAAGCAGATTCTCACTGAAACCCTAGACCTGGCTAGAATAGTAAAGCATGGAGTGGATGAGGAGAATGATAAAACGTGACTTTCTTCTTGATATAACAATATTGGTGCTGGTGGTTGTGTAGTACGTTATTAGTATTTGTTAACAAAAAGGAGTCTTTTATGAAAGACTGAAATTATGAAAGACTTTTTATGTATGAAAATGGAACGTGATAGTCATGAGGTACATGTACAATAGACAAGGCCTTTTCCATACATATCACAGTTAAAACCTTTCAACAGTAACACAGTCATTCTCAGACACAGAGTTCAACTGTATTGTCACTGGCTTACTTGTCTAGTGACATGTTCATGTCATTTCCCACAATCCTTGGCCCATAAGGGTGCCAAATGAAAATCAAATCTTTCCTCTTGTTATGTCACCTGTCATGTCCTGGGTCGGGCTTCCTGCTTCTGTGTAGCCACACCGCCATTGTCTGAACCTTGCTCCCGTCACTGACATGTTCAGAAACATGTTTCATCCCGCCAGACGGTTCATAAGTAGATTACCTTTCGTAATTCGCTTTGTTACAGCAGTCAATAAAGAGTCCGATGCAAACGTGGTTCATTTGTATTTCAATTGATGTCCTGTCCCCATTAACTTATGGCTCTAATGCATTCTGCTACATTAGTGAATAGACCTTACCGGATTAATCACGAGTTCATTGGGATCATTTGCTTTCCTGTTGCCTAATCGAATTGCTGACATTGGTAATAAGGGCAAACCTCACCTGTCTCCCCCCCCCACTCCCAAACAAGCAGAACGCAGCCAGGAGCCTCGTGACTTCTCCCCATCTTTCTGCTCCAAACAACATTTTAACATTGATTTTTGACACACGACCACGCAGGAGCGATATCTGCCCGTGACTTCTGCTGTCCCTGGCACCGTTTGTCCTCGCTCCCGGCACTCACTCCCACAATGCACTTGGCATTCAGGTGTTTGTTGCACTCGTGCGCAAGTTGGGACTCTCACTTAGTGCCTCTTATCGGCCTCTCTCTGCGTGAGTGTTATAATTAATGGCTTTTATGTCTGGAGAATAAAACCTCTAAATTGGCTGCTCTCGCATTATTTATTTAGGGCTAATTAATTGGAGGAGACCTGTATTGAATTCACGGGGGCAGACGTGAGGTTGGTATGGCCTTGCCTTTGCTCGGAGACGAAGCCTCTTCAGCTTGTAAAGGTGCCATGACCGTCCTCTGGTACTTTAGAGGAGAAACTAGAAAGTACAGAGTCTGGACAGAGGCCATTCAGAGTCTGGACAGAGGCCATCCAGAGTCTGAGAGTTACGAGCAGAGGCTAACAGCCGGTTCCTCAAAAGGTATTTGATCTGAGCTTGATTCATGCAATCCAGAAATCATAGCTGTTTAATCTGATCTTTTGAAAAACTGCCCCAAGTCCTGGGTTTATCACACATCTCAGATTATGTGAGTAAAGTCTATATTTATAACATAGCTCAGTGGGGAACGGTCAGGGCCCTCTACACCCTCTCAGAGGGCCTAAAATATTCTTAAAACATAAATATATATAATATAAATTTATCCAATTTTATTTTATCTACTTACAGTTTGACAATCGACATCTAAACAATTACAAAAATATAAGCAAATAAATTATTCACCCGTGTCTATTCAATCTGTACTGGAAGTTGAGGGGTTACGTGGAAGCCTGTGAGCCTGTGTCTCCCCCTATCAGGACTGTGATGCCCGCTGTTCGTTTACAGAGGGCCTGGCAGTTATAATTCAGCGCAATACCAGGTACAAATGAGAGTAAAATTGACCAATCATATCTTCCCTCTTAGTGGGCGGGCTTAACTGTATGATAATTTCCGCCCACTGTGGCGACGCTAGCTGTCGCTAGCGTACCACCACTAGCTACCACTTTCGATTAATTCCTTTGATGCCCTCGTGCGCGTTGTTTACATATTTCGCTCCCGAGGAACACGGAGCTGTGAACCTTATTTTGCTTAAGAAGTTATCTAGTACATATGTTATTGTTTATTGCATTTTTAAAGCTGTACTGTCGTCTCTATTTTTATTTATTTTTTATTGCAGTTAATTAAGAGAGGAAATTAATTATTTTCCGGAGGGGGGATGGGAGCAGGCCCAGGTATAATGGTCACGGTTCGCTACTGACATAGCTACTTAACAAATAAATATATAGGCTACAAATTGAGCAGAATATCACTCATTCACTAAAAGGTTTAACAAACAGATCTGGAAAAGCATTGTCTTCGCTGTGAAGGCAATTTGTGTCAATCATGTTTTTTCTTCACACATCAGTGACTCCGGTACTGGAAAATGACAACCATTAAGATCTCCTCAGTCTGTGTCATTACCAACCAAGGTGCGGTCTGTTGCTCACCATTTAGCTTGTGTCAGCACCTGTGACGGCGCAGGCCTATCAGAGATGATGCATTGAGCTAACACTATTATCCACAGGTACCAAAGCTTATGTCGTGGGAATGACATGGGTCATTCCTGTTCGTGATTATGACTAAACAGCAGCTGGAATAAGGATCTCCTCCCTGGCTGTTTCTTAGAGCCAGGCTCTAATGGTACTTATAATGGCCGACTCTCTGAGGCAGTCAGCAGTGTTTTATGCGTTATGGTCATGCTCGTGGGCAGCTTGGCCCTGGGAGGGACTGTGTCTGGAATAAACAGTTCTCTGTATTGTTGTGCGCTAAGCCGTACAAGACATGACCACGAATAACTAGTTCCCACATGTCCAACTCTTTATTCGTGCCACAGAATTTCCCTAATGCGACCTCATAAGTTATTGTTGACCGTGTCCAAACTGAATTGCTGGCTGTGTGGACAATTAGCAGACATCTCACCCTGCAAAAACTCATTTCAGAGAGGTAGCATTCAGACGCAACCTCCAACTTTGCAGGGCACCAAGAAGTAATGTTTAAATGTATATTTCCAGCATTTGTTGTAATGGGATGAACGAGTGAATGGTAATTAAGTGTCAAATCATGAATGATCTCCCAAATATATCTTTAGCATCACAGTGGTCTCATTAGCCAATCACGTCAGATTAATAGCTAGCTAGGTAGTCCATGTACATCTAATTATCTTGTTAGCTGTGTAATGTTAAGTGTGTTATTAACTAGATTTAACTTTTGACTTATACAGTGGCCATATTATGTTTTCTTGATCATTGTTTTGGGAGTACAGAACTCACCAGCTCTGTCAGTAACTCCCTTTATTGTCCTTTACTGCCAGATATTTCCAAGATATCGTCTGTAATTTGCAGACATCAGGGAGCACCTATTGAAATAGGGGAGACTTCTGGAACTTCCAAAAGAGCTGAGAAATAGCTGTGAAATAGGTCAAAGAGCATGATGTCAAAAATGGTTCTGTTCTTTACCTCATGTGTAGAGCACACCAACAGAAGCCAGATTTTAGCTTGGTGTGTCATATCTGTATGTGATCATAGAGACATCCTTGGAGTGCTCGTAGTGAGACTTGTGTATGAGTGTGTATGATGTAAACTCTGCTGGATAATTAAAATGCACTGGATCACTTTGGGCCAGGGTGCCTTAGGGTGTGTTAAATGACACCAGTTTAATGGGTGTTTTGTGCCAAGTTTAAGCTCGAACCCACAACCTATTACCATGTAAACAAGCACTCAAGCACTTTATCAAATGCCCTAACATCCATGCCTAGGAGAAGTATGGTGGTCACATCAAAGGGAGTGAGTGAGGTAGAGTGAGTGATTAAGATAGAGTGAGTGAGTAAATGAGAGTGGGTGAGTGAGTGAATGAGAGTGGGTAGGTGAGTGAGTGAGGTGGAGTGAGTGAGTACTGTAAATGAGAGTGGGTGAGTGAGGTGGAGTGAGTGAGTGAGTGAATGAGAATGGGTAGGTGAGTGAGTGAGGTGGAGTGAGTGAGTGAGTGAGTGAACGAGAGTGGGTAGGTGAGTGAGTAAGATGGAGTGAGTGAGTGAATGAGAGTGGGTAGGTGAGTGAGTGAGGTGAATGAGTGAGTGAATGAGAGTGGGTAGGTGAGTGAGTGAGGTGGAGTGAGTGAGTGAATGAGGAGGATTGGGTGAGTGAACGTGAGAGTGGGTAGGTGAGTGAGTGAACGAGAGTGGGTAGGTGAGTGAGTGAGGTGAGTGAGTGAGTGAATGAGAGTGGGTAGGTGAGTGAGTGAGTGAGTGAATGAGAGTGGGTAGGTGAGTGAGTGAGGTGGAGTGAGTGAGTGAGTGAATGTGAGAGTGGGTAGGTGAGTGAGGTGGAGTGAGTGAGTGAATGAGGAGGATGAGTGAGTGAATGTGAGAGTGGGTAGGTGAGTGAGTGAGGTGGAGTGAGTGAGTGAATGAGAGTGGGTAAGTGAGGTGGAGTGAGTGAGTGAATGAAGAGGATTGAGTCAGTGAACGTGAGAGTGGGTAGGTGAGTGAGTGAGGTGGATTGAGTGAGTGAGTGAGTGAATGAGAGTGGGTAGGTGAGTGAGTGAGGTGGAGTGAGTGAGTGAATGAGGAGGATTGAGTGAGTGAATGTGAGAGTGGGTAGGTGAGTGAGTGAGGTGGAATGAGTGAGTGAGTGAATGAGAGTGGGTAGGTGAGTGAGTGAGGTGGAGTGAGTGAATGAGGAGGATTGAGTGAGTGAATGTGAGAGTGGGTAGGTGAGTAAGTGAGGTGGAGTGAGTGAGTGAGTGAATGTGAGAGTGGGTAGGTGAGTGAGTGTGGTGGAGTGAGTGAGTGAGTGAATGAGAGAGTGGGTGAGTGAGGTGGAGTGAGTGAATGAGAGAGTGGGTAGGTGAGTGAGTGAATGTGAGAGTGGGTAGGTGAGTGAGTGAGGTGGATTGAGTGAGTGAATGAGAGAGTGGGTGAGTGAGGTGGAGTGAGTGAGTGAGTGAATGAGAGAGTGGGTAGGTGAGTGAGTGAGATTGAATGAGTGAGTAAGTGAGTTAGGTGGAGTGAGTGAGTGAGTGAATGAGAGAGTGGATGAGTGAGGTGGAGTGAGTGAGTATTATTGCTGATATTTCTTGGCACAAGAACATTTCATGGAAAGTAGACACCCTCTTAAAAAGACTTAGCTTGGGTTCCTCTAAGAAAGCTTTGCTTCATGCTAAAGCAATCACGTATAAACAGCCATGGAAGCCATTAAACTGAGCTGTAGTTGGACACTATATGTCCTGTCATTTCTTCCTCAGTCCCCAGGACCCCTGTGGTTAGGAGATGGCAATCTTGGTGTTTATCTTAAGATAATGGGCTTTCTTGACCCTTACTAGAGCCTTAGACCCTTAAATGTGAGATAACTGTTCCAGAGACATAGCAAAGTGTGTCTTTTGTCTGATGTTTTGCAAGCTTTTTGCATTGTTTTCCAGGCTTGTTACTGATTATGCTCTTTGTGTGTGTGTGTTTGTTTTATCCCATTTCAGCCCATGACGCAGCGTGTGTGGTATCTTTTTAAACTAGCGACCACTCAAACAACAGCTCCCATTGTTAAACGCAACCATAGCTCATAACCCACCAATCAGTGCTGTGTGTTCTCTTCGTTTTAAAACCAGTCGACCATCTCACCTCCCTCCACCATGCGCTACTCTCACATCCATCAAACTAATGGAGATATCTGAGGATAACAGAGATCAGAGACACACAGGCAGAGAGAGGGGGCGTGGCCACTCCCAGCCACTAAAAAGCACGATTAATAACCCCATCCTCAAATGATGTCATAGTTAAGTGTTTAGTGTTGTGTGTTTACATATGGACATAGTTCTTTGAGGGCTCACACACACACACACACACACACACACACACACACACACACACACACACACACACACACACACACACACACACACACACACACACACACACACACACACACACACACAGTGCACTATGAGAGATGAGACTGGGACATTCTGAGACTAATGTGTCATGTATTTGGATTAGAGGTCAATAGGAAAAAAGTTTTTTCAGTGAATATTAGTGCTGCTACTAACCATCGCACTAACCTCAGACGAACAAGCAGGAGATCCTCCAATAAAAGCAGCATGTTTCTTTTGCGTTTTCGTCTCAGGGGACCCAGCTGAACGTACACGGCGTGATTACTGTCAGGCGTTCTGTTATTGTGGGCTCATTTGGCTCCCCAAAAAACCGCTTTGCTGTCTGACACTGATGACATCACGGATCAGTTTTTTCTTTTTTTTAATGAAAGAGAAGAAGGAGGTGTGGGGAGAAAATGGCATCTCTTTCTCTCTGTCTTTCTGTCTCTCTCTCTCCCTCTTTCTCTCAGTCACCATCTAATGAGACATATTAATGACGGCAGACCTTAATTCAAACCATGCATTATTCATCGTAATTGATTACCCTGCTTTGAAGGAATACCTTTTTTGCCAGAAAAAATGATCCCATTAGCAAGAGTTTAATCCAAATCAGAGCTGTCAAAACATCCAGGTCTCAGGGTCCCCCTCAACCCCCAACACCCAGTAAGTGTCATAAGACTGGTGGATGAATCACTCGACTCCATTTCCATGTGACATTTCATTCATAATTTTCCCTTCCCTAAAGTGGCAGGCAGTATTTTTTACCTCTGCAGTTCCCGCAGAATTTTGATCCATTTTTTACTCCCGGGTAGCCGCAGGGAGATTTTAACGAAATCAATTTTGAAGACAGATTTTTGCCACTGAGTGTTCAATTTGTCTTGAATATCTGTTTTAATCGCAGCGTTTCTTTGAATCACTTTCTCTTCTGAGGAAAGTGGGGTGAGATGTGGGGCTAATCACTCACAGAAAACTGGCATTTCAGCCTGAATATATTTAAGGTAACAGAAAAAAACCTTTATGTGTTTAAAGAAATGTTTCAAAAATGGATACTAGTGGATATTACGTCTCTTTATTACATTAATTTATGTCATGATTTTGACAGGATTGGGCATGTTAATTTTTGAACTGATTGATTTATCTAACAAGATCAAATATATAGCTATGATTATGTGAATTATACAGTTATTTAAAGTTACTAAATACATGGCATGTATTTAGTAACACTATAAAACACCATGTGCCAATGTAATTGCAGTATGATATGTTGCCCAGATCAAGCAGCCGTAGTTAGTACTGCTCTACCATCATGTATTGCTAGACCTTTTTACCCATAATTCTCTGCACTCTCCATTACTTTTATCGAATCTCACACATGCTAGTTTTTAACGATGCAACCCACGGCACAAATACACTCTGGGTAATCAATACCAGTTAAGAGGTATGTGTGTGTGTGTGTGTGTGTAGGTGTATGTGTGTGTGTAATAACACTGTGATTAATGTGTTTTAAAGCCAGGCTTTATTTACTACTCTCCATCTCTGTCCTTTGTGTGGCTGTGGTGTTTTAGATCATTCAGAAATTGATTGATACACACAGTAATCAGACGGGTCTGATCGAAAGAAAACTAAAGCTTCCTTGTTCATCAGACCACATTATACCCAAACTACAGGTTAGGAGTAAGCTTTGTCCCACTGAACACAGACAAGCTGTCCATCAGAGATGATTATATTTCTGTACCTAACTTCCCTCCTTTTCCCGACATGAGCAGCGGGATACAATACATAACAGCTCTCACCAAAGAATCAATACAGGCCCTGCTATTGGAAATGGTTAAGAATAGTTTTTGTTAAAACCCCTTGTTACAGTGTGTGTGTGTGTGTGTGTGTGTGTGTGTGTGTGTGTGTGAGCATGCATGCATGCGTGCTTGTGTACGCACATGTGTGTGAATGTGTGGATGGGTGAGTGTGAGCATGTGCGTGTGTGAGCATGTGTGTGCGTGTGTGTGTGTGTGTACAGGCCTATGCATGCATATGTGTGCTTGTCTTATTTTCCCCAGTTTACTAACTGGCCAGTTCTTTATTGTGCAATGGGCCCCAGAAAGCTGTGAGGTCTGAACTCTTGGGATGAACATTACCTGTATGTCCTCTTTAAAGGACTTCACCACACACTCCCTCCATGTTATGTGTGCTGAGCCTACAACTGACACTCAACAACACTAATTCTATGCCTGCAAACCAGCCTCATTAAAAAGTCAGTGTTGCAGAGATGTTTAATAAAATGTTGATAGTTTTAAAAAGTGCATGTTTAACTCAAATGTTGTAAAACAGCAGTGTAAACTGTTGATGAATGCATTATTTTCTGTTGTATTCCCTCCTGGTCAGGTTTGGACAACAAAAATGTACACACACACACACACACACACACACACTCACTCAGTGTAGTATAGGCTAGTCTAGGACTTTACAGTGCTGACTTATTTTGACCTGGTCAGCCAAGTTCAAAACAACAGGCCATTAATGCAAAATCAATCCATCATCCAAACGATTAATCTGCCTTCTTGCCCCACAAGCAGTAGCCATTGATTTTATTTTTTAGTTCTCCTAACCCTCCTGCTATTTCTCTAATTAGTTATCTATAGTTATCCAAGCCTCTGCACACCTCCTCTACACATCACTATAGTAACAATTTTAGAGGAGACATCCTAAACCCAAACAAAGCAACCATGGCAACTTGCATTCTTAGCCACGCTCAGTTATAGATGATTAATTCCACAGCTGGGATTCAGTCCTCAATCACCTCTACATGACAGACAGAGCTTGTAGTGTGTGCCTCTGCTGGTCAGGGGTGACCCACTCCTTTCACCTCAACCCCACGTCATCTTGTCTGAGAGCGTTTTATTTGCAGAGCAGGCGTTCACACTCTGCCTGACTGATATGAAGTGAGCTGGGCCCAAAACTGCCGCCATACTTTGGTAGGAGATTTGTGACTCCGACACATGCCACTCTGTCCGAGCGGGCGATTCTGAGAAATAAGAATCGAATTTAGCAGCAGCTGTGACATGTTGATTGATCAAAAAGCTCATGGCTAAAGCCCCCCTTTCTCTCCAATCTTATTTATCCTTCGTCAAATGGTTTCAAAATCAATACTGGCCTTGTATACAAGCATGCCTGCTCCAGGCACCTGGGGCGAGGAGGGGAGGGTCCAGGAGAAGAAAAACACCTGCTCTCTCACTGTTCCTCCGCTCCCCTGTCAGACATGTTTGAAGACTAAATAATTGTTGCAGTTATGGTTGGAGGCCAGGTGGGATTATTGTGTGATCCATTCAGATGGCTGGAGAGAGATTTCCTCAACGCAGATGGATTGCACTGCTGCAGTGATATATCAGGGAACCAAGAAAATAACTTAGCATAGAGACACACACACACACACACACACACACACACACACACACACACACACACACACACACACACACACACACACACACACACACACACATTCACTTATTCATTTGTTACTGCAACTAAAGAAGGTTAAAAAAAGAACCTCCCATGTCTAATGAACAGACTAAAGGAATGGAACTAATACAGTGTTATTAGACAGCCTTGGTTGGTTCCACTGATCACTATCAGGAGCTCAATAGAAAAAATAGATTTTTGAAAGTCTGAAATTGTACCTTTCCACATCAAAGGATTTTATTTGATTTAAATGCCTGTTAAAGGCCACTCTGTGGATCTGGAGTGAGTCCAGGTAAAGCCTATTTACAACAGACTAAATGGATAACATGCTAAGCAGTTTCATCATTTCACATCTTCATTACCCATGTCTCATATACACCATCGTAGATGCAATAAATTGTAATCAGGAGGTTTTGTGGGAAACAGAACAAGGTGCACAGGATCCTTGCTGATTTTTGCATGGTTGATATCGTGGAGGTCCACAACCCCCACCCCCCCCCACCCCCCCGGAGCTGTGCACTTGTAGTCTTTGTGTGTGGTTGGCCTCGTGTCACTGAGCTGTGCGCAGCTAGCATGGACAGTGGCATGTAGCCCTGCGGAGCTGTCCGTCAAACAGCGGTGGCCCCATTTGCCCTCCCTGTCAGGGGGCGGGCCCTCAGGACCCGGCCTGCATTAGACCCCGCGGTGAGCGGTGAGGAGACGGGGTCGATGTATTAATGTAATGGATGGACCTGTCCACGGCTCAATGGCTGTCATCAGTTTGGGTCTAATAGAGGCCTCATGTCTGATACTGACAGGTCGCAGAAGAGACGCAGGCTCCAGTCCTCGGTGACTGCATGTGGGTTCTGTGAGGAGAGAGGCAGTATTTCCACACACACATACTAGTTTACCTTTGGCTCCCCACATAACTGGTAAAGCATGACATAAACTGCTGACCAGTACAGTAAGTATGTTTTTCGGTGGTAGCCACTCTATTGAAGACTTCCTTGGAAACGGAGAACACTGCAATCTTAGGTTTTCTTTTGCCTCAGACATAAAGATTGATAGACTTTACTGGAGTGTTTACGTGGTGCTTTCATTTGTTTTATGACTGTAAGGGCGCTTCGTTCCGGTTTTGCGGTTTTGTTTTTTTCCCTTTGGTAATTTAACGGCTCCCTACTTTTGGCTGGCCCTCGTGAGCTCTCCATACGGCGTCTCTTCAGAAGCCCGAGAGAAGAGCTTTCGTGCGCGTGTGAGCCAGTTCCCGGATCCAGTGCTCGATAAATAACTTTGATGATGTTTATGAAAAGTAATGGGATGTTCTGAGAGCCCCGTATGCCGTTTGCTAGCCCTCTCGAAAGGGAGGTTTCCCACGTGAGAGCGCGCACTCGTCTCTGACCGCGGTGACTTTATTGGAATTAAAGTCCATGCCGCTGGGATGTTATGTCTGCTCTCTGTTCTACGCGGAGTTCTGTCATAAAAACGCGTCCGTAGCACATTCGTCAACTCCCGCGGTCTGTAAATGGGAAACTTGGGAGAGAGGTTTACCTTTTGAAACATGATATACGTCATATGAGCAAATCATGTGATAAATGAGAGATGTTTAGCCTTGGACTGGAAACTGAACCGTTTTCATACGAACCGTCTGTGATTTTACATCAAATAGCCTGTTATGAGCAATAAAAGCATATTTAAATATGATTTACGTCTGCAATACTGCCAAGCCACAGATTTTCAGGAAACACGCTGATTACACGCGTTTAAAATAAGGTATAAAATAAGCTCTATCTCTGCACGCCTAACTACGGCTTCTGAGTTGGTGGATAGATGGACATTAGTGTCGTTACAAACATGTGTGTGTGTGTGTGTGTGTGCGGGCGTGTTTGAACAGCTGGTGGACATTACACGCAGATAACGTGGTCTCTTCCAGTGGCGAGGGGAGCTCAGAAGCTGGTCCTGACTCTAGCTATGATTAGCCTAAACGCAAAATAGGCGGGAGTTAGGTACTTAGTGACCTCAGACTCCAATCCATGCGAACGACAGCTGAACTGGAATCAGCCTTCACATTTTAGTGAAGATGGAGGACGTTTGAAATTCAAGCCAGTCCGCTCGTTCCAGCAAACCCGCTAGCCGAGAAGAGAGGGCTCCACTGCTGCCAGTCAATGGGCATTAATGTCGGAAGTTAACGAGAGTCCAAGAAAAATCCCAACCGTCTGAATCATTTTGTTATGAAAACGGACAGGGTAGCAGATGTTATGAGATGTTGTGTTGGAGGAAAGTGGGGTTTTATTTGTGCAGCTGCAGTTGTCGAAAGACGGCAAATGGGAGGACTCACAAAAGAAAGGGGGTGGAGTTATTAGACAGCAGTACACACCCATAGGTCCTTTTAGCAGTTGCCCCCCCCCCCCCCCCCCCCCCCCCCCACAAAAAAATAAAATAAAAAAGAAATAAAGAAAAGTATGTCATATCAGGTAAGGAAGTGTCAGTCCAGACTTTAGGGAACATGTGGTTACCTTGAGAAACCTTTGTTCAAAATAGATATATAGAAATACAAACTTTCTTTTATTTAAATGTGCCATTCGAATTCTACCTCCTCCTTGCTGGTGGAGTTCCATGTTTAATCCTGGTTGGCAGATATGGCCCTGTTTTCTGGAGCAGGATAACAAGGAGTTGTCCATAGCTGCAGGGACAGTCATTCTTCACACGATGACATCATCGTTAATCATCAGAATTCTGGAACTCTCCACGTGGTGCTCTGGAACGCTCAATCATGCTTCTGGAACATCTGAGTCCCACTGTATAGCTGCATGTTGCTGTATTGAAGTGCTTCATTAATGAAAAAATAACATATCATGGGTTACAAATGAGAGGCGGAGAACTGAGAAGACTTCAGAAATGGAGAGATAATTAGATGTCTGCCCTGGATTGATGGATGCCCAGTAATTGCTTTTGTGTTATTATTTCAGGTCCAGACTAAAACAGAAGCGTGCCTCTTCCTATTCCCGCCGTTTAAATTCATTAATCTCATTAATGTGTGGAATTAATATCATTTTATCAGACATTCCAGAACTGCTGGAGGTGGTTGTGGCCACGCTTGCGATGTGGAGACTGATCAATCATGCAATGAGGCCCTCATCTGGTGGGTGGGTGGATGATTGTGTATGTGTCTGTGGGTGGGTCTGCGTGTGTATGTGGGTGGGTGTGCGTGTGCACATCACTTCGTTGTAGTTTGTTGGTGTGGTTAATGCTAAATTGTTTTGGCATTGTTGTTGATTGAATGTATACTGGATATTCTGAATTAGCACATATTAGCTGCACCTGCTAGTCAAGCATGTAATACGACCTTTGCTGCTATTTGAGAAACTGACCAGAACAGAACTCTATCACCACTCCATCACATCTCATCACTCCATCTTCTTCTGGTGGGGCATTTTTTGTTAAAATGTTCTTAAACCTAGAAATTCTTATGCATTAGAACACTGCCAAAACAAAACACAGACATTCTGTTACATCAACAAGTTTCCCACACAATTCTCAAAATATTTCCTGCGCATCAGTCATAACACAATAACAACATTGCAGCAATAACAAGTTTAGTTTGAGCTGGCAGGAAGCCAACCCTTCCGCTTTGGTCTCTGTGGGAGTTCACATTTGCGTTGGGTGTTCAGCCATGTTCCCTGACTGTCGAGACGATGATACGGGCTTGGCCTAGCTGCAGGCAGGTACACCGGGGGTGTCTCCTAAGCATCACTTCATGTGCAGGTGCTGCATTATCATGGATGGGAGAAATGTCTCCTCACTAGGCGAAGAGAGTCGCCATGGATACCCAGGATGGAGGGTCGACGGGGAAGGGAAACCTCAAGAGATGCAGATGGAATTACATCTCCAGGGATGGATCTTCGGACCAAGACATTTTAGAGTTGGTTTGGCATGCACACTAAATGCACCTCAAAGGATGCAGGTGTTAAAGATTCTCAGCACATGATCTGTTCCTGCCTAGGAACTAGTAAAGAGTCTAGAACAAATACTGAACAAATACTACAATAAATACTATTCCTTTCATGTTTGGCTCTGATTACAAGGACAAGAGGAGAATGGATCTTGGACTGGTGCTATTGCGCTAGGATGTTTCGTAGGTATGGTTTTGGTTATCTAGGTCCTCATTTGATCCAGGCACCAGCTATTAGCATCTGGGGGTTGTAGACAATTAATCGACAATCAAGTTGTATTCGATCTACTAAAGTCTGTCATCCTGATACATAACACTCAGGGTCTGCTTGTGAGGTTGGACTCAAAAGCACCATGTATGACACAAATTCCTGGTCTTCATGCAGCAGGTAAGCTGTTGTCAAATGGGTCTTTTCCTAATTGAGGAAATAGATGTTTTCCACTCATTTACCAATTAATGCACAGCCTGGCATGACATGGTGACCACGAAGAGGGTATGCTAGTTCTTCCTAGGGTTAGGGCTTCTTCTTCTGGTAAAACATGGTGTCATGGACAGGACTGGTGCCAACATTGAGCTCAGCAGATAGATGCTGGAGGAACAGTCAGAAGCTCAGTGCGTCTGATTGAGTGTGTGAGAATTTACTGGAATTAATCTGAATGGGACTGTTAGCTTATCTGGGGTCTGTTGGTTCCTCTATGTTCCTCACAGATGACGTTAGGCCAGTGAACTCCAGCGTTGTCCTGATTGGATCATAACACAACCGTAATGGACACCAGGGCACCATGCTGTTGTCGAGCTCTTTCCCCCTACAGGTGGCAGGGAGGAAATGGGATCTTTACACCCAATTTGAAGTGAAGTGAGTTTGGTGGATATCCCATGACCCTGGCATAATGACTGCCAGACCACAGGTGGGCTCGGGCTAGTGTGGCATTGATGGACTGCGTAAACACACTCAATCACAGTCTTACAGCTGCCCTTCAGACTCTGCCCTCCTGGGCGTGAGGTACACACACACACACACACGCGTACTAATGCATTTAGAAAATATGACGAGTTACATAAATGAAAAACATGTGCTGTTCTCCCCCTTTCTGGGTTCATAGCTCAGTGTGTGTGAATCCTTGTATTCCACCCTTGTTTTCCCCTCTATTCCAGCACACCTGGCTAAACTTATCAGCTAATTAACAAATGCTTAATGAGTTTACAGTGGGTGTGGTAGAGCTACAGGAAACCAATTAGTGTGACACAGGCGTCCCTGCTCCAGGAACGAGATAAACTGGAATGCTGGAACCGACCTAAACTGGAGCTGAACTGAACTGGAACTGATTTAAACTGGAACTGAACTAAACTGGTGCACTTTTAAACTGGAAATGAACTAAACTGGAACGTATTTAAACTGGAACTAAACTAAACTGGAATGTATTTAAACTGGAAATGAATTAAACTGGAACTGAACTAAAGTGGAACGGAACTAAACTGTACCTGAATTTAACTGGAATTGAACTAATCTGCACTGGAACTTCAGTTGCTCTGGCTGCTTACGTCTTCCTCGCATATGTTCCCAATCGCAGAATGCAGCAGGAACACATAAACGAACAGGAAGCATTCCAAACACCCGTCACAGCTCACCTCCAACACCCGGCACAGTGGGCCTGGGTCTGACACTCCCGCACCACGCCACACACTTAATCCTGTAGTTAACGCCCTGAGTCTCCCTGTACATCCTACCCA